>NC_064627.1:946533043-946903043 GCF_023864275.1 Schistocerca cancellata | reverse complement strand
ATGCCTGGATGTCTTAGAATTTCTTATTTCTACATATTGCTTCTTTTTTTTAAAAGCTGAGGTACAGAACCACTTGTGAGCTACACATCAAATTCCATACTTCTGGAGTTTCATAAGGAAAGGAGTAGCTTGTGGTTGACCATGTCAAATGCCCTGGACTGATAAAGAAATATAACAGGTTCCAGAATGAGATTTTCATTATGCAGCGGAGTGTGCGCTGATATGAAACTTCCTGGCAGATTAAAACTGTGTGCCCGATCGAGACTCGAACTCGGGACCTTTGCCTTTTGCGGTCAAGTGCTCTACCATCTGAGCTACCGAAGCACGACTCACGCCCAGTACTCACAGCTTTACTTCTGCCAGTATCTCGTCTCCTACCTTCCAAACTTTACAGAAGCTCTCCTGCGAACCTTGCAGAACTAGCACTCCTGAAAGAAAGGATATAGCAGGAGAGCTTCTGTAAGGTTTGGAAGGTAGGAGACGAGATACTGGCAGAAGTAAAGCTGTGAGTACTGGGCGTGACTCGTGCTTCGGTAGCTCAGATGGTAGAGCACTTGCCCGCGAAAGGCAAAGGTCCCGAGTTCGAGTCTCAATCGGGCACACAGTTTTAATCTGCCAGGAAGTTTAATGTAACAGGTTGTTTATGGTCAACAAAGTGTGAGCACTTTTTTCAAAAATGCATACAAAGCATTTGTGGTAGACCTATTTTTGTGAAATCCCTATAGGGAAGATGAGCTTATATGACACATAGTATTCAAAGATTTTTGAGAAAGCTGGTAGTATAGCAATTGGTCTATAGTTTGCTATGTCAGTTTTCTCTCCCTTCTTGTAGAGAAGTATAATTTTAGCAAGTTTTTGCTGATTTGGAAACATTCCTTCTGAAAGTGGGGTATTTCTGATATTTGACAGGGTCCCACTGATGTAGTTTGAACACTTAAGTAAGAAGTTGTTAGTTTATTGTTGTGAAATTCAGTGAATAGAAGTTAAGAAAAATCTGCCAGTTTGGAATCACATTGTAGTTTCAGACCTGTAAAGCTTAATAAATAAGATACAGTAAAAGAGTGGTAACAAAGGCACAACACCTGACATAGTTCAGCCTGCCTTTAGCCTCCAACACAGCCCCAGACTTCCTGGCCAATGCATGTGAATCCTGAGTTACAGTTATTGGTATTTCTTGTGTAAGGGAGAAATTGATATCAGGCTAGCAAATATTTATTCCACTGTAAGCAACAATTAGGTAACATTCAAAGTTGGCAGTTTGGGTGGGGGGGGGGGGCTGTGGAAAAACATGGATATTCCATAAGCACGCAATTTCACTAAGAGCCGCTTCTGTGGTACAGTGTCAAAAGCCTTCTGGAAATCCGGAAATTCAGAATCAATCTGAAATCCCTTGTCAATAGCACTCAACACTTCATGTGAATAAAGAGCTAGTTGTGTTTCACAGGAACGATGTTTCCTAAACCCATGTTGACTGTGTGTCAATAGACTGTTTTCTTTGAGGTAATTCATTATGTTCGAACACACTATATGTTCTAATATCCTGCTGCATATCAACGTTAACGATATGGGCCTGGAATTTAGTGGATTAATCGTACTACCTTTCTTGAATATTGGTGTGACCTGTCCAACTTTGCAGTCTTTGGGTACGGATCTTTCGTCGAGTGAATGGTTGTATATGATTTTTAAGTATGAAGCTAATGCATCAGCATACTCAGAGAGGAACCTAATTGGTATACAGTCTTAGCGTGCAAATTTTTTGTTGCTGAAGTTATGAAATTAGACAAGTCTAGTATTATCACTGAAGAGAGTGCACTTATTCGTAAGTGGTGTGTGAAGAGCTGTTCCCAGAGGAATTCCTGTTGTGGGTGCCTATGTAATACAAGCCACGACTGTGAAGGTATGAGAGTTTAAGAGAAGCAAAACCTTAAGACTAGTAATACTTCTTAGGGTTTTAAAAAGAGAGTACTTTCGGAGCTAGCACAGTTTAACATAACTAAAATATGACCAACAATATTTTAAGATAGAAAGTATGGAGGAAGATTTTTATAGACGTCGCACACTACTGAAATGACCAGTGGTCTGAATTATGGTAATGTAAGTAATAACCTACATGTTATAACAGCACTGGGATACCAAATGATAAGAAGTGTAGCTGGAAATGCTTATTTGGAAGAGTATGGGAACGTAAGTGTTTAGTGACCAGGAAGAGTCAAAAGTTTATGGAGCAACATCTTCATTTAAATGAGTAGGGGGAAAAGGGTAGGATGCTTTGCATATTGTTAATATTCGTGATGTGATGTACCCAATATAATGAATATATTGGAGAGTAAATGGTAGGCAGACCCATCGAAGGGATGGCCTACACCTACACCAAGTGAATTCGTGGGAGGAATGACCTGAACTATATTGAGCAAGTTGGACTTTTAAAGGGACACTAGTGTAAATTGAAAGGTAATTAAGAATTATCTGCCCATAAAGGAGGGTGTAGAAGCAACTAAGTTTTATTCCTGGTCACCAAGGGTTGTCGATAATAGTTCAATGTGGAGAGACTTAGTTAGCAGGATGACGTCATGTAAAATGTAGATATTATCTAAAGCAGGGCTTCCCAACTTCTGATCCGCGGACCCCTTAGGGGTCCGCCGGCTCTTTCTAGGGGATCCGCAGGCACCTTTCAACAAATTATGTAAAATAATGAGTAAAATTATTGAATAAAGATGTGAAAATCGAATTCATCACTTTTTTTTTTTGTATGAAAAACGTGCACTTTTACTTCAGGTTGTATTCCCAAGCAGCCTTTTTGGTTCCTAAGTGAAAATGCATACACAGTTTAGTGCCAGAAAATGCGGCTTCTCTGATAGACTGTTTCGCAACAATACGGGCGTCGTTTGTGCCCCGGCTCACAATGCTAGATGCGCTGAAACCTTTTACACATGTGCGGAGTGAGCTTTGTCGACCAATCACAGTGCTCGCTGGCACGTATGCGGCCCCAGGCATCGTTAAATGTTAAACTTGCTTTGTCAGTGCACTACCTATTTCATAAGTCGATTTTTGACCAGTTTATTACTTCTAACATGGATCCGTGGCTGAAGTCGGGATCATTGAAGAAGGGTGCGGTTTCTCCATCGCCTTCACAACAAGGGAAGTTTCCAGTTGAAATGAATGAGGATGGAGGACGACCAAAGGAAGAACAATCACAAGAAGCTCCAAAGACTATTGATACTTTGGGGGGGGGGGGTGTCATTGGAAACATGGCACTTGCATTAAGAAGCTTTCAGTTCAGTTCCCATGGGTTTCGCTCTGAAATTTAAAGTTACTATGCTCTTGACTGACTAGGGGTCTGCCATGTATTTTTGACTGTAGAAGGGGTCTGCCAGCTGAAAAGGTTGGGAAGTGCTGATCTAAAGTGAAGTCAAAGCAATCCACGAACCTCGTCTGGGAGAAAGTTGATGCATCGGGAATAGGTTTTTTAAGGGATTGTGATGTCTAGGCAATGGAACTGTGCACGTATATTAAGAATGTGATGACTTAACAAGAAAGTCTCTTGGCATAGTGAAATATAAGTTACGCATATAAGCAAATCTAAAGTAGAAGGTAATTTTAGGATATAATGATTGAAGTGGAGAGCAAAGTTCTTGTTGATTCCTGAAAAGGAAGTTATTACATGTGGAAATGGCACAGTCACATATACAGAGATGGGTTAGCTGATTATGTGGATTTCACAAAATGTAAGGGGTGATCAAAAAGGTGCCATTTGAGGGTGTTGCTGCAATGTATATGCAACATAGCACAACTCCAATGTAGGCACCAAAATGTTGGCAAAGGATTAGTGTGGCATTCATGTCTTTCCAACATGCTTGTGGTAAGTGCAAATACGGTGACATTATTACCAGATGCGTCCAAACAGGACCAACATGAAACTTCCTGGAAGATTAAAACTGCGTGCCGGACCAAGACTCGAGCATGGGAGGAGGTAGGAGACGAGGTACTGGCAGAAGTAAAGCTGTGAGGACGGGGCGTGAGTCGTGCTTGGGTAACTGAGTTGATAGAGCACTTACCCGTGAAAGGCAAAGATCCCGAGTTCGAGTCTCTGTTTTGTCTCGAGATAAGCCTGTGATAGAATTTACTGATTCCCTGAAGCTACTAAGGACACCCCCCTTCCCCTCTCTCTCATGAGGCTGCACCACCACCACCACCACCACCACCACCACCACCACCACACACACCATAAGCCCCGCCTCCCTCTCAAATGGCTGTCATCGTACATATGTTCCATGCTTCCCCGAAAGTAGAACTGACTTAACAGTTATAGGGATCGTTGATTTCTATTTTAGTAGTGAGTCATTTGAATCCCTTTATGCAGCAGGATTAGTCTCTGCACTCATTTCATAATGAGAAAAAAAATTAAGCAATCCACAATGCAAAGCAAATTGGAGTATACAAAGCATTTGGTAGTGGCTACAGTGCAATTGTTTGCAGCAGCTGGCAGCGGTAGTTAAAGCCCGAGCTCTAGCTGTATCTTACACAATCATCGTTCAGAACACTCCCCACCTATAACTGCCATGATATAGTGTCCGTACAACAAAAACCTCAACTAGCAGAAAATGATGATAAATGCATTTTTAAAGGGAAAATTAACTATTACCTATGATAGTTTCAGTATATGCCACAGCAGCTGTAACTTGAAAATGCTGATATACTTCAAAATGAATTATGCATATCACTTGTAATTTCCAAAAATTGTAATAATCGGACATAACTGAAATACCGGACGTTAACTTACTACATAATACTTAAATAAGCATGCAAAATTTTTGTACTTTTCACTTAGCTGCTGAAATAACAATACTAATAGTATGAATATACACAATACATCATTTGTTTCTATTAAAAAATTTGTCCATGGAGTAGGAGTTGGCCACTAGTAAGTCTTTCAGGTTCCTTTTAAATTGATCTTTATTTGTAACTAAATTTTTTATGTTTGCTGGCACATTATTGAAGATCAGTGTTCCTGAGTAGTGGACCCCTTTTTGAACTAAAGTAAGTGCTTTTAAGTCATTGTGCAGATCATTTTTGTTCCTGGTATTGTATGTATGAACTGAGCTGTTTGTTGGAAAAAGAGATATATTATTTAGGACAAATTTCATTAAGGAGTAAATATACTGAGAGGAAGTGGTTAGTATACCCAGTTCTTTGAAGAGGTTTCTACATGACGTCGGTGAATTTACTCCACAAATAATACGTATTACACCCTATTGGATTCTGAAAACTTTTGTTTGACTTTAAGAGTTACCCCAAAATATTATACCATATGACATTATGGAATGAAAGTAGGTAAAGTATGCAAGCTTTTTAATTTTTATGTCGCCTATGTCTGCTAACACTCGAATTGCAAATACAGATTTGTTAAGGCGTTTCTGCAGTTCTGTGGTGTGCTCCTCCCAACTGAATTTATTATCAAGTTGTAATCCCAGGAATTTAAGACTGTCAACCTCTTCTATCTGCTCTTCTTCATACTTCATGCATATGCTGGGTGGAAATCTCTTACAGGTTCTGAATTGCATGTAGTGAGTCTTTTCAAAGTTTAATGTCTATGAGTTGGCTTTAAACCATTTATTAATATCCATGAAAATATCATTAGCAGATCTTTCTAGAACTACACTAGACATACTATTTATTGTAATACTTGTCATCTGCAAACAAAATGAACTCTGATATGAAACTTCCTGGCAGATTAAAACTGTGTGCCCGACGGAGACTCGAACTCGGGACCTTTGCCTTTCGCGGGCAAGTGCTCTACCATCTTACCGAAGCACGACTCACGCCCGGTACTCACAGCTTTACTTCACGGGAGAGCTTCTGTAAAGTTTGGAAGGTAGGAGACAAGATACTGGCAGAAGTAAAGCTGTGAGTACCGGGCGTGAGTCATGCTTCAGTTGCTCAGATGGTAGAGCACTTGCCCGCGAAAGACAAAGGTCCCGAGTTAGAGTCTCGGTTGGGCACACAGTTTTAATCTGCCAGGAAGTTTCATATCAGCGCACACTCCGCTGCAGAGTGAAAATCTCATTCTGAAAACGAACTCTGCTTCTGGCAGTGTAACTGATGAGAGATCATTAATGTACACAAGAAAAAGCAATTTCAGTTGGACAGCAGTGCAGCCTGTGGAAGGTTTTGAGTGTAAAAGATAATTTCCAAATTTTTATGCTTGAAGATGTGCATTGTTTAATCACTATATCTGGATTAAATGTGCATATCAAGGTATTAAAATAAAGTGCATTGACATAGTCTTCATTAAGTGTAATTTCTCATGCAGTCCACTATGAACAATCATATGCTCAGGCACGCTCATACTCATTTGCTACTAGAGGTAACACAATTTTTGATGTTCAATAATAGTACAAATCTAATCAGTGATGTTCGTGAAACAATTTGTATTGTAAGAATATAACAGAGGGAAACATTCCACGTGGGAAAAATATATATATTTTTTTAAATTTATATTGTAAAATAGATTGAAGGTTGCACATGTTCAAAAAATGTAAATTTTTTGTTTTATATGCTTCCTTTTATTGTTTAACCTTGCCGAGTACTGCTACAGGCAAATTCTACAAAGTTTCTTTTGTAGCAAATTTGTATAATTTGTACATATTAAGAGTAATTTTTGATATTGTAACTAATAGAGCTGCTTTATTTTTGTTTTGCAGGGATACTGGTTTGAGATGGTCGGCTCCAGTAGAAAATAAAAAATTTGTCAAATCAAAATTATATTTCACCATGTTTGATGTATAAACATACGAAACAGTGTAGAGTGTGCATACTAGGGGAGAGCTCTTGTGCTATTGACTCTCTTAGGGTAGCACCCCAACCCGATAAATGTATTTAAGAAAACTATAAGCTATAAAAATATATGCTATATGTATTTGTAGATGGTGTTGTACATAAATTGTGCCGTGAAAGAACTGTGACCAAGAAGAAAACTGTGTATGAATAAAAGAACTGTGCAAGAAGACTAATATGTGAAGAAAGAACTGTGCTAAGAAGAAAACTGTGTGTGAATAAAAGAACTGTGCTAAGAAGAAAACTGTGTGTGAATAAAAGAACTGTGCAAGAAGACTAATATGTGAAGAAAGAACTGTGCCTCTCTTAAAGCTGAATGTGAGAAATTTGTTACATAATGAACTACATGCTCTCTTGCTTCTTAAGAGGGGGGAGGGGCCAGTCAGATGAGTCACACAGCAGAGATCTTAGTGTGAACCATCTGCACCTGTTATGAGGCGGGGACAACTGTCCCAACTTCCTGTAGTACAGTTCTTAATGTAAAAACATAACAACAAAGGAATTCACAGTTCTCACTTACGATAATTATTTTATTGTACTCCCACTCCCACTCCCACTCCCACTCCTACTCCTGCTCCCACTACCTTACTTCCCTTTCTGCCAGTCAACTGGACTGCAGTGGGTGAGGATGCTATCTTAAGTAGACTTTACACAGCACATGTAGCACTCCCCTTGCTTGGGGAAGTTCCTCATTAAAACCCCCATTGTATCTTTATTTTGTCAAATCATGATAACACAGTGTGCCTGGAAAACAGTTTATATATTTGTGTGTTTCAAATTTTCTGTGTATGTAAAGTGAACATATTGGTAAAAAGAAATTTTAATATTTGAAATAGTCTCAACTTGTAGCTGGACAATATCTTTCACTTCATGTAATGTTTGTTGTAGTAATAAAAAATGGGGTTTCAAATGGAACATGTGTTTGATTTTATTGATCATAATTTTAAAACAAAATTGTAATAAAATTAATGGATTTATGGTCATTGGTAGAACATTTAATCATTAATGAAAGGAAAAAGCAAACTGTCTATACAGTATTTTTTCCCTCATTTCTGTTTTCAGAGATCGCATAAATATGAAATCAAAAAGTGTGTTTGATAAGACTAGTTACATGAAAGCCTTTGAAAGACACAAAACACTTTAACGCTACAGTTCTGTGAGGCTCATTACAACGAGCCTCGTATTGGTAATGTGAGACTAGACTTTGTCCATGTTGCACCAATCCAAGAGTGACCTGTCCTTATCAATGAATGAAATTCCACCCCCCCCCCCCCCCCCCCTCTTCTGACATCGATTCTCTGTGTGTTAACTTTGTATTTGTGGTATTGAAGAATTTTTTTTCTGTGCCAGTTTGTGTGACACATTTCCACTGTGAATATGAGCCTATCAAGCCTTCACCCAATCTAAATTGTAAAAATGCAAACTGATGAAATTGACTCATCACTTGCCTCATACAATAGAAAATTAACCCTTAACTGATTTGTCAGCAAAGGAAGTTGTTGTTGTTGTTGTTGTTGTTGTGGTCTTCAGTCCTGAGACCGGTTTGATGCAGCTCTCAATGCTACTCTATCCTGTGCAAGCTTCTTCATCTCCCAGTGCCTACTGCAACCTACATCCTTCTGAATCTGCTTGGTGTATTCGTCTCTTGGTCTCCCTGTAAGATTTTTACCCTCCACGCTGCCCTCCAACACTAAATTGGTGATCCCTTGATGCATCAGAACATGTCCTACCAATCGATCCCTTCTTCTAAATCAAGTTGTGCCACAAACCTCTCTTCTCCCCAATCCTATTCAATACCTCCTCATTAGTTATGTGATCTACCCATCTAATATTCAGCATTCTTCTGTAGCACCACATTTCGAAAGCTTCTATTCTCTTCTTCTCTAAACTATTTATCGTCCATGTTTCAATTCCATACATGGCTACACTCCATACAAATACTTTCAGAAAACACTTCCTGACACTTAAATCTATACTCGATGTTAACAAATTTCTCTTCTTCAGAAACGCTTTCCTTCCCATTGCCAGTCTACATTTTATATCTTCTCTACTTCGACCATCAGTTATTTTGCTCCCCAAATAGCAAAACTCCTTTACTACTTTAAGTGTCTCATTTCCTAATCTCATTCCCTCTGCATCACCCAACTTAATTCGACTACATTCCATTACCCTCATTTTGCTTTTGTTGATGTTCATCTTATATCCTCCTTTCAAGACACTGTCCATTCCGTTCAACTGCTCTTCCAAGTCCTTTGATCTCTCTGACAGAATTACAATGTCATCAGCGAACCTCAACGTTTTTATTTCTTCTCCATGGATTTTAATACCTACTCCGAATTTTTCTTTTGTTTCCTTCACTGCTTGCTCAATATACAGATTGAATAACATCGGGGAGAGGCTACAACCCTGTCTCACTCCCTTCTCAACCACTGCTTCCCTTTCATGCCCCTCAACTCTTAAAACTGCCAGTTGGTTTCTATACAAATTGTAAATAGCCTTTCACTCCCTATATTTTACCCCTGCCACCTTCAGAATTTGAAAGAGTATTCCAGTCAACATTGTCAAAAGATTTCGCTAAGTCTACAAATGCTATAAACAGAGGTTTGCCTTTCCCTAATCTAGCTTCTAAGATAAGTCATAGGGTCAGTATTGCCTCACGTGTTCCAATATTTCTACGGAATCCAAACTGATCTTCCCCTAGGTCAGCTTCTACTAGTTTTTCCATTCGTCTGTAAAGAATTCGTGTTAGTATTTTGCAGCTGTGACTTATTAAACTGATAGTTCGGTAATTTCCACATCTGTCAACACCCGCTTTCTTTGGGATTGGAATTATTAAATTCTTCTTGAAGTCTGACGGTATTTCGCCTGTCTCATACATTTTGCTCACCAGATGGTAGAGGTTTGTCAGGACTGTCTCTCCTAAGGCCGTCAGTAGTTCTAATGGAATGTTATCTACTCCTGGGGCCATGTTTTGACTCGGGTCTTTCAGTGCTCTGTCAAACTCTTCACGTAGTGTCATATCTCCCATTTCATCTTCATCTACATCCTCTTTCATTTCCATAATATTGCCCTCAAGTACATCGCCCTTGTGTAGACTCTCTATATACTCCCCTCCACCTTTCTGCTTTCCCTTCTTTGCTTAGAACTGGGTTTCCATCTGAGCTCTTAATTTTCATACAAGTGGTTCTCTTTTCTCCAAAGGTCTCTTTAATTTACCTGTAGGCAGTATCTATCTTACCCCTAGTGCCTCTACATCCTTAAATTTATCCTCTAGCCATCCCTGCTTAGCCATTTTGCACTTCCTGTCGATCTCATTTTTGAGACGTTTGTATTCCTTTTTGCCTGCTTCATTTACTGCATTTCTATATTCTCTTCTTTCATCAATTAAATTTAATATTTCTTCTCTTACCCACGGATTTCTACTAGCCCTCGTCTTTTTACCTACTTGATCCTCTGCTGCCTTCACTACTTCATCCCTCAAAGTTACCCATTCTTCTTCTACTGTATTTCTTTCCCCCATTCCTGCCATTTGTTCCCTTATGCTCTCCCTGAAACTCTGTACAACCTCTGCTTTAGTCAGTTTATCCAGGTCCCATCTCCTTAAATTCCCACCTTTTTGCAATTTCTTCAGTTTTAATCTACAGTTCATAACCAATAGATTGTGGTCAGAGTCCACATGTGTCCCTGGAAATGTCTTACAATTTGAAACCTGGTTCCTAAATCTCTGTCTTACCATTATATAATCTACCTGAAACCTGTCAGTATCTCCAGGCTTCTTCCATGTATACAACCTTCTTTCATGATTCTTGAACCAAGTGTTAGCTATGATTAAGTTATGCTCTGTGCAAAATTCTACCAGGCGGCTTCCTCTTTCATTTCTTAGCCCCAATCCATATTCACCTACTACATTTCCTTCTCTCCCTTTTCCTACTACCGAATTCCAGTCACCCATGACTATTAAATTTTTGTCTCCCTTCACTATCTGAAAAATTTCTTTTATTTCATCATACATTTCTTCAATTTCTTCATCATCTGCAGTGCTAGTTGGCATATAAACTTGTACTACTGTAGTAGGCATGGGCTTCGTGTCTATCTTGGCCACAATAATGCAGTCACTGTGCTGTTTGTAGTAGCTTACCCGCATTCCTGTTTTCCTATTCATTATTAAACCTACTCCTGCATTACCCCTATTTGATTTTGTATTTATAACCCTGTATTCGCCTGACCAAAAGTCTTGTTCCTCCTGCCACTGAACTTCACTAATTTCCACTATATCTAACTTTAACCTATCCATTTCCCTTTTTAAATTTTCTAACCTACCTGCCCGATTAAGGGATCTGACATTCCACGCTCAGATCCGTAGAACGCCAGTTTTCTTTCTCCTGATAACGACATTCTTACTTACCCACTCACTATATCCAAAAATTCATCTAATGAGTAGGGGGAGTTGCCATTAAGAAATTCTTTAAATTTCCTTTTAAATGCTATATGGCTATCTGTCAGACTTTTGATGCTATTAGGTAAGTGACCAAAGACGTTTGTGGCAGCATAATTTACTCCCTTCTGAGCCAAAGTTAGATTTAACCTTGAGTAGTGAAGATCATCCTTTCTCCTAGTGTTGTAGCCGTGTACACTGCTATTACTTTTGAATTTGTTCTGATTGTTAATAACAAATTTTGTAAGTGAATATATATATGTTGAGGTTACAGTGAAGATTTCTAGCTCTTGAAATAAGTGTCTGCAGGATGATCTTGGATGAGCTCCAGCAATTATTCTGATTACACACTTTTGTGCGATTAATACTCTTTTACTCAATGATGTGTTACTCCAGAATATGGTGCCACACGAAAGTAGAGAATGAAAATAGGCTTGGTAAGCTAATTTACTCAGATTTATATCTCCAAAATTTTCAGTGACCCTAATAGCATAAGTAGCTGAACTCAAACGTTTCAGCAGATCCTCAGTGTTTTTTCCAGTTCAACCCCTCATCAATGCATATACTTAGAAATTTTTAATATTCTACCTTAGCTACCGATTTCTGATGGAAGTCTATATTTATTAGTGGTGTCATTCCATTTACTGTGTTTTGTCAAAGTTTAATGAGAGCCCATTTCCAGAGAACCACTTTGCACTACAAAACAGTCAAAAATTTGCTCAGTCCGTTTCAGTTGATTTGCTTTGCATTAATAAGAAACAGAAGTGCTAAACTCAGTATGTGTGATGCATAATGATGGCAATGAAAGGGAAATTGTGGGTCCTCATGTCAGATCCCTTAATCGGGCAGGTAGGTTAGAAAATTTAAAAAGGGAAATGGATAGGTTAAAATTAGATATAGTGGGAATTAGTGAAGTTCGGTGGCAGGACGAACAAGACTTCTGGTCAGGTGACTACAGGGTTATAAACACAAAATCAAATAGGGGTAATGCAGGAGTAGGTTTAATAATGAATAAAAAATAGGAGTGTGGGTTAGCTGCTACAAACAGCATAGTGAACGCATTATTGTGGCCAAGATAGATATGAAGCCCAACTAGCTCTGCAGATGACGAAGAAATTGAAGAAATGTATGATGAAATAAAAGAAATTTTTCAGATAGTGAAGGGAGACAAAAATTTAATAGTCATGGGTGACTGGAATTCGAGTGTAGGAAAAGGGAGAGAAGGAAACGTAGTAGGTGAATATGGATTGGGGCTAAGAAATGAAAGAGGAAGCCGCCTGGTAGAATTTTGCACAGAGCACAACTTAATCATAACTAACACTTGGTTTAAGAATCATGAAAGAAGGTTGTATACATGGAAGAAGCCTGGAGATACTAAAAGGTATCAGATAGATTATATAATGGTAAGACAGAGATTTAGGAACCAGGTTTTAAATTGTAAGACATTTCCGGGGGCAGATGTGGACTCTGACCACAATCTATTGCTTATGACCTGTAGATTAAAACTCAAGAAACTGCAAAAAGGTGGGAATTTAAGGAGATGGGACCTGGATAAACTGAAAGAACCAGAGGTTGTACAGAGTTTCAGGGAGAGCATAAGGGAACAATTGACAGGAATGGGGGAAAGAAATACAGTAGAAGAAGAATGGGTAGCTTTGAGGGATGAAATAGTGAAGGCAGCAGAGGATCAAGTAGGTAAAAAGAGGAGGGCTAGTAGAAATCCTTGGGTAACAGAAGAAATATTGAATTTAATTGATGAAAGGAGAAAATATAAAAATGCAGTAAATGAAGCAGGCAAAAAGCAATACAAACGTCTCAAAAATGAGATCGACAGGAAGTGCAAAATGGCTAAGCAGGGATGGCTAGAGGACAAATGTAAGGATGTAGAGGCTTATCTCACTAGGGGTAAGATAGATACTGCCGACAGGAAAATTAAAGAGACCTTTGGAGAAAAGAGAACCACTTGTATGAACATCAAGAGCTCAGATGGAAACCCAGTTCTAAGCAAAGACGGGAAAGGTGGAAGGAGTATATAGAGGGTCTATACAAGGGCGATGTACTTGAGGACAATATTATGGAAATGGAAGAGGATGTAGATGAAGATGAAATGGGAGATACGATACTGCGTGAAGAGTTTGACAGAGCACTGAAAGACCTGAGTCGAAACAAGGCCCCCGGAGTAGACAACATTCCATTGGAACTACTGACGGCCTTGGGAGAGCCAGTCCTGACAAAACTCTACCATCTGGTGAGCAAGATGTATGAAACAAGCGAAATACCCTCAGACTTCAAGAAGAATATAATAATTCCAATCCCAAAGAAAGCAGGTGTTGACAGATGTGAAAATTACCGAACAATCAGTTTAATAAGCCACAGCTGCAAAATACTAACACGAATTCTTTACAGACGAATAGAAAAACTAGTAGAAGCCGACCTCGGGGAAGATCAGTTTGGATTCCGTAGAAATACTGGAACACGTGAGGCAATACTGACCTTATGACTTATCCTAGAAGAAAGATTAAGGAAAGCCAAACCTACGTTTCTAGCATTTGTAGACTTAGAAAAAGCTTTTGACAATGTTGACTGGAATACTCTATTTCAAATTCTAAAGGTGGCAGGGGTAAAATACAGGGAGCAAAAGGCTATTTACAATTTGTACAGAAACCAGTTGGCAGTTATAAGAGTCGAGGGACATGAAAGGGAAGGAGTGGTTGGGAAGGGAGTAAGACAGGGTTGTAACCTCTCCCTGATGTTATTCAATCTGTATATTGAGCAAGCAGTGAAGGAAATAAAAGAAAAATTCAGAGTAGGTATTAAAATCCATGGAGAAGAAATAAAAACTTTGAGGTTCGCCGATGACATTGTAATTCTGTCAGAGACAGCAAAGGACTTGGAAGAGCAGTTGAACGGAATGGATGGTGTCTTGAGGGGAGGATATAAGATGAACATCAACAAAAACAAAACGAGGATAATGGAATGTAGTCGAATTAAGTCGGGTGATGTTGAGGGTATTTGATTAGGAAATGAGATACTTAAAGTAGTAAAGGAGTTTTGCTATTTGGGGAGCAAAATAATTGATGATGGTCGAAGTAGAGAGGACATAAAATGTAGACCGGCAATGGCAAGGAAAGCGTTTCTGAAGAAGAGAAATTTGTTAACATCGAGTATAGATTTAAGTGTCAGGAAGTCATTTCTGAAAGTATTTGTATGGAGTGTAGCCATGTATGGAAGTGAAACATGGACGGTAAATAGTTTTGACAAGAAGAGAATAGAAGCTTTTGAAATGTGGTGCTACAGAAGAATGCTGAAGATTAGATGGGTAGACCACATAACTAATGAGGAAGTATTGAATAGGATTGGGGAGAAGAGAAGTTTGTGGCACAACTTGACCAGAAGAAGGGATTGGTTAGTAGGACATGTTCTGAGGCATCAAGGGATCACCAATTTAGTATTGGAGGGCAGCGTGGAGGGTAAAAATCATAGGGGGGAGACCAAGAGATGAGTACACTAAGCAGATTCAGAAGGATGTAGATTGCCGTAGGTACTGGGAGATGAAGAAGCTTGCACAGGATAGAGTAGCATGGAGAGCTGCATCAAACCAGTCTCAGGACTGAAGACCACAACAACAACAGAAAATAAAGTTCAACGTTTTCTTTGTTCCCAGTATACTTGTGATAGCAGAAATACAGTAGGAATGATTCACTATTTTAAGTGCCACAAAACATTTCAAAGCGGTCGGGTATCAACTAGCAGCTGTTCTTTGTAAATCGCAATTGCATATATGATTTATACACCAGTATATTACTGGTTTTTTTTAGTAGGAAAGTTTTTTTTTTTACATATAGAATATAAGAAGTTTTGACTGTCATCTTTAAGTATGATGTGCATTAAATTGGATTTTTGTGTCCTTAACTACCTCAACTTTCTTCAGCTACATCTATATTCTGCAAACTGCTGTGAGGTGCATGACAAAGGGTACGTCCTACTGTACCATTTATTAGGATTTCTTCCCATTCCATTCAGTGAGGGAGGAATGATGGTTCAAATGCCTCTGTGCGAGCTGTAATTATTCTAATCTTAACCTCATGATCCATGATCCTTATGTAGCGATACATAATGGATTGTAGTACAATCATAGAGTCATCAATTAAAGCCGGTTCTTGAAATTTTGTCAATAGACTTTCTCGAGACAGTTTATGTCTTTCTTCAAGAGTCCTGTTCAGTTCCTTCAGTATGTCTGTGACCCTCTCCCATGGATCAAATAAACCTGTGACCGTTCATGCTGCTCTTATCTGTAAATGTTCAATATCCCTTTTTAGTCCTGTTTGGTACAGGTCCCACACACTTGAGCAATATTGTAGAACCTGTCACGAGTGATTTATAAGCAGTCCCCTTTGTAGGCTGATTGTATTTCCCCAGTATTCTACCAACCTGCTTTACCCACAACTGAGCCTGTGTGATCATTCCATTTCGTGTCCCTAAAGTGTCTAGTTGGCTGATTCCAACAGTGACACATTGATATTACAGTCATGGGATACCACATTTTTTTCATTTTGTGACGTGCACAATTTTACATTCCTGAACATTTAAAGCAGGTTGCCTTTTTTTTCACCACTTTATTAGATTTCAAAGATCTGATTGAATATTTATGGAGCTTCTTTCAGATGGTACTTCATTATAGATAACTGCACTGTTTGCAAAAAGCCTGATGTTACTATTAATATTTTCTGCAGTCATTAAGATACAACATGAACAGCTAGGATCCCAACACACTTCCCTGAGGTACACCCAAATTTACTTCTGCATCTGACGGTGACTCTCCATCCAAGATGACAAGCTTTGTCCTCCCTACCAAAAAGTGCTCAATCCAGTCAGAAATTGCTACCCCCATATGATCATATTCACAATAATAGTTGGTGTGGTACGAGTCAAATGCTTGAAGAAATACTGCATATATCTCATTACCTAGATCCAAAGCTTCCAGTATGTCATGCGAGAAAAGTGCAAGTTGGGGTTCACATGATTGATGTTTACAGCTCATATATTTGTGGCTCAAGTTTAAAAGAATAGCTGACCGCGCACTGCATAGATGTGTACGGGTACAACAGTCCATAATTGGTAGGAATCTCCATGGTATACAGTCACTCTAAAGAAACAGAGATTACTGCATAATAGGTGTAAAATGAAGCACAGGGCTATAGATACAGAGATGCTGAATGAAACACATTTAGCTGTCAAGATATGCTTTTACTTGTCCTTTGTGTTTTGGTAATCATTGTTGCCACAACCATGTCATGACCACTGATACCAGTTTCAATGTGGACATCCTCAAGGAGGCTAGGTCCATTCATTGGCATTAGATCCAATATATTTCCGTCATGAGTGGGATTCCTAACTATCTGCTCTTGGTAGTTTTCAGAGAAGGCATTTAGTATTGTTTCACAGGATGTCTTCTTATGCCCACCACCAAACAAAATTGTAATTTTCCCAATTAATTGTCTCCATCAGTGATTACAGTGTGATGGAGGAACTTACGTACAAGTGAACTGAGGTTTGCTCTTAAGTTTTCGGTTACATCAAAACATGAATCTTGTGGGCAATAAAAGGATATAATTATCATTTTATGCCCACCCCTGATACTGAGTCTTGGCCAAACATTCTTACAAGCAGCTTCAATTTCTACCTTAGCAGATTTGCATTTCTTGTCTTCTACAAAAAATACACTATCTCCATTTCCCATTTACCTATTCTTTCAATATACACTTAAATTTCCTCCAAAAATCTCACTGCTATCAATTTCTGGTTACAACAAGCTTTCTGTACCTAGTATTATGTGAGCTGCACGGCTTTTCATGAGCATTCCAAACTCTGCACTTTGTTGTGAATGCTTCTGCAGTTTACCATTAGGATTTTAATACTCTCACATGTGGGAGGCATTTCTTTCGATCTTACACTGACACTTCTGGGTTTCCTACAGCTATTGTCATCTGGATTGGGTGCAGAGTCGCCTGATCTAAAAAAACCTTGCGTGCACCCCCACATATAGTCTGCTGCCTGAATAGTAGCTTTTGATGTGTAGTGCAGACCTTACCCACTACAGGGATGCTACAGTTCTCAATCCTATGGTGCAATTCCAGAAAGTCGCAGCCTAGCGTGTCACAGAACCTTCGAAGCCCCTGGTTCAGTGTTTCCACTTGACTCAGAATCAAATGGTGATGATCAGTTCTGGCAACAATGCTGCAAATTGTGAGCTTCATTGAAATTCCATGCACGAGGCTGGTCTTCTCATCCTTCTCTGCCAGCTGCTGAAGTGATGCAAGTATGACCTCACAGTTGCACTCTGTTCCCTCAATGGCTGCTGGAATAGCCTCTTAAAAAAAAATTAGGCCCCCAGTGCTATATACTGAGTACTCTAGTCAGTGTCCAATGATTGATAGTCCCCTACCCTTTTGTGTTTGCCTCCTCTTTACACGGAACAAAATAGGTTTCGCCAAAACAGGTGAAGCGAGTCTCATTGGCTAAGTTTCAGTGACAGGCAGCACCTCAAACTGCACTGAGAGTAAAATGCTTTTATATACCTAGATATTTTGGCTTGGGGGCTTATTTAGTAGGTGAAACACTGTTGCCACAATGTTGGGTGAAGATACAAGGTACGGTAATATTAATTTTACATATGCAAGATATTAAAAATAAAGCATTATAATTTATACAGTACAACTTAAAGAAGTCGTCCATTGTAAACACTAAAGTATTTGGACAGTTAGTTTCTTTTTTGCTCTCAATAAGTACTGTAGTCAAATCCTTATGCTAACAAAGATTTAATGTCCCTGGAAACTTGTGTAAAGAATTCCTTGTAGATTTTGTGGAATGAAACAGGAGTGTCTTAGGTTACTTTCAGCATATCAGTAAAAAAAAGCTCCCTATTATTCCAACAAAATGCAGGTTTCAGATCCCAGCACAACTAGTTATGTCCTCTGTATCAGTTCATGTTCCTAAAGACTGGATTTACTGTATCTCTTGAATAATATAGTCCATTGATTTGGTATGTAAGATATTAATAATGTAAAAGCAGCATATAAATAAATAATAACAAATAAGAACAAATGCTGTTTATCACTGAATTACATCAGTGAAGAAACAGAAAGAACCCAGTTTCCCCAACAGATCTGCAACACAAGACTTCTCTAGTAGTATACATTGGGGGTTTAGATTATATGGCACATTTACAAGCTAGACATGTACTGTGTTGCTTAAAAATACACTCTATCCTTTTTGATTACTTGGTTATTGGTCAGCCTTATTATGCACTTGTAATATCAGTTTTTATTCTATAAACTATATAAAAGAATAAAAACTATTATTTAACTTAGTGAATATGCTTTATGACATGTTTTAAATTTACACAATTCAAGACACGAATGAATTAAAGATATTAGCTGCCAGTGGGGATAGATTTATATCAATGGAGCAAGTTGAAAATTTGTGCCATCTGCTTATTAGGCATACACACTGACTATTACACTATCCAGACAGAGTGCTCACTGTAACTGCATGGACTACCCTAGCACACGTCTCATCAGACTCAAATTCTCAACCTATACGAGCTTGGTGTGCATCTGCATCATCTTAATTGTATATGTAATGTCTATTGTATTTGAGCAAACTGTGTGGGAATCAACAACATTCTGTGAGTAATGAGGCTACTGAGCATGGACACTCTATCAGTAGTGTGTGGTATAAGTTGAAAATTTGGGTCTGACGAGAAGTGTGCTAGGGTAGTCCGTGCAATTGCAGCAACACCACATATATGTTTACTCAATTCGTTTACATCTTTCATTTATTATGTAGCTTGACTCTTTGCTAAAACATGGCGATTCATTCTTAACTTTATCCTTTCAGTCCATGTTCAATCAACGATTGTATCTGTGTGGCAGCTGTTTGCCACATATTGCTTAATGTTTTTCTGGATAAAATACTGTTGCCTGAAAGATGTATTCACATGGAACTGTCAGCACTTTTTAAATAGCTTTTGTGACTTTTGGTCTATTCTGATCGTCCATTATTGCAGTCTGAACACGTTTTCCATACTATCAGTTTTTGCACTCCAGAATGTTGTGCCATTAACTAATAATAGAATGCATATGTGCAAAGTATGTTTATCTTCAGTGTGAGCTATTACACATGGTGGTTAGTATTTGTAGGGCATAGCATGATGTTCTAATTATTTTGCCAGCTACTCTGATATGTTCATCTGATTTTCATTGCTGATCAATATACATAGGTACCCAAAATTTTTGTGCTAATTACAAATTCTATAGTGTCATTGTGGACTTCAAGTTATTTTGTATTAGGTCTTTTATACTTATGCAGAAGTTCATATTACCATACTTTTTTATGTTAAAGTTACCTTATTGTTTGTGGATCACCATAAGTACATTGTCAGTTTTTACTCTTAACATTTTTGGTCTCCTGTCTGCAAATATTATGTTGATGTCATCAGTAAATAGCCCCATTTCATCATGTGTGCCCCATAGTGTGCAGTATCAACAATGTAGGAAAAGACAGATTTCTATTTACCATAAGGGAGATACATTAACTTGCTGACAGGCACAATTAAAAGACGCTTACATAAAGCTTTCAGCCCAGCATTCATCAGTAAAAGAGAGACACACACTATTGATACACACAAGCAAGCACACCTCGTGCACACATCATCACCAACTGGAGCATGTTAAGTCGGAATGCATATAAGAAACTATATTAGACCTAACACAGTACCTTTAGTCACTCCAAGATTCACATATTCTGGATCTGAAAGGTGTTTCACTATATGTTTTGAACCACTTGGATTTTGGGAGATTTCTGCCTTCTGCACTTTCGTTTCATAGGTAAGACATAAACTATTTATTTACAATAGCAAAATCCTTGGTACATGATCTCCTTCATCCAAGGCTTCTAAAATTACCTTTGTAAATTTTGCTACACAGCCTCTGTTCCCTTTCTAGAACTGAAACCAAACTATTCTGTGCACAGAAGCTGGTATTTGTTTAGATAATCCATACGTGTTTTTTATAACAGTTTCTAATATTTCTGAAAAATAAAGTAGTGGGAATTCAATAATCTCTACTACTGAACAAAGACTAGTCATTGTTTAATGTTGTTACCAAAAATCTTGAAAAGTTTGAGACTGATTCACTTCAAATTTGTACATGATACTCTAATAAAAGTTCTGTCTGAAATAACTATGTACTATATAACAGGGAAAAGTTATTAGCAAAAATCTTGAAGAGTTCTTTACCATTCACTTCACATTTTTACCCAATACTCTAACAAATGTTCAGATGGTCATAGGCAACATTTTTAATACATCTGGCATATACACTGTACAGTCACATTAATGTGACCTGTCAAAAGCCTGAACACAGTCCCTGAGAATAGATGCACACTTGCGTTGATCCACTGTGTCTTCCAGTACTCTGCACAGACTTCCTTTGAAACTTTTGTTGGTTCCTGATCTGTATGGTGGCATTTTGAAATACACTGCTAGCAGCCGGAGTGGTGTTCGTCAGCCACGGTGGCTCAGCACAACGGAGCTGCCCACTTTAAGCATGAGCTTCCGCCACTTATCAGAACGCCCATCAACCAGCAGTACTTTCAGGACTGCCTTCATGCCATCGATCGCATTCAAAAACTATAGCAGCTCTGTTTCAACACATGTGCGATGAACGTAACATCCATCTGCAACATGAAAATGATGCCACCGAGCACAGAATTAACGAAGTTGATGAGCAACTCATTGTGGCATGGCGTCGTCTTGACAAGCTTCGTCGACTGCCTATGCTCGATCCTAGTGTACCCTCTGTCTAATCACACCAACCTGAATCTGCAACTCTTTCACCATCTGTGGATACACGTGCAGCATGGTCACCATCCGTCAACACGAAGGTCAGTGCCATGTTTTTAGATTCCCCTCCTGCTGTTGTGTCTTCAGGCTCTTCCCTGCAGACCTGATCTGTGCAGTGCTGCACTAAAAATGCAAAGGGTCTTGGTTCATAACATCAACAGTACACCTGCCCCTCTACCGCTCTGCGCCACAGACACAGAACAAATAGACTACGGCCAGATCCACTCAAAGTCGCTAAGGCAGCAGTAGATGATCTCCTACAGGCTGGCATTTTGGGACCCCCCAGCAGTTCTTCACTTCACCCATCAAACCAGTCCCCAAAAACGATGGGTCTGTAGCACCGTGTGATGACTACAGAGTTCTCAATGCTCATACAATACTGCACAGCTACCCAGTCCCTAACGTTTAGAACTTCAGTCATTATCTGGTAGATGCCTCTGTGTTTAGTGTAACTGATTGCAAGGAAGCATACCTGCAAATCACTATATGCCTGGACGATATTCACAAAACATCTATTATCATGCCATTTGACTTCCATGAGTTTATGTTTATGCTGTACAGGCTTAAGCCAGCCGTTCAAATATGGGAGCACTTTATTAACAGTATACTATTCAAGTTCATATCCTGAATGAGATTTTCAGTCTGCAGCGGAGTGTACGCTGATATGAAACTTCCTGGCAGATTGAAACTGTGTGCTGGACCAAGGACTCGAACTCGGGACCTTTGCCTTTCGCGGGCAAGTGCTCTACCATCTGAGCTACCCAAGCACGACTCCTCGCAGCTTTACTTCTGCCAGTACATCGTCTCCTACCTTCCAAACTTAACAGAAGCTCTCCTGCGAACCTAGCAGAACTAGCACTCCTGAAAGAAAGGATATTGTGGAGACATGGCTTAGCCACAGACTGGGGGATGTTTCCAGAATGAGATTTTCACTCTGCAGCGGAGTGTGCACTGATATGAAACTTCCTGGCAGATTAAAACTGTGTGCTGGACCGAGGACTCGAACTCGGGACCTTTGCCTTCCGCGGGCAAGTGCTCTACCAACTGCTCTACTCCACTGCGGAGTGAAAATCTCATTCTGGAAACATCCCCCACGCTGTGGCTAAGCCATGTCTCCGCAATATCCTTTGTTTCAGCAGTGCTAGTTCTGCTAGGTTTGCAGGAGAGCTTCTGTTAAGTTTGGAAGACGAGGTACTGGCAGAAGTAAAGCTGTGAGGACGGGGCGTGAGTGATGCTTGGGTAGCTCAGTTGGTAGAGCACTTGCCCGCGAAAGACAAAGGTTCCGAGTTCGAGTCTCGGTCCGGCACACAGTTTTAATCTGCCAGGAAGTTTCAAGTCCATATCCTATTTGCTTACCTTGGCGATATCTTTGGTTTCTCGCCGTATGAGGACTCCCGTAACCACCACTCCGTCTACAGGCCACAAGTGGCCCATGGGGTCCATCCGACTGCTTTATCATAATCAGAGGAGGATGCGGATAGGAGGGGCATGGGTTCAGCACACTGCTCTCCCGGTCGTTATGATGGTTTTCTGTGACAGGAGCCGCTACTACTCGGTCGAGTAGCTCCTCAGTTGGCATCACGAGGCTGAAAAATGGCAACAGCGCATGGCGGCCTGGATGGTCACCCATCCAAGTGCCGACCACGCCCGACAGCGCTTAACTTCGGTGATCTCACGGGAACCGGTGTATCCACTGCGGCAAGGCCGTTGGCGAGGACTCCCATAACACGTATCTCAAACAAGATTTCGACACAGTCTCTGGCAGTGGAGGTTTGACTAACGAAGGAAAATGTCAACTCCAACAAAAGGATATTATTTTCCTCAATCACATGGCTAATGCCCACAGAATTTAACCCTACATCACAGAGCATGGAGAGATTCAACAACTGTTGCCACCACAGGACAACGAGGAATTACGTTGGTTTCTAGGCATGGTAGATTTTTAATGCAGACACCTTCCACAGTCAGCTTCTCTTCAGGCGCCACTCACCCACCCTCTCATTGGTAAGAACACCACCGGCAAACGTAAACTCACGTGGACTCATTAAAGACTAACTTGTCCAAGCCATTACTTTGGCGCAGCTCCTCCACGACACTCGGCCAATCATAACAGAGGATGTGAGCAGCTCCGTTATTGGTACTGTCCTGCCACAAGATGTGGGGTGTGTTCAAGAGCCTCTCTGTTTTTTCTCTCACACAATTGCAAGGGCACCTGCCACCGAGTATTGTGGCCCTTAGACTACATCGCACTGTTCGCTACTGAGGTCCATCATATGAAAAGCGCGGAAAACGTCGTAGCAGATTACCTGTCGTGCACCAGCGCCATGTCATCCCGTTGACTCTGATCAGACGTAGATGTAGATCAGTTTGCAGAAGCGCAAGAGCAAGACCTACTCCAAGTTCGATCCGTCCGATTCTTTGTGACGTCTCCCAAAACGCACACGCTCGCTTGTTCCACAGCCATTTTTCTGCGTCATCTTCGACCCAGCGTACATCCGACTATACGCCTGGTGACGGACCGTTTTATATGGCGTAATGTGAAGAGTTGTAAGCTCTGGACTCGTGCATATGTTCTGTGCCAAAGGAGCAAGGTATGATACAACACTCAACCACCCCTGGGTCGCTCTGAATTCCCAAATGATCGTTTTCAGCACGTATCCATTGATCTCGTGGGCCCACTACCCATATCTGATGACTGTCGATACATTCTGTTGGCGATTGATGGCGTCGCTCGGAGGGTAGAATCAGTGGCGGGTCATGAAAATTTTACCAAAGTGCTACAACGTGGTGGCCTATAGCATTTTGAGTTACAAAAGTAGGCATCATAACTAATTTCAATATATTAATTTTCTGTATATAAATTAAACTGTTTAACTATATTTAAATTTTATAATTAATCGTTTAACATTGTGAGGAATAAAATAAAACTAAAAAAAACGATTTTGGTAGCAGTGGGAATCGAACCTGAGCCAACGAGTAGCCAGTTGGTGCACTTGACCACAAGGTTACTGTGCCATTTCATGAATTGTTGCTCAAGTATCTCATACACTCTGTGCATAAATCTTTAGAGAGTGTTTTACCTTTTCCTGCGGCACACTCAGCAGGAGTATTCCGGGAACTTAAAATGTGTGTCTGCCTGCTTCTACACACATATTGAGCCAAATTCGTGAGTCTCATCCCACATTCTTCTGTTGTCAGATTCGTATTTGGTAGAGATCTACCTGACTCTTTAAACCTCACTTTGCTCTCCAGAGATGTAGTGGAAAGGGTCTCTTTCGCAGATTATCTACAGAAAAGACTTTCGTACTAAATTTTCTCGGCTCGTACACTCGCTTTTTTACCACCATCTACTGTGTCTTGTCTTACAAGGGTAGTAATCGTAACTAAATTGAACTGTTTAAATATACTGATATTTTATAATCAATAGTTTAACATTGCAAGGAATAAAATAAAACGAAAAAAATGTTGGTGGTAGCAGAAATCGAACACGAGCCGACAAATTGCTAGTCAGTGTGCCTGACCACCTTTTCTTCACTGATTTTTTTTAATTCCTCAAAACCAGTAATATAAATGACTAGCTTACAATGAAATGACATAAATGAGGTGACAGCTAATTATACTCATGAATTACAGCATTCAGATAATGAAGAATGGTATTCAGTTTTTAAAAGAAGCATATGGAAACTAATTTAACAAGGTCCTCCATTCGAGAGGCATCTTTACTGTTATTTTCAACTGGTGGCAGTTGAGCATCCTCAGTTTCTTCTTCTGAAGCCTGAGGTTCCTCTTCATCAGTGCCCAGACCAAACTTAATCAGTCGTAAATCCTTGATGTATGCACCTTAGTCTTTCCCACAGTTAATTGCAGGGACAGAAGAGCAGTCTCCAACAGAAAAACGCAAAGTCCCATACTGGCTTGTTATTCTTGTCGGTTTCAGCCTTCTGAAAGCATCCTTAGGTAGTTCAAGATTTTGCTTTGTAAACGACACCTGATGTTTGTTGTCATATTCTTTTATGTGCTGTACTCCTGATTAGGTTTTCATGTGTGACTTGTGGGGGTGGTTAGGGTCTGGAGCGTGCAGTGGCGGATTGAAAAATTTTGCGCCCCTAGGCAGCAGAAAATTGCAGAGTTAGTAGGCAGTGATTCTTTCTTATGTCTGTTCCAAACCTTAAAAGCAATATTTGATGACATGTTTCCGGTAAGACCAGTGAAGAATCCTCTGGACAAATCACAAGGCAGGCAGAAAGTTATCAATGTGAAACAATGGTACACCGCCGAGCTCAATAAATTGAAGTGTATTGTAACAATGTGCAAGGACCGAATGAAATCAGCTTCAGACATTCCAGCTAAAGAATTACATCACCGCAACTACCTAAAAGCCATAAAAGCTTATAGGAAGGCAGTAGAGGAAGCAAAAAAGAAATATAATGATACATACATTAAAGAGGCCCAAAATCCTTGTAAAGCTGCCTGGAATCTTGTAAATGAGAACAGAAAGAAGACTACCTCCTGCTTAAATTCGTGTAGCCCTGATGACTTCAATGAATATTTTGTCAGAATAGTGGAAAAGACAGGGAGTGAAATTCCGCACTCTGACCTAGATCCGACTACAAACATAAGAAATGCAGACAGTTGCAGTATTCAAAACTGGAAGGAAGTACACCCTCAAGAATGATAAAAATTGTGAACTCCTACAAACATTCAAAAAGTGCAGACATCTATGGCATGTCCTGCACACTGCTAAAGAAAATTATTGCACAATTAGCTCAGCCACTAGCCATAGCAATAAACAAATGTCTATCTTCTGGTGTCTTCCCAGACTTCCTTAAACTGGCGCGCACAGTACCAATATATAAGAAGGGGGATCCATGTGAGGTGTCCAGCTTCAGACCAATCTCAGTGGTACCAGTACTAACCAAAGTTACTGAGTCTGTGATGCACCACCAGGTACTGAATTACTTTGAGGAAAACAACTTATTCCAAAACACACAGCACGGATTCCGCAAAGGGAGATCAACAGAGACAGCCACACTGGACTTATTAAAAACAATTCGACAGAGTTTTGAAGAGAGAGAGAGAGTGTGGCACTGACACTCTGTGACCTCAGCAAAGCCTTTGACTGCATCTCACACACAACACTAATAGGCAAGTTAAGATGCTATGGTGTAGGAGGTGATGTTCTATCAACACTCCAATCTTGTTTGGAAAACCGAAAGCAGGTAGTATCAGTGCACGGAGCAACTTCCCTTGAACACAAACTGGAACATGGAGTGCCCCAAGGATCAGTCTTAGGACCTCTGCTATTCCTCGTATATGTCAATGATATGAGCTGTAATAGTCAAATGTTGCAGTTTGCAGATGGCACTACCCTTTTTGCCAAAGGACAAACAGCTGCAGAAGCTCTTGGTGCATCAAATTTGATGTTTGAAGAAATAAAATAATGGTTCGTAATAAACAAAATGAAGATCAATGAATAAAAAACCCAACATTTGATATGCAGTCTAACCAACATTGAAGAGCAAGAAAACATGGAGACTGTTAGACTACTGGGCTTCAAGACTTACAGCAAACTCTCCATGAATGATCACACAGCATATGTATGCACCAAACTTTCTCGTGTGATATACCTCCTGAGGAAGCTGAAGAGGGTAATAACTGACCAGTTTCTCACAATAGTCTACCATGCTCTCTTCCACAGCCACATTAGCTATGGACTGTTGTTGTGGGGACACTCCTCAGGCAGCAAAGATGTGCTGCTATTACAAAAAAAAAAGCCATCAGGATCATATCCTCTAGCAAAAGACTGGACCACTGTAAGCTTATTTTCACCAGGCTAGGCATAATGACTGTTTTTAGCCAGTATGTGTTTTTTTGCCTCGTGTATATAAAAGAAAATCAAGGGAATTTTAGCATAAGACAAGAAATACATAATCATAACACTCGCTGTAAGAGGAACATTGAAGTTCCAAGGTGTCGCCTATCAAGTACACAAGACAGCATTCCAACAGTCACCATAAAAATGTACAATGAACTGCCTCCAGAAGTGAAATCCCTGCCACCTGAATTATTTCGGAAAAAAATTGCTCAGGACTTGAAACAACATCCACTATATTCCTTGGAAGAGTTTTCCAACAGCGGTTCTAGTGAATGGACAAAATAATAAATATTGTTATGTTTTATATATAATTTTGCCTACATTTAATCTTCTTTTTATGTTAACTGCACATTTAATTTTGTGTTTTACTTAAAGTACATATTTTGCCAAAATGAAACTTTGTGTGTGTGTGTGATCTACATGGACTTGTAAACATTTTGCTTTATGGTATTTTCATTTGCTGCTATGAAGTTTTACTTTCCTGTTTAGTTATATTTAATTCCCGCTATGTTCTATGTGTTTTTGTGCACTGCATAAATATTTTCTTTTATTTGTAATATAAATTCTGTATATGGTGTTGTATAAATGTAAGTTGATAAACATTGTATTTGTGACGCAGTCTGTCCAGCCATGGCTGGTAAACGACGAAGATATAGTAATAAAGTAGTTTTATATGTGCCCCCCCCATAATAACATGTTTTAAATAATAACTATTACCCGATCACTTCACAATTGCCGTTTTGGGTGGGAGCGCTGTGAGCTATTTCCGTAATCTGCTATTCGTTGTTCTGAAGGACGCGTCAGCGGTCTAGTTGCGCTCAATTAAAATGTAATATGGTTCCTGAACTGTACTTGGCCTACGGCAGTGGATAAAACAAACTTAGAACTGCACTTTGTTAACATATTCTTCTGTCGAAAGACAACAGAAACGAACACAAGGAAAATAACTTTTCTTTTATGGCCTAAAAATTCAGCAGAGCGTGTAAGAGAGAACGGATTTTTGTTATACATTCACTTTTAATATGTTCTTTTACACGAAATCGTTCAAAATGAAAATAAAGAAGTTATATTATGACTTAAAACGTGTCATACATTACAAATTAATAAGTACTTCTACAGATATGCGTGCAAAATTAAACTGTCGTTTTACGATCTAATAACTTGAATGTGTAGAAGATAAAAAAAACACGTTCGGTATGAATATAGGAAAGCGTAAGAAATGAAAACGAGATAGAGATTTCGGAGCACGAACTAATAACTAAATATAGACGAGCAAACACAGAATTGGATTTGCTATTACATAATTTTACAGACTAGTATGGAAAAATCATATTTGTTTCATATTGTAATAGTTAACGTGTAAAGCATTAGGGTCTGTGTAGCTAGATGCTGCATAATAAGTGTACAAAGTACCTTTAATCCATGTAAGGGCTGAACAGTTTTGTACTGCAGGTACTGCTCTCACCATAGTTCTTTCTAACGATATTAGCAAAGCTTTTACGTATTTATTGACAGAACTGAACTACGTTATTTATTAATACTTTTTCATCTGAGCGTACTCTCCGATAACGTATATTTATTTCCGTGACAGTTACAAATTTCAGTGGACGCCAAGAATACGCATCAGCCTTAATGTACTACAGTATCAGTACGACTTCTGTACAGCGCCGAGCGGCCTGGGTCATTCGGATATTATTTAACATTGCAGGGCGCCTTCAGTCACGTCTGCACGTATACGAGGTTTAGTTCCGCGTTCTGCCATCGTCAATTGTAAAACAAATAGGTAATACGTAGTTTGTGCTCTAAGTTATAATTAAAATCATATTATAACCTTAAATTTTGAAGACTAATATGAATAAATAAACAAACTCATCAGTCAGCAAAGTTTGCGTCTGGCTTTGACGGCAGGAAACTATCATATCTTCGTAGTTCAGACTGTTATCAGTTGGGAGGTCGGCTTCGATGTGAATAATGAACAAGGCGTTCAGTCTCTCCTCAGACAACGTAGAACGTAGGTAGCATTTCAGTCTTTTAACAGCCGAAAACGGGCGTTCTGCTGAACAATTTGTAAGTGCCATACATAAAAATATTCTAAGGACAATGTCAACATTCGGAAACACGGACTCTAACCTCTCTTTTCGCAAAAATTTACTCATTTCGACTGGTATATCACTAACCTCAGAAGATTTCAAAAGTTCTGCGAAATGTACACATTCACTATGGAATGCTCTAAATCTGTGTCATATGACGCTTGGAGTTTGGCTGCACGTTCAGCAATATCGTCAGGTGAACTGGATCTGTTCTTAAGGCTACTGAAAACTGTGAAGGAGTCCAACAGTGTTCTATAACTTTCCTTCCTCCTCACTAATTTGGCGAGCAAGTTGTCGAGTACTGGAAGAAAATCTTCAGAGTCCTCTCCTTCGTCGTCATGAAGTTTGCGTTTTCGTGATCTTTCATAGGTGCATTCATAGTCTATATCAGTCACAATCTCCATGGATTTACAGTATTTTCATAATGTCAACATGCAACATGCCTGTCGTGTCCACACATCACCCGGACGCCGTCTACACCTCCATGTTGGATACTTCTCACACACGTGACGTCATTTGTCACGAGCAACATCGACTTTGTGAGGAGGAAAAATATGAATGTTATTGCTCCTCGATTCACTCGCAGCAATTTAAACTGTTCTCTTAGGTTCCTATTTAACTACACACTTGGTAGTCGCCACATAGTATGAAATAAAGAGCCAAATATTTGTGTAAAGGTAGAATATGAATTTTATTGCAGCTCGTTTTAGTCGCAGAATTTAAAGCTGTACTCTTGGTTCCTACCTAACCACACACTCAGAACTCGCCACACATTCGTAAATAAACAGCTCAATATTTGCAACAAGGAAGAAGATAAATTTTGTTGATTGTTTCAGTCTCAGCAATTTAAACTGTCATTTTAGGTCCCTTCCTAACCACATACTTGGAAACCGGGCTAACATGAAAAAAATGTATATTTGAATGTGATAGGGTGCAAACCCACAACTTTTGACTCGAGAAACCACAACGTTATAAATTACACTAGCACTTAATCATGTAATATCGGTCTCCTGTCTGGGTTATCATACTCTCTCTTGAAGGCTTATATCATTGATTAATCAGTATGTGACATTTAAGGTTAATGATGACTTTTTGTGATACATTTTCAATGTTCCGTTACCTTGGAACAGCATGCTGCAAACTATAAAACAACTGTTTCACGCTTAATTTGTAAATTATTGATAATAAAAACTAATTCCTGAAAGAGCACTCTTGTATGAGGGCATCGATGATGATGATGATGATGTTGAGGTCCCATACTCCGAGGAGCGTAGGAGACGAAGCGGGCATTAACCGTTGATAAATCATTGTTTCGCTTTTTATTATAGCAGTAATTATGATAAATCATTCCAACAATGACCTTTTTTTTAATCTCCGGTGGGACGCATGCATGAAATGTTGTGAAGGGCTCATATTGAACTCTAACAAAAGTCAATAGCTGATAATGTGGTCATTGATATTGCATGTAATGTCAAAATATCGTTATGTGTGCGGGAACTGTTGTGAAACGAGCGTTACCCCTCCATGTTGCCTCATCTCCTTTTCACTCCATGCATCTTCCCTCACAGTGCTATGCACCACATGTGGGGGTGGAGGGAGGGGGAATCTGTGGGAACCACCGTCTAACAGATACAGTCACGACTCAGTCTCATGCGAAAGTTGTTACCATTTCACAGCTAGTGCGACACTTAACGTTCTAAGTGGTGAGAAAGCAGACATTTATATTCACATTCATCGTAAGCATAATGTTTGTTTTTAGTTATTTTATATTTAAATAACGAAATAGTTATTACATTTTATTATATTATTTGCAACAGATATTTAGTAGCATTGAATACATATGAAAAACAGCCAAACCACGATGAGATAAGCTACAACTTATTCATGAAGACTTTCTTTCGAATATGTGTATTTGCAGCTTACTCCACTGAAAACCGAGCGGGGTGGCGCAGTGGTTAGACACTGGACTCGCATTCGGGAGGACGACGGTTCAATCCCGCGTCCGGCCATCCTGATTTAGGTTTTCCGTGATTTCCCTAAATCACTCCAGGCAAATGCCGGGATGGTTCCTCTGAAAGGGCACGGCCGACTTCCTTCCCAATCCTTCCCTAATCCGATGAGACCGATGACCACGCTGTCTGGTCTCCTTCCCCAAACCAACCAACCTCCACTGAAAGTAAGAGAATGTAAAAACGTTTTATGCTTGAGGAGCATATATTTCTGTCGTTATTATCACAGGCACTTACCATCACACTTTTAAAAAATGTATGGAGTCAAATGTTTCGCCGTTTCTTATACTTCATTCGACTTTCAAATACCCACATATTTTTATTAATTTTAATTTCTGCCGTTACTGCCAAAAATTGTTGAATTGGTTTCTTCTGTATTAGAAAACAGTTTTATTTATTTTGACAATTTATTATCACATCTGTGTGATTTTCCCTTAAGTTACAGGTGTCGTGGCTTATATGCCACGTTAAATAATATAGGTATTACATTCCATATAGGTTTTCTACGTTTAACGATCACTGATTTCACTGAAAGTGTAGCAAATAAAACTGCACTTTTTTGGGTAGATATACGGCATATTTTGCAGATGACCAGGTCTTCTAGAGTTTACTAGCACTTTCTTGTTATTAAACGAAAGCAACATTATTCAGTAAATTCCTGTACATTACAAGAGACTCGCAAATAAACTGCCCTGTAATGTGCCGTTTCATACCTCCAAGGGTGCTTAGGAAACTAAAGGGAGAGAAATGTGGTGTCATTTTTTAGTTATTGTTGATTGTTATGGCTCTACATATTCTCCTTGTTGTAAAAACTATGTTGCAAATCGGTATAAACGTTAGTATTCGCAGTCATCCAATATCGTATTCAGAATTCGCGCTTGCTTGCTGGTTGGGGTGCTGCTATCACTGTCGGTAACAAAAACAGGACGGAATGTCGCTACTGCTATGTTAGACTGTGGTGGGAACTCTCCAATAATAAACAATGTCGCTGGCAGTCGACTGATACCATGTGTGAGCCAGTGGGAACTCTCCAACAATAAACAATGTCGCTGGCAGTCGACTGATACCATGTGTGAGCAATCTCTGACAGACAGTTCAGTTAACGGCTTCTGCTTTGTGATAATAAAGTATGTGCTTATCTTGATATTCCATCTATAGTGGAGCACTACATACGAGCATATAATATATAAAGGGGAAATACTGTGTAATCTGTAAGACAATATCTTGAAAAATTCTTGATCTATTTACACGAAATTTTTACATAATGCTCTAATAAATATTCAGACAAATACAAACTAAATTAATTAAAACAGACTGCCAGAAAGAAAATGCTGTGCTGTGAAAACGTGCATTCCGTTTTCTTTCTTGCTGTCAGTTTTAAATACAATAGTGGGGCATTTAAACCATTAGATAAATTGTTTGTTTCTCCTTATATATAATTTTGAACAAAAATTTTATATACGACTGTGTGTTTTTTCTTTTCTTCCTAGCAGTCGGTTTTCAGAGAAAACAGGAACGTTCTACTTACAGATTATCAGCTTATGATTAGAATCCTACTACAGAATCTGATGCGTATGAAACGCTGTAATGCTACCAGTTTTCAGATTAAAATACTGTAATGAACTACTATCCTCGAAGATCTAGCAGCCAGAGAGATCTCTCATGTCCCATTTACCAATGATCCCAACCAATTTACCAATTCTTTTTAAGCAACTGCAGTTCCCAATCAAGGATTTGTTGACAATAACAACAACCAAGGCTCAAGATCAGAGAGAGGGGGAAGAGGAGAGGGACATAAAGGGGGGAAGTAATGGATATAGAGACAGCAGAGGAGGAGATGGACAGAGAGAGGAGCGAGGAGGAGATGGAGAGAGACAGGAGAATGAGGAGATGGATAGAGAGAGCGGTGAGGAGGTGATGGACGGAGAGAGAGTGGAGGAGGAAATTGGGACTTCTATCCAGTTCCCATACATAATTAGCAATTGTGAAGCATTGCTGGGTTCGCTAGTTATCTATATTTTTTGTATCAACATTTGCTTTGTGGATGGGAAGAATGTGCACATGCTTTAGGTAATCAGGGAAGCAACCAGACGGACTCATTTACAGTGTCTGGAAAGATTGCTTTTATGGTGCTAATGCAGTCTTTCAGTAGACACATTAGAACCTTGTCTAGATCTGTGGACATTTTACACTTTAATCTATACACAGTTCTACTGATCTCCTCTAGGGCGGTGTGTAGCAGCAGCATTATATAAAGTACATTCTTATCTGTAACTGTATCACGTATTTGGAAGCTTTTCTTGCAATTTGGTGTTTTACCAAAGTAATTGTTTACAAATTTGGGTAGATCCTTTGGGTTATCTATTAAACTATCCATTTCTCATTTCTATGTTTGTCTGTTTTGGCTCTACACTATCAATTTTCTGTTTCACTATATTTCAAGTTGCTTTGATTTTTATTGTTTGAATTCTGCATGGTCTTCTTATTTAGGATTCTTGTTGAAACATGGTGCGACTTCCTGTACACCCTTTTCTGTCTGAGAAAAATGCTGTAAGAAGGCTAGGTCCCTTCATTATTTTTGATTTTTTTTCGGAAAGTTATCTGATTCCTTTTGTTGCACGGTTCTTTCTGCTTGATTCCCTAATAGGGAAATGCTCTAGCATTTCGGAAAATGTCTCCTCAATCCATTGTATGTCGAACTGTTGGACACCACATATTTTCCTTCTTACACAGTTTTGTGCAACAAACACTTTCTTCCTCAGTAATGAGTTACCCTGGAATATCATGCTATAAGACATTAGCGAATAGACACAGGAAGAGTAAACCAACTGTTCAACATTTCCATTTCCAAAACTTTATTTTATCTGTAATATAAAAGATGCAAAGCTTATATGTTTCAGATGATTTGTAAAATGTGACTCCAAGTCCAGGTTCTTATCAATATAAACACCTAAGAATTTAGAGAATTCTCTTTCGTTTATTGATTTACTCTTATGGATTATTATCAACGTTGTGGCCAAACCTTGTACAGTACAGAGGTGAAAGCACTGTGTTTTACCTCATTTCAGTGATAGTCCATTTGCAGGAACCAAGAAATATTCGAAAAAATTTTATTTTCATTTTCAAGTGTTGAAATTTCTTATTAAACACAAGAGACTAATTAGATGCTCACATTGTCAACACTACTAACCACATAAAAATACCTAGAAGTTCTCAGCCATTCTCTCATGTAATGTTGATTTTTAAGAGATCTGTACATGCAATAAAGGCGTCTGTGGAATTTTTTAAAATTTAATTTCAGTTGATACAAATAATTTGTATGATTTTCCATTAGTAAATTGTTTCAGTGGGTTACATACATTCTGTTAATTATTTTTGTGAGTTTCTACTATGGTATGCAAAACATTTAAACAGCTGAAACTTTATATCTATTCGAAATTTATGACAAACAACAATGACAATTCCTGGAGGAAATAATAAATAAAACAAAGGCAGGCACTCAGCTATGTGTGACACATAGAAACAAGCAACACACAACAGAAATGATATTCGCACTAGCTTTGGAGCTCTTGCTCTTTAGCTAGAGAAAGTACACAAATTCACACACACAGTCACCCAAAACAATACACCCGCAACTACGGCGAGACTCCTTATACGATTTTTTGATGTGGGATTAGATAATTTCCATATTACCAAATAAAAAAGCACTTACTGTTGCCACAGAACTACATCAAATAGCCTACTGCTACACCAGGAAAGTATTTGTTAATTATGTGATCAAATGAGAGGTAGATGCATGTTTATTTCTAATGACCTCGTTGTTGATTGGTACTTAAACCAGATCTTACTTTCTTTTTTTCCACAACATTGCAACACTGCTAGAAATACTTTCAGTTAACGTTTAAATTACTGTACCAATATTAATCCACAACATATTACTATTACTATTTACTACACAGATTAACCAAACATTTCAGCAGATTCCTGTAAAAGTTTTAAGTATCTTCTCCAATTACCTGTATTTAATTTACTAATTCTAAAGAAAAACATTTAAAGGCAAAATTATAATTTAAGTTTTATTACATCCTTATAATGATATATGCACAGTGATATGAAAATCAATAAAACATATTTATATTTTGGGAAAATAGAGGCTGTTATTGATGAAAGTGTGTCATCTCTCAGGTTTTAAAAAAGAAATGTATTCATTTATTTTAAATTTAGAACTACCCACATTGCAGTTCTTAGTGAATGAAGCATCTCTCTTCCAGCTACCAATGTCAGCTTATGACACAGGAGTCTCTACTTCTTCAGGTAGCTCCTCAGTTCCTGCCTCGAGCTTGAGTGGATATCTCTTGATTTGAAAAGAAAAAGCTTGACAGTATATGGGATCAAATTCTGCTTCTTTGTATCTACATAACGTAACATGAACTCTGGTTACAAGCTATTCAGTGGAACAAAAACTCTAGAAAATTATAAGGACGGATTCATATATAAATGCTTAGATCTACATATTTAAAGAATTGAGTGGACCATTTTAAAACTTTAAGACAAGAAAAAAATTAATACAGTAGGTAAATTTTTCAGTCATTTAAAGAGATACTATTGTACTGTTTCCAGAATGATGTTTACAGTGAATGGCATAGTAGTAATTTTCCCAAAAAATATATTTTAGAAAGGTGCTAGTTTACAGGACCATTTGAAGTCAAAAAGTAATCCATCATTTTTTTCCTGCTATTATTTGCTGAAATTCCACCCTGTACCTGTCTAGCTGCTTGCACAATTTAAATTCCAGTTATTGATAATGATTCTTCTGTCTCAAAGCTGCCACATCATGCACAAAGTTATGCATAATGATACTGACTTTCACAATGTTTACATAAAAGTTAGGCGTCAGCTTCAAAGATGTTTGAAAATTTCTTCATTTGTTGCTCAATTTTAAATATAAATAAATGAATAAATTTCTTTCAAAACTTTTCTGAATAATACATTTCTTTATCCCTTTGTCCCTGCAATAGTTAAGTTACCCTATGACTTACAGTGTGCTGAGTAGAAATTACAAAGACCTTATGACATGCTGAAATCGTATTTTTATTTCATTTACCAGATGGCAGCAGCCGAAATTTGTATAGACTGGATGGATTTCGTGAAGAAAGTGTTCTTGCACTGTGACGAATATTTCAGTCACCCATTCAGTTCATGAATATTAATATACTCATGCACTGATGAACCTACAATTTGGACCATAATTTTGTTCACACCATAAAAAAGCATTGCTGTTAACCTTAACACAATCAATCAATTAGAAATTAAAAATCCATGAAACACCCAACTCAAGCTGCAGTCAAACATTAATTAATCGAAGCATCTTTAAATAAAAAACATGTAATATAGGTATTAAGGTATATATTTATGACGAAAGTACCAAAGCTAAAATTAGGTAATTGTATATTATTCAGTTGTACAATGCAGTATCATAATGTTATTAAATTATTCTAAGTTTATGTTAAAGTTTGCTACATTTTGGCATTCAGCTCTAACTTCAGGTCATAAGTCAATATAATTTAATAAATAAGAATAATGACTTTAATTTAAAGTATTATATTTATCCATTTACGTCTTATTGCTAAATTATTTAGAATTATGTAAGTATGCAAACCTTAATATCATTATCATGTCACCAGGAGCGAAAAGCCAGATCACACATCATCTGCACAGGTTTTTCAGTCTGCTGAGGTTGCTATAATTTGTTCAGAATTTAGTTGCAACGGCAAATCATTGTGCCTCTTTTTAGAGTAAGACCAGTCAGTCTTTCATCTCGCATTTTATTTCTAATGTAGGTTTTTAGCTTCGTTAGAGTTGTGAAACATCTTTCGGGGAAGGTTTGGGAAGAACTGTTTATCGCTGTGATCGATAGCTTCTATTGCAGTGGCAGGTTTCTGTTGTCCCCTATTTCATAATCAATCAGAAATACTGTGCCTATATTTTTATCAAAAAATATTTTTTCTGTATTTTTAAGACTTTCTTTTGCCATAGAGTCATTACTGGTTTTCAAAAAAAATTGTTCAAATGGCTCTGAGCACTATGGGACTCAACTTCTGAGGTCATTAGTCCCCTAGGACTTAGAACTAGTTAAACCTAACTAACCTAAGGACATCACACACATCCATGCCCGAGGCAGGATTCGAACATGCGACAGTAGTGGTCTCGCGGTTCCAGACTGCAGCGCCTACAAACGCACGGCCACTTTGGCCGGCTATTACTGGTTTTCTCAGGCACTATGTTTGCATGAGGCTCCCAAAACTGGATTTCATAAACCAACCACCCAATACCGCTTCTGGGTGCTCGAGTAAATACTCCAAAATCGACTCTGGAAATCCAGCTCTAGCTGCCGGTTTTCCACTTCCACAATCGAGTTTCGTTCTCATGTAAACGCACAATCGTTTTTGAAACGTGCTTGGGTTGTCAGACTACGTCTTGTCTTTAAAAAAATTAGGCTAATATGGATAGAGTGACTTTTTGTACAATGAAGCAGAAGTAGAAATATTACACTGAGCATGAATATGTCTACAACTCTAATATTTAACTGAAGAGAAATAGCAATCGTGCTGACTAAATCAGAAATTGGACCAGCTTTTTTCCAGCCGAACATTTGGCTGGCTAGCAAATTCGTTTCAGGCCTTAAACATGTAAACACGACAGCGAAAAACTTACACCGAAATTTGGTTTTCGTCTTCCGGAAGATGTCTCACGTAAACATAGTGAGGCGGAAGAGTGAATCCCTTCGATTGTTTCTTAATGTGGTTTAAAACGAACATCAAGTTCTGCAGTCACATGTTAAACAAAAGGGTAAAATAAGTTTCGGCGACAAAATATGTCGGCAGTATTTTCGCGTACATAGCTGCGCTGAGTTTGCCTTACAGTCATTCTTGAAACAACTACGTTGCTTTGTCTGTAAAGTAGTTTTTATTGTTTTCGTGTAACTGCAAGTGTTTATCAAGTTCACATTGACCTTCTGCACTGCTTTGTTTAGGTCTGCTATATATGAAAAAACTTTTCTTACATGGGAACGGTCCAGTCCGACACGACGAAAGCTGATCTGAAATTTTATATACAGATTGCACTGAAAGAAACACAGTGCCGAAAGTGTAGCTGCTAAAACACACCGCAAGATTAATTTTTTTGTTGAAATGTTGAAAATTACCAGAATCGCAGATAGCCAGGTGGCTGGAAAATGTATACCCCTGCCATGGCTGTAGCAGACAGAACACGCGCAACACGGTGGGCACACATCCTTCGTTGATAGCACATCGGTAAACAGATTACATCGCACTACGCGATCGTAATTTGCGAAGAGAATTTCAGTTGCCATTGATAGATTATCTGACGCAATAGTTCACAGTTACTTTCGCTCGAATGCGCATCTCATTTAATATCCACAATAATTAGCTAATAACACCTGTCTCTGCGCAGGTTCCAAAGTTTAACCGTCATGTGGAATCCAATTATTGTTTTCAACCTTGCACAGATGAAATATGAAGAACGTTTTGTGCAATCGAAAACACCTGCTTCTCCTGAATGTGGTATTTATTAGTGTATTTCTTGGACATTCATTCGAATGATGGCGACATTTCATTAGAAGTTGCGGAAATACGAGTATTAGAAGAAACAGCAAATAACTCGGACGATTCCATGAATCATAGTTAGAACAATGATCGTTACGCTAATTAAAGTCCACTACAAAAACAGACTACTTTCATAGCCCAAAGGAAACAAATGGAGTAATAGCTTTCACGGACAAAGAAAAGGCTGAATTTTGGTTAAACGAAGGCGTGAGAAAACGCTTACACTTCAGCACTGTGCAAAGCCTGTTTCGTTTCGCAAAATCTGAGCATGAATTGTGTATAAATGGAAGAAAGATTTACATTAAGTGCGAAATAGGCTCCAGAATGAAACTCGCAAAAGCGTGCGAGAAAAACTATTTGAAAAATTTAAAACTGCTCGTGAGAGTCAGTGCACTGTTACCGAGGGAGATCTATGAGACTATGAATTACGAGCGAGATGAACGTTATTGATTTCCAGGCTTCTTCGACCTAGTTGAACAGATTCAGGAAATTATACGAAAAGGAAGGCACAACGCCGGCCGCGGTGGTCTAGCGGTTCTGGCGCTGCAGTCCGGAACCGTGGGACTGCTACGGTCGCAGGTTCGAATCCTGCCTCGGGCATGGGTGTGTGTGATGTCCTTAGGTTAGTTAGGTTTAAGTAGTTCTAAGTTCTAGGGGACTTATGACCGAAGATGTTGAGTCCCATAGTGCTCAGAGCCATTTTTTTGAAGGCGCAACATTACGAAACTTATCTCAAGTAAACGTGTAGAGGAGATTTCATTAACCGGTAGAGAAATTTGTAGCTGAGGTGAAAACGAAGCTTCTTGCGGAATTAAATTTTCACTCTGCAGCGGAGTGGGTGCTGATATGAAACTTCCTGACAGATTAAAACTGTGTGGCGGACCGAGACTCGAACTCGGGACCTTTGCCTTTTGCGGGCAAGTGCTGTGTTCAGAAACACAGATATAAACTAGGACAAAATTTAAGAAAAAAAAACCATTGTTTACTTGCAACAATCTTGTAATCCACGCAGCAAAATCCGGAAAAATAGAAGAGAAAATTTTCAATGTTACAACCGAAACATATTATCATTTGCGGAAAATACACTCCTGGAAATTGAAATAAGAACACCGTGAATTCATTGTCCCAGGAAGGGGAAACTTTATTGACACATTCCTGGGGTCAGATACATCACATGATCACACTGACAGAACCACAGGCACATAAACACAGGCAACAGAGCATGCACAATGTCGGCACTAGTACAGTGTATATCCACCTTTCGCAGCAATGCAGGCTGCTATTCTCCCATGGAGACGATCGTAGAGATGCTGGATGTAGTCCTGTGGAACGGCTTGCCATGCCATTTCCACCTGGCGCCTCAGTTGGACCAGCGTTCGTGCTGGACGTGCAGACCGCGTGAGACGACGCTTCATCCAGTCCCAAACATGCTCAATGGGGGACAGATCCGGAGATCTTGCTGGCCAGGGTAGTTGACTTACACCTTCTAGAGCACGTTGGGTGGCATGGGATACATGCGGACGTGCATTGTCCTGTTGGAACAGCAAGTTCCCTTGCCGGTCTAGGAATGGTAGAACGATGGATTCGATGACGGTTTGGATGTACCGTGCACTATTCAGTGTCCCCTCGACGATCACCAGTGGTGTACGGCCAGTGTAGGAGATCGCTCCCCACACCATGATGCCGGGTGTTGGCCCTGTGTGCCTCGGTCGTATGCAGTCCTGATTGTGGCGCTCACCTGCACGGCGCCAAACACGCATACGACCATCATTGGCACCAAGGCAGAAGCGACTCTCATCGCTGAAGACGACACGTCTTCATTCGTCCCTCCATTCACGCCTGTCGCGACACCACTGGAGGCGGGCTGCACGATGTTGGGGCGTGAGCGGAAGACGGCCTAACGGTGTGCGGGACCGTAGCCCAGCTTCATGGAGACGGTTGCGAATGGTCCTCGCCGATACCCCAGGAGCAACAGTGTCCCTAATTTGCTGGGAAGTGGCGGTGCGGTCCCCTACGGCACTGCGTAGGATCCTACGGTCTTGGCGTGCATCCGTGCGTCGCTGCGGTCCGGTCCCAGGTCGACGGGCACGTGCACCTTCCGCCGACCACTGGCGACGACATCGATGTACTGTGGAGACCTCACGCCCCACGTGTTGAGCAATTCGGCGGTACGTCCACCCGGCCTCCCGCATGCCCACTATACGCCCTCGCTCAAAGTCCGTCAACTGCACATACGGTTCACGTCCACGCTGTCGCGGCATGCTACCAGTGTTAAAGACTGCGATGGAGCTCCGTATGCCACGGCAAACTGGCTGACACTGACGGCGGCGGTGCACAAATGCTGCGCAGCTAGCGCCATTCGACGGCCAACACCGCGGTTCCTGGTGTGTCCGCTGTGCCGTGCGTGTGATCATTGCTTGTACAGCCCTCTCGCAGTGTCCGGAGCAAGTATGGTGGGTCTGACACACCGGTGTCAATGTGTTCTTTTTTCCATTTCCAAGAGTGTAGTTCATTACTTTTGTTGCACTCCTGGCCTAGCCATAACGACACCTCTGTCTTTAGGACGACGAAAAGGCTGTTAACGTAATTCGGATTCCATCGAGAACTAATGGCGTGATTCAGCCTCTCGATTAAAAAATTTTCAACAGTGTAAATCATTTTTAAGAAAATTGTTGGACAATATAATTTCCGATAGCTCTTTGCCATTTCAGGCGTATCAGCGGAACGGTGTTGTTAAACTTCAGTTTTTTCTGCATTGTCAGTTTGCATCTCCACATTTTACAGATTTATCAAGTATGTCTGGTACGCAGCACAACATACAGATCGACACTTTCTTAATTCATTACAATTCCGAATAAATAAAACTAGTAATTACTGTGAAGCATATTCGTAGCCAGCATTTGATATCTGTGGAGAAAGGGGGGGGGGGGGGGGTTCAACGAACGGTCATCATTACAAAGTGGACTTGTAACAGAACACAAAACGGCACTGTATAAAATTTAAGATATTGTGAGTCATTTAGCGAGTAAATCATAACATTTAACATCAAGCAGAAATCAGTCAATAAAATGCTTTTGTCGATGGTTTCTCCATGAAGATGTGTTCTGTATGGCAGTAAACGTTGTTTAAAGTTGGCAGTGAACATTTGCGCATACATGTCGGCAGTCCACATCTTTCAACATGCAGCACAGTTTCAAACAATAATGAGTTAGTGGGTGGGGGCAGCAACATACAATGACCGCCACGAAGAGCTGAGAAGTACGTGGAAAAGATTTTCCATCTTGCACAATTCTGACAAAAGACCCACGGTTTCCACTTCGTAGGTCCATCGATCGTCTGATATGGTTGAAATAAGAAAGTAAGTACAGTGTCTTATATCTCGTCAACAGCTAAGCTATAAGAGACGGGGTTGCTCCAGTTTTCAAATACTGGAGTTGAAGGAAGCGGTGTGACAATTTCAAGGCAACATCCCGGCATTCGTCTCGCGTGAAGCCACAGAAAAGCTAAATCCACAGAAAAGCTAAATCTGGACGGCGACTTTGAGAATGAACTCGGGTCTCACGAATGCGAGTCTAATGGGATGGGCACTACGCCACCCCGCTCAGTGGCGTGGTGGAAACTGCAGACCAAAATCATAAAGTTTCGTGACAGTGCAGAATAGAGGCGTTTATGTTCAAACGTGGTACTTATTAATAGTAAAGAATCTGAAATTAAATAAAACATGTTGTAAAAATATTTGATCGCAAAAGTTGAAAATGGCCGCTACTGCACGAAGTTCACCGACTTTAGCTGACACATACGCCTAGTCATTCCAACTATAGCTTGTAAAAGCTTTCTTGGCAGTTTCACCCCTTTTTTCTGATCGGTACTTGTCGGTAAAGTCGGAAATCGTCGTGTCGTTGTAGTTCTGCTTGCGGTCCCTGTCAACCTTACTAGTCGATGTATAATTACTTCAAATAAGCACCACATTTGTACGTGAACATATCTAAATATTATTATTATTGTTATTTCCATGCCTTCCTCATTACAGTACATCAGAAAACGCTAGTTCTTCTCCGTTCGATAAACATCTGTTTCATCGCCATAAAACGTGCAACATCTGAGAATTGACCTATTTGACGATAACATTGCTCGGAGAAAAGTTGTAGAGTCTTAAAATGTGTTTTCAAAAAGTCAAAAAGAGTTCCAAAAAACCTAGTTGGTTAGTAAATATCATCATTTATCCGTTTTATGGAAATCGCTTGGTTAATGACCGTCAGTTTCTTACTTCCTATTCCATTTTTTTCTGTATTCACTTTTGTTGTTCCAGTGACTCGTTCTCTGTATTTTGTTGCTCCGCTGTCGAGAACATGTGATTTCTGCGTGTTATTTTATTGACCACTGCTAACCGTCGTCCCCTACGCTCCTCGGAGTATGAGAACTCATCATCAAATATGACAGTGGAGGAGGCATCAGTCGTCGACTGACCATTGTTTAGTTACGTTCGTCTGTGGAAGTCAGCGTGACATCTGGACGGGGTTGATCGAACACATTTAAGGAAAATGGTATATAAAACTTTTATTGTGTGTGTGTGAATTCGTGAGGGACCAAACTGCTGAGGTCATCGGTCCTTAGACTTACTCACTATTTTAACTTAAACTAACTTATGCTAAGAACAACACACACACACACACACACACACACACACACACACGTGCCCGAGGTAGGACTCGAACCTCCAGCGGGAGGGGCCGCGCAATCCGTGACATTTCGCCTCAAACCGCGCGGTCACTCCGCGCGGTTTTATTATGAGATTTAGAAGAGAAAAAAATGGTAAACGTGTTATTTTGGTGAACTGCACAGATGTCGTTCATGAAAAGTGCTGGAAATCTTATGAGAAGGATTATTATGCAAGAACGGGTACGGAGGAGCGGAAAATGATTCCCACATTTATCAACCGTCGGTTCAAAAATTTTAGCTTAAAAGAAATGGTTTATTTTGTGGGACAGACGCATCACAGGATTACATGAAAAACGAAGTGAAGAAATCGATTTCCTTTTATGTCGATTGTGACATTACAAAGATGTTTTCAAGATCTGTCATGCAAATGGTGACAGAATGGAATAATGGCCGGGGTACTCAAGTAAAACTTCGAGTAAGGCACATAGCAGATCTTCCTCTTGTTGAAGGTGGATACCATGATAACTGAGCGAAAAGGTTTTTCAGATCTGATGTTGCAGTTCACAGTAGTGTAGAACTATCAAATGGTGATGAGATATCTGCCTCAGTGAACCTCATTAGTGAGCATTTGCAAGCAAATCATTGCAAATGAAGATGAATAACAGTTCGCATTCTAAGACGTTCTGAAGAAATATAATCGGTACTTTCCAACGACCGACACGAAGCAAAGATGGCTGTTCTAAAGATTATATGAAGATTTGTTATTCGTTCGAAAAATACATCATTACAAGAAAACCATGACAAGATCTCGAAAAACAAGCTATTCCATCTTACCTGACATGTGGTAAGGGACCAAAGCAAAGACCAAGAAGAGGAACACTTTTCAATTGGTGAACCTGCTGTTCTAATCCTGGGGATCATTACATCACAAGTTCATAAAGTGAAGACATGTCACTTCAGACAAGTTCTCGGATAAACTTGCACATGATAGCCAGAGTCAGAGAAATTACTTCTTAGAGTGACCATTTGTCCGAAAAAGAAAGAAGACAGTTCAAATCTAAAGACAGCAATCAACTGCCTTTCACATTTGTCAATGGGGTTAGAATCGAACTGTGTCATGATAAGATATGCCAGAAATAGTTTATCTATGAGTAAACATGCATATGACGATACAAGTGTGATTCTCGATTCATACGTGTAATGCCTTAATTGGTGAAAGCTGACGTCGGGGCGGTGGCTGATGGTAGCGATAGTAAATGGGAAATGCCTTCACGCTCGTTCCCGTCAGCCACCGCCAAGTGTCAGCTTGGTTTTCACGAGTAATATTACGGCCCAAGAACTTCGTTTGTTCGTTCCGAGCTTCCTTTGTTCACACTTGACTGCCATCTGGCGGTCGTAATCATTCGGCACGACTCGGCATGATTCGGAAGTTGCATTCGAACCATAGCGAACTAAGAATCGACGAATCGTTGGAACTTGGAATCGTCACGACTCGGAAACATGCAATCGTTCTTACGATTCTTTTGAACGACGATTCTTCCGTATCACGATTCGATTCTTTATTTAGAGTCGTTCAAATGAACGACTCATTCACGAATCGCCACAACTCTAGTTACTAATACACAAGTAGATGGAGATAAAATGTTTGGCGAATGGACTGGCTTTCCCATTCCTCCGAAATGGTTCAAATAGCTCTGAGCATTATGGGACTTAACATCTATGGTCATCAGTCCCCTAGAACTTAGAACTACTTAAACCTAACTAACCTAAGGACATCACGAGGCAGAGTAAATCCCTGACCCCGCCGGGAATCGAACCCGGGAACCCGGGCGCGGGAAGCGAGAACGCTACCGCACGACCACGAGCTGCGGACCCATTCCTCCGCCTTAAATCTCATCGAGTACGTGTAGTGTGCGTTGGGGAGGGGTAGTACAGCAAGTTCACATGCAGCAACGAGCATCCAGCTGTTTTCAACCCCACTAGGGGGAGTATGAAACGCTTTACCACAAGAACTCTTTGCCAAACTTGTGCCCAGAATGGAAGCCCATTGCACACGCCATCTGTGGTGATTAGTGCACGAGGTGTTACCCAAAATTTTCGGGACTGGGGCCGCCATCTGTTGAAAATCTTAGCTTTGGACTAATTGTCACCATCACCCTCGAAGTAGTTCCCATCCGCACATACACACTTGTCCCAGCGCTTCTGCCACTGGTCAAACGTAATTTCTGGAAGTCCTTTTCTTTGAGGGTGTTTAATACCACCAGCGTGCCTCTGGAATCCTTTCAACTTGAGTTTCAGTTTTGGGAATAGTGCAAATTCGCAAGGTGCCAAATCTGGCGAGTACAGTGGGTGGGGTACAACTGCCATTTGATTTTTTGCCAAAAAATCCTGGTGAGCAAGGATGTGTGATAGGGCACGTTGTCGTGATGCAGCAGCCAATTTCCTTGACGCCAAAGTTCGGGCCGTCGTCGCCGCACGTTTTCACTGAGCCATCGCAAAACGTCACAGTAGTATGCAGAATTCACTGTTTGGCTGGGTAGTACGAATTCTTTGTGCATAATTCCCTTGGTATCAAAGAAAACGATGATCGCGCTCTTCACTTTGCTCTTCACCTGTCTCGCTTTTTTGGGTCTTGGAGAGCCCAGGCTCTTCCACTTGGACGATTGTTGCTTTGTATCTGGGTCGTAACCGTAAATCCAGCGCTCGGCGCTGGTGATAACCCATGACAAGAAGGTTGGATTATCAGATGTGGTGTGACGAAGTTCCATGCAGACTTCAACATGCTGTGCCTTCTGGTCGGCAGTCAAGATCCTTGGCACAAATTTTGCAGCTACACGATGCATGCCCAACTCATCAGTCAACATTCGTTGACATGTCCCATAATCAGTGCCCACTTCATCAGCAAGGTCTTGAATGGTTCGACGTCGATCTGGACGAACCAATTGTCAGTTTGGTTTTCAGAAAGGCTTTTCAACAGAAAATGCTATATACGCTTTCACTGATCAAATATTAAATGCTCTGAAAAACCGGACATCACCCATTGGTATTTTTTGTGATCTCTCAAAGGCCTTTGATTGTGGATATCATGGAATTCTTTTAGATAAGCTAAATCATTATGGTTTGAGGGGGGGCGGTGCACAAATGGTTTAATTCATACTTAACTGGAAGAATGCAGAAAGTTGAAATAAGTGGTTCATGTAATGTTAAAACAACAGCTGATTCCTCAAACTAGGGGGGCTAACAAGTAGAGGGTCCCACAGGGTTTGGTCTTAGGTCTTTTACTGTTCTTGATATACATTAATGACTTACCATTCCACATTGATGAAGATGCAAAGTTAGTTCTTTTTGCTGATGATACAAGTATAGTAATAACATCCAAAAACCAAGAACTAAGTGATGTAATTGTAAATGATGTTTTTCACAAAATTATTAAGTGGTTCTCAGCAAACGGACGCTCTTTAAATTTTGATAAAACGCAGTATATACAGTACCGTACAGTAAATGGCACAACTCCAGTAATAAATATAGACTTTGAAAAGAAGTCTGTAGCTAAGGTAGAATTTTCAAATTTTTTAGGTGTGTCCATTGATGAGAGGCTAAACTGGAAGCAACATATTGATGGCCTGCTGAAACGTCTGAGTTCAGCTAAGTATGCTATTAGGGTTATTGCAAATTTTGGTGATAAGAATCTCAGTAAATTAGCTTACTATGCCTACTTTCATTCACTGCTTTCGTATGGCATCGTATTCTGGGGTAATTCATCGTTGAGTAGAAAAGTATTCATTGCTCAAAAACGTGTAATCAGAATAATTGCTGGAGCACACCCACGGTCAGCCTGCAGACATCTATTTAAGGATCTAGGGATCCTCACAGTAACCTCACAGCATATATATTCACTTACGAAATTTGTTGTTAATAATCCAACCCAGTTCAAAAGTAATAGCAGTGTGCATAGCTATAACACCAGGAGAAAGGATGATCTTCACTATGCAGGGTTAAATCTGACTTTGGCACAGAAAGGGGTAAATTATGCTGCCACAAAAGTCTTTGGTTACCTATCAAACAGCATCAAAAGCCTGACAGATAACCAACTAACATTTAAAAATAAATTAAAAGAATTTCTAGATGACAACTCCTTCTACTCATTGGCTGAATTTTTAGATATAAATCAAGGGGGGTGGGGGGGGGGTGGGGGGGGGGGGGGGGAAACAACTTAAACATTAGTGTCATACAATATTTTGTGTAATGTAATATCTTGTACAGACACCTTTTATTAACCTGACACGTTCCACATCATTACAAAGTGTCACATTCATGATCTATGGAACAAGTATTAATCTAATCTAATCTGAAGTTTGGCAACAATGTCTGGTGTTGTGCGGCTAATGGGCCTTCCAGTGTGAGCGTCATCTTCGACGTCTGTACGGCCTTCCTTGAACCAAGCACGCCTATCAAACACACGCGTACGGCTCATGCTCTGTCCCTCAAACACTTGTTAAATCATTGCAAGGGTCTCCGTAGCACTTTTTCCGAGATTCGCATAGAATTTGATACAAACGCGCTGTTCTGTTCGCGGATCCATCATAAAATCACCACACATCAAACACAGAGTATTACGGAAATCACTGTGGACACGCAACACATCCTCCCAGCTGAATGCCACTCCGCATACTGACTCATCATATATGCAGCTCTCACCACTTAGCGGTGCAGAGATCTGCTACTCCTACTTTCCAGAGGGCAGCACCAGTCCCGAAAATTTTGGATTCCATCTCGTATTATCTTGATGCACGTGATTTCTATTAAGTTGATAAATGGTGAAATTTACTCACCAACTAGGTTTCCCGTCACTTTCGCAGACTTTTTGAAAGCTCACTTTGATATTTTACAACTTTTGTCTTATACAGTTTTGTGTAAAACTGGACAATTCTCAGATATTGCACATATCATGTAAATATAACAAAAAAAGAGAGATTATTTTAGTGTGCATGCTAGCCATTTCTCTCTCCTACGTAACATCGCTTAAAATAAACATCTAAAATCCTAACCACAATAATGATAATAATTTCAATGGTTTCCACGAAGCGTGATGACGACGATTGTTCTAAGTTGCTGTCGTGTAATCAAGTCTTCTCACTGCGCCCGGTCTCAGGAGCCATTACAATTAAGTTAGCCCTCGTGCAGAACAGCAGTACCTCTGCATTCCAGGACTATGGACAAACCACATTTCACTGAGACTCAGTCCACACATTGGTGCCAGTTTTGTCGCCAACTCTGGCTCATCGCTGCCGCATTCCACCCAAGATCTGTGTCACACTGGCAACAACCACGGTTTGAAAACGCGTTAATTTTTAAATAAATATTACGCTTCAATGGATTTTAAGATTACTTCTTCCACTTTTTAGCTTTATGAAAATTTCGGGAGTAATTTGAACCCCCAAAACCCTCCCCTCTGGCTACAGCCACGCTGTGAAGTGTCTCAATAAATCAATATTTGATAAATTCTCTAAGTTGATATTTACACTTGCAGTACATGTGTGGATAACCTATTAAAGTGTGTTAACATTGTATTAATACGTTTCAAGAGTTTTAATCGCCCAGCCCAAACCACTAACGATAGAAACTTGAAATTTGCAGAGGATGTTAATTTTATACTGTAGGCGTCGTTTAAGAAGAGATTGAAATAGGGTATAAAAGGTTTTTTCGAAAACATATCGCCTTTAAGGCAGTTTTGAAACTGACACACGATAATCGGTATTTGGTTTCTCAATCAGAAGCAAAGAAATACATATTCAGATTTTTTTTAATTTAGCCCCTATGGGGGTACAATAATGGATGAACATTTTTTTGAAAATAAATCATTATTAAAGATCTACTAAAGTATTTTTAGAGCCAAATATATGAAAATTAGTATTTGACTTTGGAAATTCAACTCCTAAGAGGGTGTTTTATGAAATATTTCATTATGAAAGGATTTTAAAGTTAAATCTATGAAAATATGAATTTGAATTATTGGTTAGAAATAAAAGATATGTGTTTCACTCTTCTTGGAAACTGTACCCCTATGGGGATGACAGAGGGATGAAAGTTTTTATGGACCTATTTAATTATGCAAGCATTTTTGAAGATAAGCATTCAGAAATTTGTATTTGGCTTCTGTGTTATAAATTAAAAAAAAAAAAAAACGCATATCGCTGTTCCTGGATAGTTAACCTAAGGGAGTGAAATAGAGGGGTTAAAAGTTATTTGAAAATATTTCATTGTTAAAACATTTTTAAGGCTGTTTCTATGATAACTGGTATTTGGCTTCTCGGCTAGAAATGAAAAAAAAAATACTTGTTTCACTGTTTTTGGGAATTGACGCCCTACGGGGGTGGAATAGGGCCATTACTCTGCCCCACTATCGCGCTGCCCGAACCGCTAAGGATAACTAACTCCGTCCGAACAGACTTTGGGAGGCCCAACGGTACCAACCGGCCTCCGAGTCATCCTTAGACCACAGACGTCACTCGATGCGGATATGAAGGGGTATGTGGCCATGCACACCGCTCTCCTGGCCGTATGTCAGTTTGCGAGACCGGAGCCGCTACTTCTCAATCAAGTAGCTCCTCAGTTTGCCTCACAAGGGCTGAGAGCACCCCACCTGCCAACAGCTTTTGGCAGACCGGATGGTCACCCCTCCAAGTGCTAGCCCAGCCCGACGGCGCTTAACGTCGGTGATCCGACGCGAACCAGTGTTACCACCGGGGATATGAACATGAAATTTGGAGAGGGTATGGATCTTATACTGCAGGCGTCGTTTATGAAGTGTACCCTCCTAAGGGGGTGAAATAGGGGATGAAAGGCATTTTGAAATTATGTCGCTATTAAGGCAATTTTGAAGCTAGAACTACAAAAAATAATATTTAGTTTCTCAGTCAGAAATAAAAGAAGGTGTTTAAGCAGTTTTGGAAATTCATTCACTAAGGGGGTAAAAATGGGGATGAAAATTTTTAAAATTACATTACAAAACTTTTTAAAGGTAAATGCATGAAAATCTTTGTCGGTTAGATATAAAGAAATATTTGTTGGGGGACGAAGTTTCTACGGAAACACCACCATAAGAACGCAAAAGGCATGATCAACAAAAACCTGGGTCTCCAGCTACAAGAATCGCATTTTTTTCAGAAGTTCATTCTCAAAGATCATGCTTCTACGAATTTACCATGCGTGAAAAGTTTAGAAGGTGTCGCTGTTTGTGAACAACATAAAAATTCGATTAAAGAAAAACAGTAGAATAACTGTGCAGATCGTACAGTTTACGAGAACGAATAAGCGGGTGCTAAGCTAGTCATCAAGAACGGAGAAATAATGTAGCTTCGATTGTCATTTAATTTGTGAACAGAATTAAATAAATATGATGAAGTTCGCCAATAAGCTTCTTAGGGGACCAGATGGGAAACATAACACGCTCTCGTTCTTAGTTAAGCCACTGAAGGTATCATTTACATTTAGTCATCTGGTAATCTCTCAAATTCTTCCATATCCAAATCCGAGGAATACATTTCAGTAGTTCAACTGGTGATCTGCTATGTTGATAACGAGGCGACCAACAATAGAACCCACGAAGCCACTCATGCGCAACATTTTCCTCTCTTTTAATGATGTGCTGTTCCGCATCCCGCCAGCATTCGGCACTGATGTGTGGCAAAGCTTCGTACAATAGCTCCAGTACGTCTCGAAGCTGTCTTGTTATTTCTCGTGATAAATTGCTTAACTTGGATCCAAATTAGTTATATTGAGTTCACAGTGCAATGGTGCGGTAGAAAGCGTAAAAAAAATGCAGCATTTGTACGGTATATCGATGCCATGAAAACTATTTTCCTTGTTTCTCTAAGCTTGTCACTTTGGCTCGTATGGTACCACGCCGGTGGTATAAAGCAAATGGACATAGTCCAAATAAAGAGTATTTGACGTTTCATTTGTGTCCCAATAATTTAATTTGTAATATTTTCTTAATTCAAATTCTCTTTGTCAACAGTCTTTTACGAAAAAAATCGATAACTAAGAATTCGCATTTGCAGCGAAATCTGGAATTTTGCATGTGATATATAATTAGAAACAAGAAGACGATTTTTCATAAAAGATGATTAGTTCATTAGCATACAGGGTGTTACAAAAAAGTACGGCCAAACTTTCAGGAAACATTCCTCACACACAAATAAAGAAAAGATGTTATATGGACTTGTGTCCGGAAACGCTTAATTTCCATGTTAGAGCTGATTTTAGTTTCGTCAGCATGTACTGTACTTCCTCGATTCACCACCAGTTGGCCCAATTGAAGGAAGGTAATGTTGACTTCGGTGCTTGTGTTGACATGCGACTCATTGCTCTACAGTACTAGCATCAAGCACATCTGTACGTAGCATCAACAGGTTAGTGTTCATCACGAACGTGGTTTTGCAGTCAGTGCAATGTTTACAAATGCGGAGTTGGCAGATGCCCATTTGATGTATGGATTAGCACGGAGCAATAGCCGTGGCGCGGTACGTTTGTGTCGAGACAGATTTCCAGAACGAAGGTATCCCGACAAGAAGACGTTCGAAGCAATTGATCGGCGTCTTAGGGAGCACGGAACATTGCAGCCTATGACTCGCGACTGGGGAAGACCTAGAACGACGAGGACACCTGCAATGGACGAGGCAATTCTTCGTGCAGTTGACGATAACCCTAATGTCAGCGTCAGAGAAGTTGCTGCTGTACAAGGTAACGTTGACCACGTCACTGTATGGAGAGTGCTACGGGAGAACCAGTTGTTTCCGTACCATGTACAGCGTATGCAGGCACTATCAGCAGCTGATTGGCCTCCACGGGTACACTTCTGCGAATGGTTCATCCAACAATGTGTCAATCCTCATTTCAGTGCAAATGTTCTCTTTATGGATGAGGCTTCATTCCAACGTGATCAAATTGTAAATTTTCACAATCAACATGTGTGGGCTGACGAGAATCCGCATGCAATTGTGCAATCACGTCATCAACACAGATTTTCTGTGAACGTTTGTGCAGGCATTGTTGGTGATGTCTTGATTGGGCCCCATGTTCTTCCACCTACGCTCAATGGAGCACGTTATCATATTTTCATACGGGATACTCTACCTGTGCTGCTAGAACATGTGCCTTTACAAGTACGACACAACATGTGGTTTCTGCACGATGGAGCTCCTGCACATTTCAGTCGAAGTGTTCGTACGCTTCTCAACAACAGATTCGGTGACCGATGGATTGGTAGTGGTGGACCAATTCCATGGCCTCCACGCTCTGCTGACCTCAACCCTCTTGACTTTCATTTATGGGGGCATTTGAAAGCTCTTGTCTACGCAACCCCGGTACCAAATGTAGAGACTCTTCGTGCTCGTACTGTGGATGGCTGTGATACAATACGCCATTCTCCATGGCTGCATCAGCGCATCAGGGATTCCATGCGACGGAGGGTGAATGCATGTATCCTCGTTAACGGAGGACATTTTGAACATTTCCTGTAACAAAGTGTTTGAAATCACGCTGGTACGTTCTGTTGTGTGTTTCCATTCCATGATTAATGTGATTTGAAGAGAAGTAATAAAATGAGCTCTAACATGGAAAGTAAGCGTTTCCGGACACATGTCCACCTAACATATTTTCTTTCTTTGTGTGTGAGGAATGTTTCCTGAAAGTTTGGCCGTACCTTTTTGTAACACCCTGTATATTTGATGAATTTTTATATACAGATGGTGTAAATATTGGAACTGATTGGAAAATGAATGACTACACTGAGATTCCAACCAGCGATGCACAGAACACACTACCGATTTAACCACGCATCTCGTTAATAATAACGTTTTAACTTTATGTACTAAACATCACTGGAATACTTCAAAACCGAATTTCTCTGTAAGCTAGTGAAAAACATGAACAACCCGTTTCTCGCCATCTTTGGCGGTGTTCCACGTGCGTATTTCACTACGGTGCAGGCACCACCGTCAGCCGTTTTCAGACTTAAGCCTAGCTTAAACGACGACACTAGGTTGCAGTCAACTGCGCTACCGGCCACTGCGCATGCGCGCCATGCGTTTGCGCAACTCATCGGTGGAGCTGAACACTTTCGGCGTGTTCAAACTTTGGCGACACTAGTTCAAAATGGTTCAAATGGCTCTGAGCACTATGGGACTTAACATCTATGGTCATCAGTCCCCTAGAACTTAGAACTACTTAAACCTAACTAACCTAAGGACATCACAAACATCCATGCCCGAGGCAGGATTCGAACCTGCGACCGTAGCAGTCGCGCGGTTCCGGACTGCGCGCCTAGAACCGCTAGACCACCGCGCCCGGCGGCTACACTAGTTGCATGAGTTTTGAGGTTATGTGTGTTTGCAGAGTGTGGACGAACTGAAATATGAAGTGGGGAACGGAGAATTTTGTTCGCTTTTTGGAGGTCTATGCTTTGTATATGTGTTTGTGGGATTTCAGTGATGCTGATTACAAAAATAAGCAACATATTGCTGCTCCTGAGACCATCACGCCATCACGTGCGGTCAGAACACAGATAGTTTGACAATATCTGAGCTGCAGGGCAAAATTTATTGAAATAGGAGCACATTTACAACTGAATTAAGAAAAATACAAGCAAATGTAATTTTAGCTGTGGAAATGCTCTCATCCACAAGACTAAAATCCCTTCGAGTTGGCCGACTTTTTTTTTTTTTTTAGGTGTATTGTTGACAGGAGGGAAGGCTACAGAAATCAAGAAGCTGCATTCTTTATTCAATATTTATCTATTTAAAACGTCGCAGCAGTGTTCCCCATTGACATATGTTTGAATTTTGAATACTTCCTCTGAACACATCTATCTTCAAGAGAGTAGTTTGCAAACCATTCTCTTCTTAATGCGGCCTGCTTCGAATAATTACTGCTGTCAATGTTAATAATTATTACTGTCAATGATAATAATTATTAGTGTTAATGAAAAAGCGTCATCAGCTTCTAAAACCGCATCTAAGATGTCGAGTGTTCTCGATTGTAATGCAGGCAATGTGATATGTAATTTCAGTTCTGGTGGCAGTGGTTCATGCATTACAGTATCTTTATTCCTTATCGCATAATTAACTCTATTTAGAAGAAACGTGAACAGTTCTGGTGACATTCTAAGATAATTAAAAGAACTTCTTGAGTCTTCCATTATAAATTATTTCAGCAAGGATGCTGAGCAACCGAGCTGACGTCTTTTCTTCATCCAGGCACGAATCGAAACACGTTTCTTATTTTTTTTCTTATGCAGCGATTCCAAGCAACAAGCTTTAACTTCATCACAACTCCATGCGACGCGCAGCTGCCAAAACTTTCATTTCAGACACGGCTCAGGAACCCACAAAACGACGAAACTGAAGTGTATACTGGTTTCGCCGTGTCTACAGTCAAACATGGAACCCTTTGCGTGCAACTCATTCCATGCAACGAGTGGCGCAACCCAATGTCGTCGTGTAAACTAGGCTTAAGTATTAACAATCAAAGCATGACTAGCATTTACAGAGACTGAGACTAGACAGGATTTTTGAAGTACAAACTATGTAGCTTAAGTATGATTAAGAAAAACGTTGATGTGTGTTAATATATTAGAATATCTTTAACTTTCTCTTACAGTAACGTAGTAATAATATGTCTAATACGTAAGTAGGACCTGCTTCCACGAGTGGGACAACATAAGAGTGTGCTACTGCTGCTCGCTTTACGCAGAGCGTTATGGGAGCTTGCACTCGGATGTGCAGGGTGAGTCAAGAAGGAAGGACTTCACAACTTTGGCATGACATTGAAATTTATTGAGATAACTTACAGAAGCGGTAGATGTGTCATTGTGTAGCAAACAACCTCAAGTTTCACATAAGAATGTCAAGTGTTATTTTGGTTCGATGTGAATACCATTCTGATGCGGCAAACATCCCACCGGTAACCAATTTCTTCCCACACTGGTTGCAGCAAATGTTGCGTAACTTGTGCGACGGCAGCGTAGATTCGATTTTTCAGATCGGCTAAACTGTAGGCCTGCTTGGAGGTTCTTAGCGTATTCGGTGCGAAATTTACGCCGAACAGTTCTTGCAGAGTTCGATTCATCACACCAAAACCCACTATGAAAGTCGCTATTTTAACTGTGCAATATGCTGGCGTTCCTTTAAGCGGAATGGGGTACTGATGCACTACGTGAATCAAATTTGAAGTTGTTTGCTACAAAATGACACATCATCCGATTCTGTAAGTCTTCTCAATAAGTTTACATATCATTCCAAAGTTGTAAAATCCTCTTTGACTCACCCTGTACTTCACAGGGCTCCGTTCTTGCACCCTTCCTCTTTATTGTCTACGTCAATGAGTTCTCAAACTATATAGCCTGCAAAAATGTCTTATATGCTGATGATATGACCATGATCTCCACAGGTGAGAGTATGTAAGAGGTGGTAAACAAAAATAATGAACATTTTGAAAAATGTAGGGTATGGTGTATTGCTAACAAGTTATGTGTAAGCAACTAAAAAACGGAGGAAATTTATTTTAATCTCAAGGTAGGGAAAGAAGAGAATTACAGTGTCAAACTAAAAATAGACCAAAGGCTCTCATGGGTTGACCATATAAGCTATCTGACAGGCAAACTTGCACATGTGATATTCCTGCTGTATAAACCTAGATATTCTGTCAGTAAAAGTTTATTGACGCTTTGCTACTATGTATTCTTTCAGTCACAGCTACAATATGGGATTCTGTTATGGGGTAATTCAACAGGCACAAACTGTGTATTCAAATGGCAAAAAAAAAAAAAACAATTAGATGTATACAAGGATTGGGTCCAAGAGAAACCTGTAAGGAGCACTTCAGCCTATTAACCGTTAACTACCCTCCCAAGCCTCTATATGTATAACTGCATAATATACGTAAAAGACAATATACAACAATTAAGGGAATGAATCTACATTCGCATAGCACTAGAAACAACTGCATGCTTGATGTACCGTATTCTAGGCTGTCACTGACAACAACAGTCGCAAACACCTAAGTGTAAAGTTACTTAATAAACTGCTGCAATCAGTCAAAACCCGCACCCTCTTTAAATTTAAGGAGGTATTAAACACATGGTTTAAAAATAAAGCATAGTACTCAATTGAAAAATATCTTGGAAGTAATTTGGAAGGAATGTATAAACAATGAAATAATGTAACTGTCATTAACTGAATGTGTAAAACTGTATAATTAATTCTTGAATGAAATAAACAAACAAATACTGTAACTATCACTAACTAAATGTGTAAAACTGTATAATTAGTTCTTGACTGTAAACTATATAATGATTATTAATGAAATCTTCTGATTAGTACGAAGTTTATGTATTTATGTGTATATGTAAAATGATGATGTGTAAAATGTAAAAATTACTAACTACTAAACATGCCAGAAGAGACGATCGGCAACGCCGACTACTACAGCAAATGCATGTGGTGTGTCACTTCGAACTGGACAGAGAATAAATACAGAAGGACGGGAAATGGAAGTGCTGGCAGCGTTCACATTTGATATATTCTTTACGCTAGCTGAATGGTCCGTAACATGCGCCTTTCCCCGCATGTTCAATGGAAACACAACTCTTACGAATTGCATATTCTACTTTATAGTCACTTCTCCCGCGTTTTATAAAGAGCCATTCTTCTGAATATTTTACTTGGAATGAACACTTCCTTTTTGGAATTTTGAGCTCACTTGAAACAATCAAACACTTACGGTAACAAATTAACCGTGATACGACTCTGACGCGATAACAAAAACTTTCGTTATTTAGCTGTAGTTGAAATTTAGATCCATGAAAGTATTTGGAGAAGAAATAGTGTGAGAAAAATAGTATGAGAATATTTCTCAGAAATCCGAAATCCGGCACAAACTGCAGTCCCGAAAGTATTTTTCGGGACACCGATTTCTTTAATCTGAAACCAGGACTGTCCCGAAAAACCGAGGCATCCTTAATATATGGTATGATAAAAAGTACCCTCTGCCCCTCACAATACATTAATTCGCAGCGTATTAATGCAGCTTGTCTCTGGCTGAGAGGGCCTTTGTACTCTGCAGAGCAGTCCTCGTCATACGAACACAGTTCTCTTTCAACGAGCTGTTCACAGGAAGCGTGCGTCATCCGCCTTGTCAGCTTGCAGGCAGCGACGCGCCTGTTGCCAAGGTGATATACTAGACGCCCAAGCGAGGTGCGTGTCAGAAACGGTATATGTACAAATGATATTCCATGTTTCGTGCGTCAGGCTTTTAGTATATCACATTAATGAATTTCGCTGTTTTCTCATTGTCCACTTGTGCTTACCTCTAGTAAACAATATTACTGATAACCTTTCAAAGACCTGATCGCGCTGCATAACGGGTAGCACGCTTCATTCACAGCCCGGGGGTTTAGGCCGCTATTACACTGTCAAATTTCTTTGTCAAAGATTTGATCAAAGATGTGATCAAATATTCCGTCAAATATATTTGACAAATATCTTTGACGTAAAGCTAGAAGGGCTATTACACTGTCATCATATTTTTCGTCAAAGTTCAAGATGGCTGACAGCAACTTATTAACCGCAGCAGTTGCATGCACCACAATTGCACTGTGTGTACATGCGGAAGAGAAGCGGGGAAAAAAAAGGAAACATACCTGGGTGAAGCCGTGGGTTTTACGACGACACGATAAAAGCATTCAACAAAACTTGTTACGTGAGCTTATAGTGGAGGACGTCAAGTCGTACATCAATTACTTAAGAATTGATGAGCATACATTTCTGTATGTGCTCAGTGAAGTGTATCCTCATGTCACAAAGCACAATATTCACTTAAGAACTGCTACATCTGCAGAAGACAGGCTCACTGTAACACTCCGATTCCTTGCTACAGGAGAGGGTTGGGTTGGGTTGGGTTGGGTTGGGTGCCTCACGTTCTAAAGCGCCTCATCATCTACATCTCTATTAATTTTGTAGTTGTCGGCACACACCAATTGTATTTACTGGCAATGTTTATAAAAACACTACAGGCGACAGCGATCCTAGCGCTTCATGTGGTAACATGTCACATTGCAGTGAACAGAAGACAAGCGACTTCTTTGATCAAACCTACAGCGAGACCCTAGATTTGATCAAATATTGGACGACATTTGACAAAGTACCCAATTACATCATCAAATATCTTTGACAAAGATTTTTGACAAAGATGTTGACAATGAAATTTGATAGTGTAATACCGGCCTTAGCTAGTTTCAAGTCGGATTCCCGAGTCTAATTAACAGCCCTAATTCTGGTACGCCACTGTGTGAGTGTCCTTTTTTAGGCGTATAACGACCCGACTTTTACACGAAATTTGCCCAATGTAATGTAACTATGCCAGACATCTCTGGATAATATATCGATAACTATACAAAGATCATAATGTGTAATTAGTATGAATAGTCGTGAAACAAGGGTACCGCTCTCTTTTTCTTTTTGCCTGCTCTTTTGTTCTTTTCTTTTTGCCACTGTAGTTGTCTTTCTCGGTTACCTTGATTCATGTTACGCAATTAATTCCGTGGATCCGATGAAATGGTCATAGTAGATCTTTCTTAGACTGTTACTTAAGTATTTGCAGCTGGAACTGTTATTAGAAATCAGAATATCAAGTGCGTGCATTTGAGTATTGCGCGTTTCATATAGAGGATTTTTTTTTTAATATTAGGCTCGGCCACACTTGGCGTTTTTTGAAACTGGACGCTCAGCGTCTAAAGAAACAGCTTCAAAAATCGCCTGGTGGTGGCCACATTAGACCATGTATATAGCTTCTTTCAACGCAACGCGTCCTAGCGACCAAAGACGTGAATGTGGCCGTATATGGCTCAGTAGCGTTTCAGACCTGCCTGGGTGACATCCCAGCATTGCGAAATGAATTTATTAAGCAAACAATCTGCAACAAAAATATGTGCTGCATTGTTACTGATTCGACGTAGACAAAAAAGACGTTTTTGGACTCATCTAATAATTGACGACAGATCAGAAAGGGGAACATTCAATCTGCTACACAACAAACTTAAAGAAAACCCTGGAAAGTTTATTGAGTACTACAGGGTGTCTATTATGTCATACGAAACTGCTGTTTAATGTGTCGAATGCTATTACTGGAAGAAACACTCGACTACGTGATTGAATAAGGGCTGAAGAAAAACTATCAATTAATCTGAGGTAAATGAAGTTTTATTACTTATTGTATTATTTGTTTACAGTGCATAAAAGGGCAGGATTGAATCTTCTGATTTTTCCTCGAAGATTATTGTAGGTGTGCTGCTTGTGGACTGAGATGATTGTTGGTCACTTTCAGATGTAATTCTGGACGGCTGTGCACGTGTGTAGGACTGAACCAATTGTAAATATTTCAGTTGAAAATCCATCTTGTCAGCTGGGCTAAAGTTCTTAAAAAGGGGCATTTGCGAAAGTAAGGGCATTTCATCTGGATCATTAGTTCTAAGTAACTTTGTATGTGATTGTTGCAAACTCATTTCCAAAACGCCCAACAACTTTTTTTTCAAACTCGTCCTGTTTTCGTTTCTTCGAAAATGGACTTTCTTTCTCCTTTTGCGCAGTGCGAGCAGGGGGAGAGGCTTTGGATGTAGTATGTTGTATTTCAGGTGTCGTGTTTGCTTCTTGTTGTGCAGTGTTGTCAGCGCCTTGTGTACTCTCTGTTAGATCGACAGCCATATTCCCAAATGTCTGTGGTAAAAAGAGAAAACTGCAATTGTCCCCAGCAAAATTTTATAATTCGTGGCCATGCATAGCTCAGTCTGGAACTTAAATATGCATGAGCATTACAAATATGGAATACTCACTCTCTTTCTACACATAAAGATTGGAGAAATGATAACTGTTTGTGATAAATGTAATGTTTCCTGGGTTTTGATGAGTCTCCACTTTTGTCATTGTGCATTTTCACATTTTTTTAGTAGCAATCCTTAATGCTCTGTCGTTTTTTGCACATCCCTCCTTAAAAAAAAACATTTAATATTAATATTGATTCTGCTTTTAACCCATTATGAATGTTTCATTGTAGGTATCTCGCGACTGGCAGTTCCATCAGATCTCTACACATCAAGTTTCTACTTGGACGTTCAACAATTTCAAAGATTATTCGAGAGACATGCTCAGCAATCTGGGAAAAATGCAAGGCCAATATATAAAACAATTAACTGCTGAAGACTGGTTGAATATTAGTTTACAGTTTGAAAAAAAAAGGCCAATTTTCCACCCTGCGTGTGATGTATTGATGATAAGCATATTAGAGTGATCAATCCATGGGAATCGAGTAGTGAATACTTTAACTACGAGAAGTATTTTTCAATAGTTTTAATGGCAGTAGCTGACGCAAATAACTGCTTCAGATATATAGATGTGTGAGAAATCCTGTGGGACTTAACTGCTAAGGCCATCAGTCCCTAAACTTACACACTACGTAACCTAAATTATCCTAAGGACAAACACACACACACATGCCCGAGGGAGGATTCGAACCTCCGCCGGAACCAGCCGCACAGACCATGACTGCAGCGCTTTAGACCGCTCGGCTAATTCCGCGCGTCAGATATATAGATGTTGGGGCCTTTGGACACGAGGGAGTTTCAAACATCCTGAAAAGTACTAATTTTGGCAATAAACTCTATTCCTACTATTTCCCATTACCACCACCAGCCCCCTTACCAAACGATACATCTGATCGATTACTGCGATATGTGTTTCTGGCAGATGAAGCCTTTGCCTGTGTGAAAACCTCTGAGGCCATACCCCGATAAGGACATGACTAACATTAAAAGAATTTTTTAACTACCGTTTATCGAGTGCCAGGCGGTACGTGGAATGTGCATTAGGTATTTTAGCCAATAAATGGCGTATATTCCACCGTATTGTTAAAGCCACTTGTGTACTGCACAACTTTGTGAGGGAAAACGATGTGTACAACTTTGAAGGCACGTTATCGTATCCTTTGAACAGCATTCCGGCTCAGAGGACAAGAGGGACCGTGAAAGGAACTCACACAAGAGATCAGTTTGTTGAATATTTCTGTTCTACCGCAGATTGTGTACCCTGGCAAAACCGAAAAGCAAACATTGCTGAGTGAAAAAGACTGCTGGCATAACAAGACATCTCTAATATTCTACAATAAAGCGCTTATATTGTGACTTGTACTTAAGGCTTCTTTTGTTTCTTTGTCCATGTTGTCCCAATCTTCACCAATAACATTAGATGTCAAAGCTAGCCAACCGTCTCTTCTTTTTTGTCTGTTTTTATAATCCGCATTTTGAATGTCGTATAAAAAAGGTCGAGCTTGAACTTCTAAAATAATTCGTTCGCTGTCAAGTTCAATTTTTTCCATCTTACACGTCGAAAACACTATAATGAAACATTTGACTAAACACACTAATTTGTGTTGACACACTGCAAAGTTACTACTGAGTTCAAATGGGAACGCAATGTGAGAAGCGTCTTGTGACGCAGGGAATGGGCCCCGGCCCATCCGACTAGCGTCTGACCTTGAGGATGCGCCTTCCCGTCGGACGTTGGCAGAAAAAGACGCTGTGTGTGGCCACTACCGCCATTCTCCAGCCTGCCTGTAACTGTAGCGTCTTTTGACGCTGAGCGTCCAGCTTCAAAAAACGCAAGTGTGGCCGTTAGGCTGTGTGGAATCGTGCGAGTTAACTGTTATTTCTATAAAATATACTGTTAAAGTTTAAACGTATTTCATTTATAAACCTGTCCTTCCTTTAAAGATTCATGATATTGTGTTTTTTCATAAATAAGGAAGCATTTCTTTTGCTTATTATAGTTTTCGTGCACCATTTCATGCGCCGTAGTCTTTTGTTTGTGAAATACGATAGAACCTGCAGTCATTTTAATATTTCGAAGTCCGATAATCAGTTTAGTACTAATTTCCGCAAGGAAACATATTTAAATTCACGATCAGTAACAAATTTTACCAAAAGATTTGCTCTCCAAGCCAAAACTGTGGGCTGTTGCTTCCGGAAAAGTTTAGAGTTAAGTCAGTCATTTAATCAAAGAGGTCCAAGTTCCTTTAAAGATTGCCGCTATTGCCTTTCATTTTAACATAAAAATAGTTCACAAACCAGAATTGCTTTCCATATTAATTGCAAGTAAAACAACTAAATCGCAATTAACAGGCGGTGACGTTACAGACGGTTTTCCACGGTTGTTCGTTCAAATGTAGTGCATCCGACTGCCTTCCTTAGGTTGACTGATTACAGGAAAGGTTTCCGGTAACAAAATAAAAATAAATTTGCATGACCTTGAAAACGGCATAAGCATAGGAAAGAAAGAACGATATTGCTGATCAGCTGATCAACGGCCCAATTGCTGACCTACGATGGGTCAGTTGAGTAGGTCCGACACGCAAAACTCCCGAACGAAATATATTTTCGCCGTCTAGAGGATCACCAACAACGCGTTCTCGATCTCGACGCAGCGCCGCCGTAAATGTGGTCCAAAGTTGAGAAGAAGCATATTCAGGCAGATGCAAGATGTGGTGTGACCGCGTAACATGAAATATTCTCCAGCCCATATGGACAACACCAGACGTTGATAACTGCCCACTCTCTGGGGTATAGAACCGGGTCATACTTACAAAAAACGGTTCAAATGGCTCTGAGCACTATGGGACTTCACATCTGAGGTCATCAGTCCCCTAGAACTTAGAACTACTTAAACCTAAGTAACCTAAGGACATCACACACATCCATGCCCGAGGCAGGATTCGAACCTGCGACCATAGTGGTCGCGCGGTTCCAGACTGTAGCGCCATACGTACACATTTTGCGAATACTGCCGTGTCCTGCCGCGATATTGCAGCACTGTTCTTGAGAACAACACGGCAGCAACAAATAACTGTAAAATATGGTCCGTTTAAACGCCCCTTTAACATAAAAACAAAACCGGAATTGTTGATATAAGAGCCACTCTTTCAGATGTTCCTTCTGGGTACTGTAAACAGCAACCAGCATTTCCACTATGGTTTGAACAATATGGATGTAGATGTAGATTCTGAAATAATTTTCAGCGCTACTTCTCCTTTTTAGCGCATGTACTGACTCTCCCACTCTCCCAAATGATTTCTACCATGAATCTATTTCTGTATCCCACAACCACAATTACCCTAGTGGGAAACATGGTACTTCATTTTACGCCCTAGTAAACATTCAGTCTCTAGTGTTGAGAAGGATATGCAAGTTCCCCACGCCTCTGAAACGCAGCTTTGGGCGATGAGGACAGCAACAAGCTGCTGTGTGGTTAGAGGGAAACAGATAAAACTTGTTGCTTGAATTTGGCCGCGTCATTACGAAACACAAAGAACAGTTTGAAATACTGACGTTTCGAACTCTTTGCAGCGGTCTTCCTCAGGGCCACTACTGTACACTTGAGTCGTCGGTATTTCGGTTGTTTTTAATGTTTAATAACGGAGCGGCCTATTATGCAAAATGATTTTATTCAAACTGACACCGTCTGTGGAAGCCTATGAGCTTAGCTATTCTTGTTCTATGGGCTAGTGAAAAATAAAATACGTGGTCAAATATTTTACATTCCGCGTTACTGCACGCTTAAAGAAGAAATAAATAATATCAAAGACGCTTTGGGCATGTTGCACCTCAAGTATTGCCAAAATACAGCGTTTCGTTCCAGGTACGGACTTCATTTGGTCGAGCCGTAGACATGCACTGACGAGCAACAGGTATTAAGAGGTTCTCGCCAGTATTGACTCTGGAGACTGATGAACTGTCGTGAACATGAAGGTTTGTTGGTGGGGGGGAGGGGGGGAGGAGGGAGGGGGTTGGAAGGTAAGGAGGGCACAGCAGCCGTGTGCGAAGAGAGAGGCGATAGACCAGATTATATGTAGTATCTAGTCCATCACACGGTTCCTGTTATCACTCAATCGTATATTTTTGTCATATTTAGCCTTTGGTGTCTATAACATTTCTATTTGATTTTTATGCTTTCGTACCTAAATAATTTTAAATTTTTTACACTTACGTTTTTGTGTTTGTGTGTGTATATCTGTGTGTGTGTGTGTGTGTGTGTGTGTGTGAGAGAGAGAGAGAGAGAGAGAGAGAGAGAGACGAGAGAGAGAGAGAGAGAGAGAGAGAGAGATGTTTCAGAGCAGTTCATCTCAGACTGTTTCCGTTTCTAACTTTAGTAGTTGAGTGGGAAAGTGTAAGACTATAATACTGAGTTCAAGTCGACCCCAAATTGGCGCTAGGGCTAATTTTCTGTCATTAATAGTTAGTTTCGCCGCTAGTATTGCTTTTTGGATGTGGAAAAACGTTAGCACTATGTTTTGGGTTCTCATTCAGTTGTAAGTCTCAATATAAATGACTAGGTAATAGAGTTTAAAGGTCGTAGAAAGGCAAAGGGATAGCATCTACAACAAAGTCACGCTCTGTAACGAAATGTGTTAGGGATAGCATCTATAATAAAGTCATGCTCTGTAACGAAATGTGTTGTTCACGCCAGCCTTTGGATTGATACTGTTTTACTTGAGGACTGACATATTGTCCACACTGGTTGTAACCATGTAACCAAGATGGCCATCCAACCTGTGGACACCCACAGTGGAATAAGGCATGAAGTTTTATGTACAACACTTGCCAACATGGAAGCTGCCGCCTTCGATGGTCACATACGAACGACTTAAACCCAGGAAAACCTCACGAGTTTCGCAGTTATTGCGGTTTTTATTTATAGCGTTTCTTTTTTCAGAAATGTCTATACGCTAGTGTACGCAAAGGTTCTCTGCTAAAACAGACGCAGAGGCAGTATTCATTACCTGTGCGAAGATGCATTCGCCCATCCACCAACCCTGTCCCTGGAATGTGGAGTACAGACTTTCTTACCATTGCAGAATTTTCAAGAATTACCATAGATAATGATATATGATTGTGCTTAACTGCAGGTTTAGTCTGTTCAGCTATTACGTGGTCGAGCGAGACGGGACGTGTTGGTGCTGTAACAAATTGCTGCGGAACCTGGTTTCGTATTTGAATTCAAATACAGTAGTATTGTTGCGCTCACATACAAGGAAATGAAGTATAGAGATCTACACTCTGGTATTAAAAAAAATAAAAAAATCCTGCGATCTTTATATACCGAGATACTCATAAGCGACCATTTAGTAACAAACACTCGCATTTGCTTCTTAGTTCCTGCAACGTCAAAGCAACATTTGGATTTTCTGGCAGCACAGTATAAAGAAATTCTCCACCGCGTTTGCAGGAAAAGTTTTACCGAGAAACGGAAGATTAAGGCTAATCCAGATAGCTATGACATAGAACATTGCAGTATCAACGGGCGGTGCTGGATATAAAGTGATAAGAAAGTAATCCCATGTGACGTCTGAAGCAAGGTGTGTCTGAAAAGTTCAGTGAATGGTGTCAGAAAATAAAGGAAACAAGAGTTACGAACAACATACCTTAACTGGCCTTCGAATTCATCAACATTAACTGCAACACACTTCCGACATTGGTTGTAAGACTTGAAAACTCTCAGCAACAACTTCTTGTGGGATCGCTCGAAGCACCGTAATCATGCGTTGATGGATGTCAGCATCATTACACGACATGAGTCTGATGCTACCAGTACGATCCAGAGACCAAACAACAATCAGTGGCACAGTGTTCATCTTCCTCACCTCCCTGGGATAGAATTCATGATGGACCAAGCCCTTGCTGCCAAAAAAGGCAGTCAACATCGTCTAAATCTTGGATATTGTCAGCCTCTTTTTTTAGCAGGCAGGGAAGACGACCAATACCATGCCTCCCGATCGTATTGACATCACGAGGTATCATCTTCTGTGATGATGTGGATATGCAGCAACTGGTGACCACGCTGCTTCGGACGATTCCACAAGAAGCGTTTGCCGACAATTTCCAACAAGTTTACAACCGAAGTCAAAAGTTTTTTGTAGCTAATGCTGATTACTTTGAAGGCTAGTAAAGGTGTTTTGTTTATAATTCATGTCTGATTTATTTTCTGAGATCATTCCCCGAACTTTTAAGGCTCTCCTTGTTCAAGGAGGTTATAATTCAACTTTCGCTACCTGAGACGACCTCTATGAGAAACGAGTGATCACAGGACAATGAACTTCGTGCAAACATGTGTATGCACATGCGGAAGAAAAATAACAAATAATCCGTTGAAAGAAGTATATTTTAATATCCACATGATAGTATAACATTTGTTAATTGCGTACCATGGTTACGTTCCAGGTTACAAACGTTGTTTAGTGTGACAATCATCTACATCCATGGCAGACTGAAACCGTTCTAGAGATTGCCCTATTGCTGCTCGAAACATCTCAGGAGGGATTTTGGTTACCTCCCTCTCTATGTCCATCTTCATCCTCCAAAGTGTGTTAGTGTCCTGTTCATAAACCTTGTCCTTCAGGCTGGAACAATACTTGAGATTGCTCTACTGCTGTGCTCGAAACATCTCAGGCGTGGTGTTGGCTAACTCCCTCGCTATGTTCGTCTTCAATCTCCGAAGTGTGTTAGTGTTCTGCTGATAAACCCTTCCTTCAGGTACCACCATAGCCATAAATCAGCAATTCGCCGTCGGCCTGGAGTAGTTCCCAAATCACTAGTTAATTCGAACTTCCGAAGCATGTTCTTCATCCCCACTGCGGAAAGAGGACCTTCCCGTATCCTTTGTTAATTCGAACTTCCGAAGCATGTTCTTCAACCCCAGTGCGGAAAGAGGAGCTTCCCGTCTCCTTTTAATGCATCGATGCTTGCGAAAAGCAGCACCATTATTACGGGTGTTTTGATAAGGCAGCTTTAAGGGTAGAGCCCTATTCACCTTGTCCAGACCCATTTTGACTGTCTCCAGCTGTAATGCACACTAATGCTCGTGATTCACCCGTACGTCGCCTTCCCAGTACTGTCGCCTACCACTAATAACAAATCAAATACTGCAGCGCACAATCTGGACACGATTCCTATAATGTTGGGTACCGAACCCATACGGTAAATACAGTAGTTTTCTGTCTACACTGACTAAACTAGTGACAGTTTAGTTATAACAACCCTTTATATCAGTAGTCTTGACATCGGCATGTGCGTTCACAACGGTGCAGTATCCTTCAAACTGCAAAGAAGTAAGCTACTGAGGAACTTAAAATATCCTTTTGGCCAAAATGAATTGCTCGAAAAGAGAACATGCAAATTTTCTCTCCATCTGGAACTGCGTGGCGTGACTACACTGTAGCTTGTCAAACTGGCCATGGAGAAAGGCGTGGCGGACGGAGAGGGGGGGGGGGGGGGAGGTCAGTGTTGGAGGAAGAGGAGTTCGTAGCCATTCGACCAAAGGTTGTTGCAGTTAGTTGTACTACCGTCGGCTAATCTGAGTTTGTTTTTGCCGAGCTTTCCCTCTTGCATTTTAGGTGCGTATAAATTTGTGAGAAACGTGATGGCGAGCGGATCATACCGCTCGGGAAAAGCCTGACGCGGCGACCCTCGTCTGAGCATTTTATGAGCCACCTCGTCCTGGAACTAGACTTGGCCACTGTTTCTATGTTTCGATACAGTGTATCGATACGTGGAACTGTCTCAGTGTTTCGAAACGGCTATGTTTCATTGTTTGGAAACCGTGGTGTTTCATACCGCTCTGTCTCGGATACCGGGACCAGTTTCGATCTCGGGCCAGACACAGAAACTGTATCGCTGTTTGAAAATAACACTGTTTCAGTCCACTTGTGCTTGGAAGGGACTAATTGTGTCGACACAGTGACGTTTCATTCTGCTCTTGTCTCGGATGAGATTCGGGCACGGTACAGATACTGAAACACATTTAACATCTCACTTCATGAAATACTTTCAAGTGTGTCGAAATCTTTTTGACACACGACAGCACGAAGCTTAAGGTTTCCGAAAATAAATTTCTAATTGACTGCCCTATTCCGAAATGGCGTAGTATCTGCTTTATAAACACCAACAAACAATAAAATAACGCACATTATTCGTTTTCAAAATAATAAAAGTGTGAAAAACATTCGGTTAAATTACACATCTGTTATAACATACACGTGCTGCAACTACAGTCGAGCTTGATAAATGTATGAAGATGCCACTGATACACGAATCACAAGATCAATTGCTGTGGTGGAAAGAAAATTGTGTGTTGCTTCCTATGATGTTTGAAATAATGAAACGACGTCTTTGTGTTATGGCCACCTCTGCTCCATGTGAGCGCGTATTTTCAAAGCAGGGACAAACAATAACAGACAGACGATCCCGTCTTTAAAGCTAGAAAGTATAAAAAATGATATTTCTAAACTACAACTTAGAATAGGTACAGTAGATCTACACAGAAATGAAACAGTAAAATTTCAGATGATTTTGTTCTTCTCTGGAAAATATGCACTGAATTTGTATTTGACTGGATTTTGTTTAGTCCACTAAATCTTAGATGTAGCTACCTTATAAGAACATTTTTCTCAGATTTGTTGCACTCAGAAGACACTTCCGTGTTTGCTCACGATTCAGTGAGTTTAATTTTTTTAGTACATTTATTTATTTATGTGTTCGAGAATAATTATCTGATTTATGTACGTATATGTTTGTCTGTTGTAAATGTGCTATGTTTGGTTATTACACAATATAGGCATTTTAATACTTGTGTATCACAGGTAATTCTCACGCAAACCGACAACAGTACTTTGATACTTTTGTTTTTGGCTTTCAGATGCTGTGATAAAAATTGCATTTCGACAGCAACTTAACTTTATCTCTGATTTCCTGGGGAAGTTTGTAATAAAATGATAATATATCTGCTTGTGCCGGCCGATGTGGCCGTGCGGTTAAAGGCGCTTCAGTCTGGAACCGCGTGACCGCTACGGTCGCAGGTTCGAATCCTGCCTCGGGCATGGATGTGTGTGATGTCCTTAGGTTAGTTAGGTTTAATTAGTTCTAAGTTCTAGGCGACTGATGACCTCAGAAGTTAAGTCGCATAGTGCTCAGAGCCATTTGAACCATCTGCTTGTTGTACTTTAAACAAACTTCCTTAACAAGAAATCGTAAGTGGTGTAGAGCCAGATCTGCCATGATATAGGTCTCACAAAGGCATTACACTGTATGAATTGTTTTAAATTTTAGACTGGATTTTATACTTCAAGGAAACATACCGCAAACAATGGAAAGTTTAACTGTGAATAAAAAAAGTGTGAGTGGCAGACTCAAATGTTAATTCAGTGCCTCGCTTCCCAGAATGCTATCTCAATAAATTATATCCCATGATATACCTTTTGAAGAGCACATACAGATCATCACTCATGAAACCTATAAAAATTGGGCACTGGAATACAGGGAAACGAGTTTGGTAAAATCTGTTATGCTAAACATACAAACTCTGACCTCAGCCAATTGAAAATATGAAAGTCACATGACACGAGAACAGCGCATTTTCTGTAGGAAATACGAGACAGCCAAGACACCTAGGTGAAATTTTCATACTTTCAGCGATATGATTGGCGCTCTCACACCTTATTTGTGTTTGTATGGCAATATTTGTACAGTAGAGAGTCAATATGATATAATGTGTGGGGTGTTTCGAAACATTATACTGTACTGTCTCATTCGTTTCGAAACAGTTATGTGTTTCAGTTTGCCCATGTCTACCTGGGACGTTTAGACTTGCGCATACGCAACGGTGTCCACTGGATAAGAGTGCCCCTTTGTGGTCGCCGGAAATCACTCGTGATTGAGGTCGTCAGGACTCGGTTAAACGGGGCCCTTACAGTTAGTTACGTGATGCACATTCAGCGACAGCTGTTCCGTCGAATGAAGATGAACTGTGATGCTGTACACTGTGGACTGAATCTCTCTGAGACATGGTTGTGTGGTCACCTGCGCCTGTTTAATTTGCAATTATCGAATGCATATGCTGGTGACCAATTCTGCAAATCCAAGCCAATGGAATCGAAAAAAATTCAAAAATGCTGCTCAGACATTTTCATCATTGAACAAAGCAGATGATTATATTTAACTTTATTGCTAACACCGTGTGCATACTTGTACACAATGTAGGGCGATTTTTGTATCTACACAGGTCCTACAGCCGATCGAACGATTTTGTATATACAGGGTGGTCTATTGATCGTGCCCGTGCCGAATATCTCATGCAATAAGCGCAAACGAAAAAACTACAAAGAACGAAACTTGTCTAGCTTGAAGGGGGAAACCAGATGGCTCTATGGTTGGCCCGCTAGATGACGCTGCCATAGGTCAAACGGATATCAACTGCGTTTCTTTAAATAGGAACCCCCATTTTTTATTACATATTCGTGTAGTACGTAAAAAAATATAAATGTTTTAGTTGGACCACTTTTTTAGCTTTGTGATAGATGGCGCTGTAATAGTCACAAACATATGGCCCACAATCTTAGACGAACAGTAGGTAACAGCTAGGTTTTCTAAATTAAAATACAGAACGCAGGTACGTTTGAACATTTTATTTCGGTTGTTCCAATGTGATACATGTACCTTTGTGAACTTATCATTTCTAAGAACGCATGCTGTTACAGCGTGATTACCCGTAAATAACACATTAATGTAATAAATGCTCAAAATGTTGTCCGTCAACCTCAATGCATTTGACAATACGTGTAACGACATTCCTCTCAACAGCGAGTAGTTCGCCTTCCGTAATTTTCGCACATGCATTGACAATGCGCTGACGCATGTTGTCAGGCGTTTACGGTGGATCACGATAGCAAATATCCTTCAACTTTCCCCACAGAAAGAAATCCGGGGACGTCAGATCCGGTGAACGTGCTTCGACGACCAATCCACCTGTCATGAAATATGCTATTCAATACCGCTTCAACCGCACGCGAGCTATGTGCCGGACATCCATCATGTTGGAAGTACATCGCCATTCTGTCATGCAGTGAAACATCTTGTAGTAATATCGGTAGAACATTACGTAGGAAATCAGCATACATTGCACCATTTAGATTGCCATCGATAAAATGGGGGCCAATTAACCTTCCTCCCATAATGCCGCACCATACATTAACCCGCCAAGGTCGCTGATGTTCCACTTGTCGCAGCCACCGTGGATTTTCCGTTGCCCAATAGTGCATATTATGCCGGTTTACGTTATCACTGTTCGTGAACGACGCTTCGTCGCTAAATAGAACGCGTGCAAAATATCTGTCATCGTCCCGTAATTTCTCTTGTGCCCAGTGGTAGAACTGTACACGACGTTCAGAGTCGTCATGCAATTCCTGGTGCATAGAAATATGGTACGGGTGCAATCGATGTTGATGTAGCATTCTCAACACCGACGTTTTTGAGATTTCCGATTCTCGAGCAATCTGTCTGCAACTGATGTGCGGATTAGCCACGACAGCAGCTAAAACACCTACTTGGGCATCATCATTTGTTGCAGGTCGTGGTTGACGTTTCACATGTGGCTGAACACTTCCTGTTTCCTTAAATAACGTAACTATCCGGCGAACTGTCCGGATTCTTGGATGATGTCCAGGATACCGAGCAGCATACATAGCACACGCCCGTTGGGCATTTTGATCACAATAGCCATACATCAACACGATATCGACCTTTTCCGCAATTGGTAAACGGTCCATTTTAACACGAAGCAGATACCTTCCACACTGGCGGAATGTTACGTGATACCACGTACTTATACGTTTGTGGCTATTACAGCGCCATTTATCACAAAGCGAAAAAAGTGGTCCAACTAAAACATTCATATTTCTTTACGTACTACACGAATATGTAATAAAAATGGGGGTTCCTTTTAAAAAAAAAAAACGCAGTTGATATCCGTTTGACCTATGGCAGCGCCATCTAGCGGGCCAACCATAGCCCCATATGGTTTCCCCCTTCAAGCTAGACGAGTTTCGTTCTTTGTAGTTTTTTCGTTTGATGCTTATTTCGTGAGATATTTGGCCCGGTCACTATCAATGGACCACCCTGTAGACAAGATACATTTCTTACATATAAACACGCTTTCATAACAAACTTGCAAACTTTTGATTCCTACTTGAAATGGGAGACACGAGGCAATATTCTAGAACAACGTTGCGCGACATTTCGTAGTGCGGACGTGTTTGTAGACAATGGCCTGCGGTTCTTCTCTTTGCGCAGTCGAAAAAGCTTCCTAGTTTTTTTACATTATTTTCGTTTTTCTTATTGTTAAACATCAGTTATGGAGACGTGATCAACGGTGAAAGTGTTGTAGCTGATTGAAGATTTTTCACGAGGCATCATGTTTGTGAGAATTTAATATTTCCGAATACAAAAATCGCAAGAAGAAGAAGTTGGTTATCGAAGAGCAGTTCAAAAAATATTAAGCATCACTTGGTGATATTAAAAAAAAGTCCTGCTTCTTCTACTTTCAAAGTCGAAAGTAAATTACGGCCGAAAGGTGGTCCGTCCACAAACAGTTCACGTTTCTACCAACATCTCTTCTTTCGATTTCTTTCACTATCCTTTATTATCATTGCAGAAGCCGCGATCACAACAAGAAAGTAGTATCACACGGAAGTTGTGGACAAATTAATGAGGATTTGCAGAAAATAAATGCGTGGTGTAATGACTGGCAGTTATCTCCCTATATTAGTAAGTGTAACCTACTGCGTATAACAAAGCGAAAATCCCCATTAATGTACGAGTACAAAATAAATGCCCAGTCTTTGGAAGCGGTAACGTCCGTCAGGTATCTGGGTGTGACTATTCGAAATGATCTCATATGGAATGCTCATATTACACAAGTAACGGGTAAGGCGAACTCTAGATTGCGGTTTATTGGTAGAATTCTGAAGCGATGCAGTCCTTCAACAAAGGAAATAGCTTACAATACGTTAGTTCGTCCAGTCTTGAAGTATTGTTCGTCTATATGGGACCACCCTTACCAGTTGGGTATGATTCAAGAGATTGAGAAGATCCAAAGAAGAGCGGCAAGATTCGTGACTGGTACATTTAGCCATCGCGAGAGCGTTACAAATCTCATAGAAAGTTTGAAGTGGGGCACACTTGCAGACAGACGGCGCGCTAAACAGAAGGGGCTGCTCACTAAATTCCGAAATCCGATCTTCACCGAGGATGTAGAGCATATATTATTACCACCAACTTTCAGATCGCGCAATGATCGCCATTCAAAGATAGGGAAATAAGAGCTCCTACACACTTGCAGACTGACGCGTTCACACAGTCGTCTTTCCCTCGCGCGATCCGCGAGTGGAACAGGGGGAGGGGGAAATACGACTTTGGCGCGAATTGTGCCCTCCGCCACACACTGCTTGGTGGCTAACGGAGTATATATGTAGATGTAGATGTATGTAGATGTGGAAGGTCCCCCATAAACAACGCATTTATGTGCGCACACGATACAAAGTATCTGGATCGTCTATTGATACATTGTCTAGCGACATGTCCATAGACAGTCCCTCTACAATGTCTATGCCCTACAGACAATCGCTCGATTTTGTTTACAAGTCTGTACTTACCTTAATAAATTACGAATTTCCAGTAAAAATGAGACTAAATGAATGTAACTACAAGCTAAATACGTTACATAATCACTGATAATCGAATTTAACACTCAACAGAATGTAATGCAAAAGGGAGGAACCAAAATACAATGAAAATACGCTCGCTTGTCCTCTTCTAGAGTATTGCTGAGCAGTTAGGTTTCCTTACCAGGCAGAATTGACGGAAAATTTTGAAAAAGTCCAAAGAAGGGCTACTGGCTTTTTATTATCACGAAATAAGAGACAGAGTGTCACAGATATGATCAGCGGGTGGAGATGGTAGTCATTAAAACAAAGGGGTTTTTCGCTGCTGCGAGATCTTTTCACAATTTCAGTCACCAGTTTTCTCGTCCGAATGCCATATCATTTTATTAACTATCACCTAAATAGAGAGATGACCACAGTAGTAAAATAAGAGAAAACAGAGCCGCGTTGGCCGAGCGGTTTTAGGCGCTGCAGTCCCGAACCACGCGACTGCTACGGTCGCAGATTCGAATCCTGTCTCGGGCATGGATGTGTGTGATGTCCTTAGGTTAGTTAGGTTTAAGTGGTTCTAAGTCTAAGGGACTGATGACCTCAGATGTTAAGTCTCATAGTGGTCAGAGCCATTTGAACCATTTGAGCAGATAAACAGGCTGAAAGTGTTTCTGCAAACCCTCTGCCAAACACTAAAGCGTGAAAATGCAGGGTAATCAAATAGATGAAGATCTTATCGCTGTCATTATTTAAATTCATTTCACAATTGTTTGCCTGCAAAAAATGGATGTACGAAACGTTGTAGTGTGTATAAAACAAAGTATTTATAAGAATATCTGAAGTCTGTGCAGTCTGGATAACAAAACAAAGTAGCATATGCCAGGGCATAACCAATTCCTGCAGTTCAGTGCAAACTGCAGACATTCAAAGTAATGTCATTAAACTACCAAGGAAGCATTCACGAGGCTAAAATAGTCATCGCCAAAGTACACGTTAACACATTATCTTTGAACGATCAAACTAACGTTTTATTCTTTGTTTATTTCTCATCAAGCACACTAGATCGTGCATGACGGTACTGTGAATTCCTCATTTTTTAAGGACTTAAGACGATCTGTTGTACAGATTGAAAGTAGCATCCAATGTTATCAGTTGCCGTAATGTAGACTGAAATAAATTTAAAAGTGAAATTACACGATATTATAAGAATTCCTTGCGCAAGACCTTTACTGTTGGGAATGACTGATTGATCCACCACAGTCTTGAAACACGTTTCGGATAATATTCTGGTTCGGATTATCGTTGTTCAGACTTCACACTTTTTCACGAGGGAAAATAACTACTCATTCTGGAACTATTTCATTGGTAAATGTTTGAAGAAGTCAGTTAACCTCTTTCTGTTCTCATATCTTTCTTTTAATTTGAAAACGCGCCATAGTTCTATGACTTCAATTTGTAGTACTTGATTTGCAGTATCTTTTTTTCCTTTCGTCGAGAATGCGATGCGCGGCAGTGTCCTAGTGAAGACCATCATTTTCTGTTGTCGAACAAATGACATGGTATAATGTTGATTATGGTGCTACAACTTTTTAATGCTGAAGATGAAAATGTAAAATTATTAGGTGAGTTTATTTTTTAGAAAATTTACAAGATCAACATCGATAGTGTACAGCGGGACAAAATTTTCTGTATCTGCTTCAGACTTGATACATCTGCTGTTACTGAAAACAAAAAATGGCGCTAGTGGTACTTGCTTGCATCGTCCGCCATCTGGCAACGCAGCGACAGTTTGCACTCACTGACCTTGGTCGCACTGCCCATCCCGGCATTGGCTGTCAGCTTCTCTTACCGGCACTGTTACGAGGGCCGGGCATGGGTTACGGGTTACACAAATAACACAGAAGAATGTAGCTTTCAACACTCATTTGACCAGAAATGAAGACATTAAAATGATATAATACATCCATCAACATGACGAGATGCAAGTAAATCTTCGTAAGCTAACAAAGTGCTGTAAATTGTACCGAAATTAAGTAAACATTTTCGTTATATTAATTTACATTCCAGATTCTTTGTTTTAACCGTGATAATTTTTCTAACGCCCCGCGTTAGTTGAAGTTCATAGTGAACAACTTTGATAGTGGAGCTTCTCTGAGATGCGCTTTTTGTTTCAGCTTGAATGAAACAAGATCGTAAATTAAGGAAGGGGAGAGTGTTGCACCTAGAGGGTAGTGTACCCAAGAACATACATTTTTTGGTCAGTACATCAGTTTAGGGGCTGATATTAGAATGACATAAAGGAATGCGCACAAGTAACCGCCGTAATCAGTTCCCACTACTTTCTACCGTTCTTGTCGTTGTTAGGCATGTTCAGCAGCATCTGTAAACAATTCACGTTCTACACATTTAAATGCCGTAAATATATACTGATGAAAAAAAAATCGCAACATCAAGACGGAGTTGTGCGACATAAACGAAAGATGGTAGGTGTGTTGCTCCATCTGAAAGATGATGTCTTATCAAATTTTGCGCCAGTCGCAAAAAAGTGGCGCCAATAGGGGCACTATGCGGATACAAATCTGGTTTCCTTGAAATATACACTGTAACTGTCGTGAGCGCTAGTTACCTTTGAGATTCGACGTGAAACTGCGTGAGCAGCAAAAAGGCCTAGTGTGATGTCCGTATAATAACGTAGTATGGAGCAATTTTTTTTTTTTTTTTTTTTTTTAAGAATAGAAGTGCGGGAAACGAGGTTATTGGTGACACATTTTGCCTGTTTCTGGTGGGAGATTTTAACAACTAAAACAATTATGCCTTTGGCGGAGGAAATGTAGCTTTTCACGAATTGATAGATGAAGTTTTCTTGGTGCAAAACGCAGTCTTCGTTTTTGACATACAAAAAGTCTTAACAGGCAGGTGCAGGATCTGTGCCAGTAGAAGAATCTGTGGAGTTTTGGTTGCTACTTTCATTTCAGGATAAACAGCAAGGATCAATGAAGAGCAGCGACGAAGGTACGAGGATTCTGATAGAGATCGCGACCGAATCAAGGAATGAGTATTGCAGACATTAGGTTGGGAAGCAGGAATGAGCAAAGCTCTTAATTGTTTACCAATGAATAGGAGTCATGTACGGGGAGCAAGCGAACACAGTTCAGGGCAGAGTAGCAGTAACGAATACCATATTGATTCACATTCAGCAGTCGCTGTGTGCAAGACTGGAACCATCCATATTTCGCAGTAACAGGCATTTCGAACACAGATAGCATACGGACACAGACGACTGTAGTAGGCGGAAATACGTGGGTCAAGTGTGGCAGTCAAGACTGTAAAGACGATGCGTCATGCACCGTATACACTACAACCCTGCAACATTTCAAATCCCCACCACCATTAGTTTCGTAGTAAAATAGGCGTTGTTTCGTTTAAGAAATGAACGCATAGTCTCATTGTGTGCATTTCCATTGTAAGAGACCGCACATCTCATTTCAGAAATGCTCGTGATTATGAATAATTTATGTATTCCTCCTTTCTCGTTAGTACTCAATTCACGCACTTACGAGCTAACTTCTGTCATTTAATGTTATCGTTGTTGTGACCACGTACTATAACAGTACATTTAGATTTTAGAGGAACCCACGCAATCAAGAGACTTCATATGGTTGAAGTCGGTCAGCCGTGGGCATAATGTTTACCAGACACGTGATATGAGGCTTTTAACCTGAAGAAGTCCCTTAAAATGAGAACCACAACACAGTGCTTCTGAGGTACACACGAGTTGCACCAATCCCTCAGCTGTCTGAGTGAGCTTGTGCACGAGTCGCCGGAAGACGCATACTTCCGCTTCCAGTAGATTACATACACTGTCATCGTAGACCCATAGTGAGGATATCCTCAAGGAGACAGAACATGAAACAAGAATACATAATACCAATTTACAAAAATAGTACATATGCTTAATAAAGGGGCAGTAACCCATGGAAAGTAATGCGAACAGACCAGATGTACACTCTTTGACATAAAACTCGACCGGCGGCCGGCCGCTTCAGAGGCTAATTCCGCGCCGATCGCGACATGGGACAAAAAAACTGGCCAACTCGCTAATTCTCTAAGTCCGGTTATCTGCACAATCTGGCAACACTGTAGACTGCGGCACTTCCTGGAGGAAAACTTGTCCCAAGATAGAGAGACTCTAGGCTGATTACGCCTGTGGTCTAGCGGTAGCGTGCGTTGTTTCTGTTCATAATGTCAGTGGATCGAGAGCAGCTGGCATAAAATATTTTTATAGCCTCTTCTGTCTGAATGCTGAAGACGTGAATGTAATGGTAGCGCAGATTCAATCTATTTCGCTTTGTGACACACCGATATCAAAATTTTATCTAGTAACGATTTTGCGGCAGACTTCCTGCAGACTGTCCTCCTCTGGACGCCGTATGCGGCAAAGCTCCGGGATCCATTTGCTGGCTACTGGCAGCGGCCGTGGCGACAGCAGCGGCGCTGCACTCCCCCGTTCTTCATCGAAAGCGCCTGCTACCGCTCATCGCTTTTGATGATTTAAAACGCTTTGTTATTAAATGTTGCTCCACAGAAAATTTCTACAATTTCCATTCACGCTCAAAAGCAACGGAGACAGACGCCTTGATTAGTAGGCGGGTAATCGGCACGAGCTGAGTATGGCCCGAAATTAATTTTATAGACTGGGACGAAATTAAACCACCTCACTACACTCGATGAATTTATAAATGCTTCATACCTCGTTTCTTTTCCTTTCAAACTTAATTATTTGTGCAACTTTTGGTCAATGTGTGGATTGTTTCGTCAAGCCAGAGTGAGCGTCTGTAGTGTATAGTGTATTACAGTTCTTGTTTCATTCCTTATGGTAAGTCTATGCGATAAACTGTGTGAATACCTTGCAATGCATGCTCTGTAGCAGTGCAGGCACACTGCACATTTGGAGTTCCATGTATGGGTTCATGAAGTATTTATTGTTGATCGGAAGTGATAGTTAAGGTCATCAGATTTAAACCAGAAAAATGTGTCGTTTTGAAGGTTTCAGAGAACGGAAAGGAATTGCTAACGCCGGTGTTAGAAAACGTCTACAGTTAAATGCTATTGCAAAAATTTAGAAGATGGGAACTATATTAATGAACATGTGCACTTCATAAACAACCTTCTGACATGTTAGACCTATATGACGAACAAAGCTCAAATTTATATCGTTGACAGTCGGTTTGAATCTTTTCAGGACCTATTTTACAGTGAAGCACCTCGGAATTTGCAAAGCAGAAATCCATGACATTAACTTAATTTACTAAGTCGAAATCGGACGAAGATTGATGTTTAAAGGCATTCTTCAGATTTCGCATAAGAAATTTTTACTAGCAGTTTGCAACTCCATTAATTAAAATGGAAAATAAAAGGTTGTAGTCAGCGGCTTCTACCGTGATTCTAACTTATAGTACAAGCACTGCAACGCACAAGGGAACCTCTGAGCTAACGACACACTGGCGACCAGAGGCGGACTACAGTCACTGCGATGTTGCCTGAGCCTCAAAACGCAACCTTAAACACACAAACAGAGGAGGTGGAGATTACTGTTTTAACGTCCCGTCGACAACGATGTCATTAGAGACGGAGCACAAGCTCGGATTAGGGAAGGATGGGGAAGGATATCGGCCGTGCCCTTCCTAAGGAACCATCCCGGCATTTGCCTGAAGCGATTTAGGGAAATCATTGAAAACCTAAATCAGGATGGCCGGGCGCGGGATTGCACCGTCGTCCTCCCGAATGCACACACAAACAGGTGTTACTTATGTGAAGAACGCCGTTCTTGGAGTCCAGAAATTAAATATACTTTGTAATTGTGTCATCTTGCAGTGGATTATGTCGTACGAGTCTTCGATGTGGAAAACGAATGTCAAGTGAATTTAGCGAGGTAACGCCGACCTACACCCGGAAGTAAATGCACTATCAGAGTGTTGACAAATACTTGCTACGACGCTGCCATTTCTCGGCTCTCTGACGAGGCAGCTCTTCAGCGAAATGCTTGCCGTGATTCTCCGATACGGTTCTTCAGAGTGGAGACGCGCGCGCACGTTTAGTTTTTATGCGGCGTTCTCCCCTGATGGTTTCTGACGTCGCCTTGTGGGCTATGTATACATATGAGACATTCAATTATCATTAATCCAGAATGATACAAGTTTCAGCTTCCGGCGTGGAAGAAGGCTGTTGACGCCGACATTATATCATTTCAACGTAGGGAAAGCAAAACGGATCATTCAATGTTTCTCATTCAACATAAAGCATGTGAGATAAATTTCCGTAACGTTCATAATCATCTAAAAATACAAACGAAGTAAAAATACACCGGAAGCTTATTCGAATTGAATATAATGTAAGATACCAAACGCTTTGCACCCCTCGATGTCGAATTTGTCCACTTGCAATCGTTTGCAGCATGCGCATAAAATGTCATGATTACCACGAGAATGAAGAAATATGTTGGTAAGGATGGAAGCAAGAAGAGACGCAGTCAACAAATATTCTATTCCTCATGGCATTCATTTCATTTGACACGTAAGAAGAGGTAAAGCGGGAATTTACTTTCGTTAACACGAAAGATATGCCGCACATATTGATAACGAGGAAGTCTGCGTCTTCATACGTTTCCTCCTTGAAATCTGTATGCTCTATTATATACTAAGTAGCCCGATCATTGTTTCAGTAATGTTACCCTCTTGTTTGACCCCGTAACGATGAACAGATTCCAAATGCATGTCTCTGCGTGAAAGTAGCTGTTCGAACCCTTCCTGGGTTGTTTTATGTGTTTTATTGCTTGGAATTCCTGAATCAGACCACTGTGCCTTCCCCCCTCGTGGGTTAGGTCTCAAAACTAAACCGCTTTGTATCCAATGGCATAATTTATTCATACTGCATCAGCATAAGACTCTTGCGAGTGAGAGAATGACAATAACAATCGTAACAAGAACAAGCAAATAATGAATGATGTTTATTCCAACGCAGAACGAGAATGGCTTTAAATATAAAAATCTATATCTATATCCATATCTATTGATCTTTGAGTTGGCACAATGCAAATATATTCTTAGCATTTAGTTACTGAATTTAGTTCTGGATGTTTGCAGAGAAAAGGAAAAGTCGGTACTTCTCGCTAGTGTAATATAATGTGAACCAGCAACTACCCTTTCCTTAGAACACGACTCAAGCAGGTCCTCAAGTAGGCACTGCTGCATTCTGTTCCCTGACATTGCTCTGATGACGGTTAATGCAGATAGTTCCGATTATGAAATACAAAACGTATTGCAGATTAGTTCCTAGGATAGTAACATTAAATTTGCGTTGTAGACGGCACATGAACGTGACGGCTATCCATATTACTCATCAATATAAAAAGACAATATTTTGGGAATTTAGCAGGATTACTCAAAATGAATTCTGAAATTGGGTGACTGACCGCACAGGTGCTAAACGTCGTCAAGAGTATACGATGTCCTAATCGCATTAGGAATATGAAGATCGTCTTCGACAGCTCGCAACTTTCACATTGCTATCTCCACCCTACTCCAGACAGCTCTCGGTGGAGTTGCACTACGTTGCCGATGTTATGGAAGGCCTTCAAACCGACAACAGACCACATATTGAAAAATACAAGCGAATTCTCTTGCAGCGTAAGCTTATTGTAACTAATCTAAAAATTATTGGAGAGGAACATTAAAAAAAAGTAAAATGTTACACACTGTTGACGTCAAACGGACATTATCTATGTCCTGTCTTGTGTCCTACTCATCTATAATATCAAGTGTACTATGAAAATGATTATATATAATGGATTATAAGGTAATGCATTGATACCGGATGGCGGGGGCCGGCCGATGTGGCCGTGCGGTTCTAGGCGCTTCAGTCTGGAACCGCGTGACCGCTACGGTCGCAGGTTCGAATCCTGCCTCGGGCATGGATGTGTGTGATGTCCTTAGGTTAGTTAGGTTTAAGTAGTTCTAAGTTCTAGGGGACTGATGACCTTAGAAGTTAAGTCCCATAGTGCTCAGAGCCATTTGAACCATTTGAACTATTTAACACAAAATGACATTAAAAATTTAAGTTATTCACGAGCAGCTAGTTGAGAATATGTATGAACATTAAATGACACGACGAACCGTCTTGTTCTGCATATGGATTCAAACCCAGCTCATGCAGACTAAGCAAAGATTTAGTGACTGACGGAAACTAACAGTCATTCCTGATTAGGCATACAGAGAGTGATATACCTCGATTTTAGACAGTATCAGTTAGCAAATATCAACTTTAAATTGCATAACGCAAACATTTTTAACAGACGCGAATTCCTACCCAGCATCTATTGTCCCTGTTAACGAACTACGAGAGACGTTAAATATTGCTTCTTCACAAGTAACTTACTTGAAATGCCGTGAGGTAAAGCTGTGTGTTGGACACGGATTCGAACCCGGAACCTAATCGGATTGCTATCGAAGCACAGTTAAATGTGACATATCTGAATTTCGCGGCAGTAACTAGATGTTTTAACTGAAATGACGAGACGAAACATTAATTTTTTCCTTCCCAGGACTCCAACCCGGCACCTATCGCTGTTATATTCTAGAGAAAACTAACGTTAAATATGGGTTTGTTGCACCAGCAGTGACATGTGAGCATGTTTGAACTGAAATAATATGACGAAGAGTTCAGCTCTCACTGGGAATAGAGCCCCACACATATCGTTGTTGGCTACACACAAAGAGACGTCAGCTACCGAATTTTTCTCCACCAGCTGCTCAGAATAGCATCTTGAACTTACAGTCATCTCGCAAATAGTTCTGTGTCTCACTGGGAGTTAAAAACGTCAGACATCGTTAGTGTTGACAGCGAATGAAAATACATTAAAAATAAAAATTATTATCCACCAGCAGATAGGTGTTCTCATGCTAGAGCTTGATAATACATAATTAAATCTTTAGTGCCGGGCCAGGATTCGATCCCATTCACGCGTAATATGTGAAGGTGTTGAGGAATCTGCAGTTTTGAACAAACAACAAATTGTAGCCGAGCTGTATTGCCGCGAAGGGATCAAATTCCGCGTTAAGGGCGGTCTGAGTTGCATTCCCAGTTCAGAACCAATTTTATCGACATACAGAAGCTCAAATAAAAGATGGAATAAGTGTCCTGTGACCATACATAGCGTTTGTGTCGTCACTTGAAATAAATAACTAGTATAAGAAAGGTTACTGGTGATAGAGTTTCTACATGTCGCCACTCCAGACTTTATTGTGGTTCAACCTACCGTCTACTTGGTAAGGAAGGAATATCATCTTTAATGTGAATTTTCAGACCACGCAGCCATTATATGTCCTTCACTTGGTGTAGCCAGGAGAGAATGGAATCTGTCTCTCCCTATCTAAAATCATTGACAGAAGTGGGAATCGAACCCAGACTATAGGTATAACAACCTACCATCCGTCCAACAGACCACGAAATCCTCTTCTCTGCGAGTCATTTTTCTATCGTAACGCAGTTGCGCCACACTGGATGAGAATTCTGACACACAAGCTCCCTGTAGTAATTTGCAGCATGTTCAGTAAATTCATTTACTTGGTTGACCGAATCACCATGAACTAGTTGTCTCGGCTACCCAGTGCATACATTCGACTATTTTGTAATCACAGAAATAAAATCACGTTACTGCCACCTACACACAACTGCCAACATTGTAGGATGCAGAAGTTTAAATAGGAAGTGTTCCTTTCCACTTGAGCTATTCTATTGCGCTATCTGTTACTAGAAAACGTCGTTCAGTCCAAAAGAAAAGCTGTAACTGTTTGTCTCTCAGAAGTCAAGACCTGGCCATATGCATAATCTCACAGTGCTGTGGAATCCAAAAGTTCTGGAGGAATAGTTGCCGAGCTCTGGAGCTGTTGTAGCTACGTGTCAGCTTGTAGCATAGATAAGATGTCGCGAGTTCGAATACATTCAGTGCTACATTTTTTAAAACGCAATTCTGGTCTCTGCTGAAGTTATCAATCTAATGGAACTTTGAACATAATTCCCTTCACTTCTCAACCCAAAGTAGTCGCATGTGGAAAAAGGACTAACTACTGTGACATTTTGTTCTATTCAGGTTTAATAGACAGCAGGCAGCAGATGCATCTCGAAGATGTGCAGGGAGAGCGCATCGTGCCATAATATGTCAGAAAAGTATTTTCTACATTAGCCATCGTGTGGTAGTGATATTTTATTCTTCTTCAAACTTTGATTGTTAGCTTTAACTCAGAGCAAATTTTCTACATGCATGTAATCAATAAACTGCATGTGCATTGTCAGACTGTCATAGGTAACATCAGAGAATTCGCATATATCGTTGATGATTAATTTCTCTCTCATGTTTACTATTGTTTTAACAACACTAAAGGAAACCTTACGAAAATTGTGCACTGTATTATAAGAAATGAAATAAAACTAACCATGATAACCTTACGACGAAAGTATCTGTACACAAGCATGCCTCTATCGACACGAATTAGTAAAATACTACTCACTTAGATTTTGATTGGGTCTGTGTTTAATTGGTCTGCTGTGTCATACTCAAGAGGTATGCAAATGTGGCATTTCATAAATATAGTTACGTATTCCTAGAAACCCAAAATTCGCTTGTCAGCAGCGGAAAGAGGCGTTACCTGTTGTGCAGCATTGTAAGTTTTTCAACATTGCACTATGAGCTGAAAGCATTTTCTTGCGATTTCCTTATTGATGTTTGATCTGACTGCTTGTAGCTCTTTCACAGAAGGGATAAAAACGTTTCAGTCAGTGAGACTGGAACTGCAAACCATAACAGACGCTGTTTCACAGGTCAGCACGTTACCACAGAGCTGGCGAGGAGGAATGGGTCTCAGCTTCCTATTACGACGGCAATAGTAACTAGAACTCGTAAACCGCTCTTTAAAGGTCGAGATTAGTTGCGATTTCCACCTGCAACGACTTTCCTGGGCTGAAAACCGTAAATTTTCAATCTTTTGTTACCCTTCAAGCTATAATAACTCAGATTATTCAATGGAAATGACAGGTAAAATCAAGTGAACTTTGAGGCTTAATTCCGTGCACACCAGGAAGTAACTCGTCGATCACAGAGTTGCCAAACATACATTGCCTTGTTGCCAAATCTCAGTTACAGTACCAGCAGGAAGAAGACGAACCGATGTGATCCTACAGCGGTCTGGGAAGTGACCATAGCTGGTGTCTCCAAGTCGCGGCTGCTACGGCCTGGAATACGTAATGCGTCTGATTCGCTTTCTGTAACTAGGTTTAGGGACTGGAGCGTAGTTACTAATAATACTCAGAACCGACTGCAAACTGAGCATCATAAATCAGTAACTCTCATTGTTGTTTTTATATTTCTTTCGTAAGTGCACTCAAAACTAAGAAAGTCATTCACAGGCGTTTTCGTGCCTCGCCGATAGTCGAGCACAACATACAAATAAAAATAAAAAAGAATGTGTGTGTGTGTGTGTGTGTGTGTGTGTGTGTGTGTGTGTGTGTGTGAGTGAGAGAGAGAGAGAGAGAGAGAGAGAGAGAAATAAAAAGCAATGAGAGAGAGTGTAAAAAATTGTTGTAAAGATATTGAATCATGGTATTTAAAGAAATCTTTCATTAAAATGACACGTTCCACATCATTACGAAATGTCGTATTCATGATCTATGGAACAAGAGTTAATCTAATCTAATCTAATCTAATCTAATCACATCATATTGATGATTAGCCATGAAGAGTCATGAATTACCGAATATTTTGCCAATACCAGTAACCAAATCTAAACTTGAAAATAAAAGACGACAATTTTTGTAATAAACCGTGACTCCTATCAAAACCCTTTCATCCCTGTTATCTAACCACGAAAGATGTCTGATTTACCTCCATTCTGAAGTAACAAAGTGTGCATGCATTTAAAGATGAGGTGCATGATGTGAAGTTCTGTGACGGAGATACGAACCCAACACGTAATCCGATTGTTAACTAAGAAAAATCAAATGTTACGTATCGGTTTTTCTTACGAGCCGCTAGGTGTCTGAATCTAAAATAAGGATACAAACTTTTGTGCCTAAGCGACAATCGAACTGCACACCTACCGTGCATCCACGAATATAGCTTAAGTATCAGTTGCTTACTCATGAACAGTAAGATGTGTGCGTGTTTGACCAGAAATAACGACACCTGTTGCGATTGTTGGCAACACATGAACAGACATTGAAATTGCGCGTTAATTTTCACTAGCAGGTGGGTGTGCACTTGATAAAGCTAGAAATGAAATTATGAATATTTTTGTACTGGATCAGGTTTCAGACCCACATACTTACCTTTGGAGGAGACCTAGAGAAGATTGCAGTCTTGGGAAAAGGAACGAAATGACTGAACTATACTGTTCCGAGAGATTCAGATCCTCGAAAGAGGAGATACGAATTCGAATCACAGTCCAGCACCAAATTTTTAAACGTCTCTAGTTCAATCAAGTACAAGTAAAATAAGAGCCCTGTCCCTTTAAATGGCTATCGGTTCATCAAATAAAATAAAATTTTCTAATGTAAGTAAGCTTACTGGCGACTGTATTTCTTTTTACCATGACTTCCGCTGTGTCATTTCCCAACGTAAACCGGCTCTGCCCAGTTGGTAATGAAGGAACGTGATGTTTAATGCGGATTCTGGATTATAACGTCTTTCTCTTGAGGTAACCAGAGGTAAAATAAATCTGTTTGTTCCTCTTAAAAGTAAATGCCTGAACCCACGCATTGCACCTGTGATAGCTCGTTCCACCAGACCATTGTGGCCACATTACCCAACCCCAGGAGTGTGCTGTAACGGATGATGTGCTTAGCTTACAAAATTAGTCACGGCGGAAAACATGCGAGTCTATTAAGTGGTCAAGTAGAAGCAAGCTTCTGATGCAGAGATTATGCTATTCTCATGTCAGCAGGATGTAAAGACTCTTCTAGGCATCATAGGCTGGATGTGAAGCCATTTTGATTTTTCACAAATTCAGCAAATTTCTTAGTTCGAGAAAATCCACTGTGAAGTGTGAAGTTGCCGGATAATTCGATTATTACTGTTATTATTAATATCATTTTATTCATACTGCTGCTGTAACACAAGTGCTTGAACATCATTTAGTGTCTTTTGGTCACTATAGAAGTAGTTTCCCAAGAACAGGTTCTTTCCCTGTCTACGGAATCCTTTTCATGTTAATATCAAACACCAGCAATTACTAGTAGATTACATTAAAACTAAAGTAATTGACGAAGACTTTAGTTTTAATGTAATCTACTAGTAATTGCTGGTGTTTGATATTAACATGAAAAGGATTCCGTAGACAGGGAAAGAACCTGTTCTTGGGAAACTACTTCTATAGTGACCAAAAGACACTAAATGATGTTCAAACACTTGTGTTACAGCAGCAGTATGAATAAAATGATATTAATAATAACAGTAATAATCGAATTATCCGGCAACTTCACACTTCACAGTGGATTTTCTCGAACTAAGAAATTTGCTGAATTTGTGAAAAATCAAAATGGCTTCACATCCAGCCTATGATGCCTAGAAGAGTCTTTACATCCTGCTGACATGAGAATAGCATAATCTCTGCATCAGAAGCTTGCTTCTACTTGACCACTTAATAGACTCGCATGTTTTCCACCGTGACTAATTTTGTAAGCTAAGCACATCATCCGTTACAGCACACTCCTGGGGTTGGGTAATGTGGCCACAATGGTCTGGTGGAACGAGCTATCACAGGTGCAATGCGTGGGTTCAGGCATTTACTTTTAAGAGGAACAAACAGATTTATTTTACCTCTGGTTACCTCAAGAGAAAGACGTTATAATCCAGAATCCGCATTAAACATCACGTTCCTTCATTACCAACTGGGCAGAGCCGGTTTACGTTGGGAAATGACACAGCGGAAGTCATGGTAAAAAGAAATACAGTCGCCAGTAAGCTTACTTACATTAGAAAATTTTATTTTATTTGATGAACCGATAGCCATTTAAAGGGACAGGGCTCTTATTTTACTTGTACTTGATTGAACTAGAGACGTTTAAAAATTTGGTGCTGGACTGTGATTCGAATTCGTATCTCCTCTTTCGAGGATCTGAATCTCTCGGAACAGTATAGTTCAGTCATTTCGTTCCTTTTCCCAAGACTGCAATCTTCTCTAGGTCTCCTCCAAAGGTAAGTATGTGGGTCTGAAACCTGATCCAGTACAAAAATATTCATAATTTCATTTCTAGCTTTATCAAGTGCACACCCACCTGCTAGTGAAAATTAACGCGCAATTTCAATGTCTGTTCATGTGTTGCCAACAATCGCAACAGGTGTCGTTATTTCTGGTCAAACACGCACACATCTTACTGTTCATGAGTAAGCAACTGATACTTAAGCTATATTCGTGGATGCACGGTAGGTGTGCAGTTCGATTGTCGCTTAGGCACAAAAGTTTGTATCCTTATTTTAGATTCAGACACCTAGCGGCTCGTAAGAAAAACCGATACGTAACATTTGATTTTTCTTAGTTAACAATCGGATTACGTGTTGGGTTCGTATCTCCGTCACAGAACTTCACATCATGCACCTCATCTTTAAATGCATGCACACTTTGTTACTTCAGAATGGAGGTAAATCAGACATCTTTCGTGGTTAGATAACAGGGATGAAAGGGTTTTGATAGGAGTCACGGTTTATTACAAAAATTGTCGTCTTTTATTTTCAAGTTTAGATTTGGTTACTGGTATTGGCAAAATATTCGGTAATTCATGACTCTTCATGGCTAATCATCAATATGATGTGATTAGATTAGATTAGATTACATTAGATTAACTCTTGTTCCATAGATCATGAATACGACATTTCGTAATGATGTGGAACGTGTCATTTTAATGAAAGATTTCTTTAAATACCATGATTCAATATCTTTACAACAATTTTTTACACTCTCTCTCATTGCTTTTTATTTCTCTCTCTCTCTCTCTCTCTCTCTCTCTCTCACTCACACACACACACACACACACACACACACACACACACATTCTTTTTTATTTTTATTTGTATGTTGTGCTCGACTATCGGCGAGGCACGAAAACGCCTGTGAATGACTTTCTTAGTTTTGAGTGCACTTACGAAAGAAATATAAAAACAACAATGAGAGTTACTGATTTATGATGCTCAGTTTGCAGTCGGTTCTGAGTATTATTAGTAACTACGCTCCAGTCCCTAAACCTAGTTACAGAAAGCGAATCAGACGCATTACGTATTCCAGGCCGTAGCAGCCGCGACTTGGAGACACCAGCTATGGTCACTTCCCAGACCGCTGTAGGATCACATCGGTTCGTCTTCTTCCTGCTGGTACTGTAACTGAGATTTGGCAACAAGGCAATGTATGTTTGGCAACTCTGTGATCGACGAGTTACTTCCTGGTGTGCACGGAATTAAGCCTCAAAGTTCACTTGATTTTACCTGTCATTTCCATTGAATAATCTGAGTTATTATAGCTTGAAGGGTAACAAAAGATTGAAAATTTACGGTTTTCAGCCCAGGAAAGTCGTTGCAGGTGGAAATCGCAACTAATCTCGACCTTTAAAGAGCGGTTTACGAGTTCTAGTTACTATTGCCGTCGTAATAGGAAGCTGAGACCCATTCCTCCTCGCCAGCTCTGTGGTAACGTGCTGACCTGTGAAACAGCGTCTGTTATGGTTTGCAGTTCCAGTCTCACTGACTGAAACGTTTTTATCCCTTCTGTGAAAGAGCTACAAGCAGTCAGATCAAACATCAATAAGGAAATCGCAAGAAAATGCTTTCAGCTCATAGTGCAATGTTGAAAAACTTACAATGCTGCACAACAGGTAACGCCTCTTTCCGCTGCTGACAAGCGAATTTTGGGTTTCTAGGAATACGTAACTATATTTATGAAATGCCACATTTGCATACCTCTTGAGTATGACACAGCAGACCAATTAAACACAGACCCAATCAAAATCTAAGTGAGTAGTATTTTACTAATTCGTGTCGATAGAGGCATGCTTGTGTACAGATACTTTCGTCGTAAGGTTATCATGGTTAGTTTTATTTCATTTCTTATAATACAGTGCACAATTTTCGTAAGGTTTCCTTTAGTGTTGTTAAAACAATAGTAAACATGAGAGAGAAATTAATCATCAACGATATATGCGAATTCTCTGATGTTACCTATGACAGTCTGACAATGCACATGCAGTTTATTGATTACATGCATGTAGAAAATTTGCTCTGAGTTAAAGCTAACAATCAAAGTTTGAAGAAGAATAAAATATCACTACCACACGATGGCTAATGTAGAAAATACTTTTCTGACATATTATGGCACGATGCGCTCTCCCTGCACATCTTCGAGATGCATCTGCTGCCTGCTGTCTATTAAACCTGAATAGAACAAAATGTCACAGTAGTTAGTCCTTTTTCCACATGCGACTACTTTGGGTTGAGAAGTGAAGGGAATTATGTTCAAAGTTCCATTAGATTGATAACTTCAGCAGAGACCAGAATTGCGTTTTAAAAAATGTAGCACTGAATGTATTCGAACTCGCGACATCTTATCTATGCTACAAGCTGACACGTAGCTACAACAGCTCCAGAGCTCGGCAACTATTCCTCCAGAACTTTTGGATTCCACAGCACTGTGAGATTATGCATATGGCCAGGTCTTGACTTCTGAGAGACAAACAGTTACAGCTTTTCTTTTGGACTGAACGACGTTTTCTAGTAACAGATAGCGCAATAGAATAGCTCAAGTGGAAAGGAACACTTCCTATTTAAACTTCTGCATCCTACAATGTTGGCAGTTGTGTGTAGGTGGCAGTAACGTGATTTTATTTCTGTGATTACAAAATAGTCGAATGTATGCACTGGGTAGCCGAGACAACTAGTTCATGGTGATTCGGTCAACCAAGTAAATGAATTTACTGAACATGCTGCAAATTACTACAGGGAGCTTGTGTGTCAGAATTCTCATCCAGTGTGGCGCAACTGCGTTACGATAGAAAAATGACTCGCAGAGAAGAGGATTTCGTGGTCTGTTGGACGGATGGTAGGTTGTTATACCTATAGTCTGGGTTCGATTCCCACTTCTGTCAATGATTTTAGATAGGGAGAGACAGATTCCATTCTCTCCTGGCTACACCAAGTGAAGGACATATAATGGCTGCGTGGTCTGAAAATTCACATTAAAGATGATATTCCTTCCTTACCAAGTAGACGGTAGGTTGAACCACAATAAAGTCTGGAGTGGCGACATGTAGAAACTCTATCACCAGTAACCTTTCTTATACTAGTTATTTATTTCAAGTGACGACACAAACGCTATGTATGGTCACAGGACACTTATTCCATCTTTTATTTGAGCTTCTGTATGTCGATAAAATTGGTTCTGAACTGGGAATGCAACTCAGACCGCCCTTAACGCGGAATTTGATCCCTTCGCGGCAATACAGCTCGGCTACAATTTGTTGTTTGTTCAAAACTGCAGATTCCTCAACACCTTCACATATTACGCGTGAATGGGATCGAATCCTGGCCCGGCACTAAAGATTTAATTATGTATTATCAAGCTCTAGCATGAGAACACCTATCTGCTGGTGGATAATAATTTTTATTTTTAATGTATTTTCATTCGCTGTCAACACTAACGATGTCTGACGTTTTTAACTCCCAGTGAGACACAGAACTATTTGCGAGATGACTGTAAGTTCAAGATGCTATTCTGAGCAGCTGGTGGAGAAAAATTCGGTAGCTGACGTCTCTTTGTGTGTAGCCAACAACGATATGTGTGGGGCTCTATTCCCAGTGAGAGCTGAACTCTTCGTCATATTATTTCAGTTCAAACATGCTCACATGTCACTGCTGGTGCAACAAACCCATATTTAACGTTAGTTTTCTCTAGAATATAACAGCGATAGGTGCCGGGTTGGAGTCCTGGGAAGGAAAAAATTAATGTTTCGTCTCGTCATTTCAGTTAAAACATCTAGTTACTGCCGCGAAATTCCGATATGTCACATTTGACTGTGCTTCGATAGCAATCCGATTAGGTTCCGGGTTCGAATCCGTGTCCAACACACAGCTTTACCTCACGGCATTTCAAGTAAGTTACTTGTGAAGAAGCAATATTTAACGTCTCTCGTAGTTCGTTAACAGGGACAATAGATGCTGGGTAGGAATTCGCGTCTGTTAAAAATGTTTGCGTTATGCAATTTAAAGTTGATATTTGCTAACTGATACTGCCTAAAATCGAGGTATATCACTCTCTGTATGCCTAATCAGGAATGACTGTTAGTTTCCGTCAGTCACTAAATCTTTGCTTAGTCTGCATGAGCTGGGTTTGAATCCATATGCAGAACAAGACGGTTCGTCGTGTCATTTAATGTTCATACATATTCTCAACTAGCTGCTCGTGAATAACTTAAATTTTTAATGTCATTTTGTGTTAAATAGTTCAAATGGTTCAAATGGCTCTGAGCACTATGGGACTTAACTTCTAAGGTCATCAGTCCCCTAGAACTTAGAACTACTTAAACCTAACTAACCTAAGGACATCACACACATCCATGCCCGAGGCAGGATTCGAACCTGCGACCGTAGCGGTCACGCGGTTCCAGACTGAAGCGCCTAGAACCGCACGGCCACATCGGCCGGCCCCCGCCATCCGGTATCAATGCATTACCTTATAATCCATTATATATAATCATTTTCATAGTACACTTGATATTATAGATGAGTAGGACACAAGACAGGACATAGATAATGTCCGTTTGACGTCAACAGTGTGTAACATTTTACTTTTTTTTAATGTTCCTCTCCAATAATTTTTAGATTAGTTACAATAAGCTTACGCTGCAAGAGAATTCGCTTGTATTTTTCAATATGTGGTCTGTTGTCGGTTTGAAGGCCTTCCATAACATCGGCAACGTAGTGCAACTCCACCGAGAGCTGTCTGGAGTAGGGTGGAGATAGCAATGTGAAAGTTGCGAGCTGTCGAAGACGATCTTCATATTCCTAATGCGATTAGGACATCGTATCCTCTTGACGACGTTTAGCACCTGTGCGGTCAGTCACCCAATTTCAGAATTCATTTTGAGTAATCCTGCTAAATTCCCAAAATATTGTCTTTTTATATTGATGAGTAATATGGATAGCCGTCACGTTCATGTGCCGTCTACAACGCAAATTTAATGTTACTATCCTAGGAACTAATCTGCAATACGTTTTGTATTTCATAATCGGAACTATCTGCATTAACCGTCATCAGAGCAATGTCAGGGAACAGAATGCAGCAGTGCCTACTTGAGGACCTGCTTGAGTCGTGTTCTAAGGAAAGGGTAGTTGCTGGTTCACATTATATTACACTAGCGAGAAGTACCGACTTTTCCTTTTCTCTGCAAACATCCAGAACTAAATTCAGTAACTAAATGCTAAGAATATATTTGCATTGTGCCAACTCAAAGATCAATAGATATGGATATAGATATAGATTTTTATATTTAAAGCCATTCTCGTTCTGCGTTGGAATAAACATCATTCATTATTTGCTTGTTCTTGTTACGATTGTTATTGTCATTCTCTCACTCGCAAGAGTCTTATGCTGATGCAGTATGAATAAATTATGCCATTGGATACAAAGCGGTTTAGTTTTGAGACCTAACCCACGAGGGGGGAAGGCACAGTGGTCTGCTTCAGGAATTCCAAGCAATAAAACACATAAAACAACCCAGGAAGGGTTCAAACAGCTACTTTCACGCAGAGACATGCATTTGGAATCTGTTCATCGTTACGGGGTCAAACAAGAGGGTAACATTACTGAAACAATGATCGGGCTACTTAGTATATAATAGAGCATACAGATTTCAAGGAGGAAACGTATGAAGACGCAGACTTCCTCGTTATCAATATGTGCGGCATATCTTTCGTGTTAACGAAAGTAAATTCCCGCTTTACCTCTTCTTACGTGTCAAATGAAATGAATGCCATGAGGAATAGAATATTTGTTGACTGCGTCTCTTCTTGCTTCCATCCTTACCAACATATTTCTTCATTCTCGTGGTAATCATGACATTTTATGCGCATGCTGCAAACGATTGCAAGTGGACAAATTCGACATCGAGGGGTGCAAAGCGTTTGGTATCTTACATTATATTCAATTCGAATAAGCTTCCGGTGTATTTTTACTTCGTTTGTATTTTTAGATGATTATGAACGTTACGGAAATTTATCTCACATGCTTTATGTTGAATGAGAAACATTGAATGATCCGTTTTGCTTTCCCTACGTTGAAATGATATAATGTCGGCGTCAACAGCCTTCTTCCACGCCGGAAGCTGAAACTTGTATCATTCTGGATTAATGATAATTGAATGTCTCATATGTATACATAGCCCACAAGGCGACGTCAGAAACCATCAGGGGAGAACGCCGCATAAAAACTAAACGTGCGCGCGCGTCTCCACTCTGAAGAACCGTATCGGAGAATCACGGCAAGCATTTCGCTGAAGAGCTGCCTCGTCAGAGAGCCGAGAAATGGCAGCGTCGTAGCAAGTATTTGTCAACACTCTGATAGTGCATTTACTTCCGGGTGTAGGTCGGCGTTACCTCGCTAAATTCACTTGACATTCGTTTTCCACATCGAAGACTCGTACGACATAATCCACTGCAAGATGACACAATTACAAAGTATATTTAATTTCTGGACTCCAAGAACGGCGTTCTTCACATAAGTAACACCTGTTTGTGTGTGCATTCGGGAGGACGACGGTGCAATCCCGCGCCCGGCCATCCTGATTTAGGTTTTCAATGATTTCCCTAAATCGCTTCAGGCAAATGCCGGGATGGTTCCTTAGGAAGGGCACGGCCGATATCCTTCCCCATCCTTCCCTAATCCGAGCTTGTGCTCCGTCTCTAATGACATCGTTGTCGACGGGACGTTAAAACAGTAATCTCCACCTCCTCTGTTTGTGTGTTTAAGGTTGCGTTTTGAGGCTCAGGCAACATCGCAGTGACTATAGTCCGCCTCTGGCCGCCAGTGTGTCGTTAGCTCAGAGGTTCCCTTGTGCGTTGCAGTGCTTGTACTATAAGTTCGAATCACGGTAGAAGCCGCTGACTACAACCTTTTATTTTCCATTTTAATTAATGGAGTTGCAAACTGCTAGTAAAAATTTCTTATGCGAAATCTGAAGAATGCCTTTAAACATCAATCTTCGTCCGATTTCGACTTAGTAAATTAAGTTAATGTCATGGATTTCTGCTTTGCAAATTCCGAGGTGCTTCACTGTAAAATAGGTCCTGAAAAGATTCAAACCGACTGTCAACGATATAAATTTGAGCTTTGTTCGTCATATAGGTCTAACATGTCAGAAGGTTGTTTATGAAGTGCACATGTTCATTAATATAGTTCCCATCTTCTAAATTTTTGCAATAGCATTTAACTGTAGACGTTTTCTAACACCGGCGTTAGCAATTCCTTTCCGTTCTCTGAAACCTTCAAAACGACACATTTTTCTGGTTTAAATCTGATGACCTTAACTATCACTTCCGATCAACAATAAATACTTCATGAACCCATACATGGAACTCCAAATGTGCAGTGTGCCTGCACTGCTACAGAGCATGCATTGCAAGGTATTCACACAGTTTATCGCATAGACTTACCATAAGGAATGAAACAAGAACTGTAATACACTATACACCACAGACGCTCACTCTGGCTTGACGAAACAATCCAAACATTGACCAAAAGTTGCACAAATAATTAAGTTTGAAAGGAAAAGAAACGAGGTATGAAGCATTTATAAATTCATCGAGTGTAGTGAGGTGGTTTAATTTCGTCCCAGTCTATAAAATTAATTTCGGGCCATACTCAGCTCGTGCCGATTACCCGCCTACTAATCAAGGCGTCTGTCTCCGTTGCTTTTGAGCGTGAATGGAAATTGTAGAAATTTTCTGTGGAGCAACATTTAATAATAAAGCGTTTTAAATCATCAAAAGCGATGAGCGGTAGCAGGCGCTTTCGATGAAGAACGGGGGAGTGCAGCGCCGCTGCTGTCGCCACGGCCGCTGCCAGTAGCCAGCAAATGGATCCCGGAGCTTTGCCGCATACGGCGTCCAGAGGAGGACAGTCTGCAGGAAATCTGCCGCAAAATCGTTACTAGATAAAATTTTGATATCGGTGTGTCACAAAGCGAAATAGATTGAATCTGCGCTACCATTACATTCACGTCTTCAGCATTCAGACAGAAGAGGCTATAAAAATATTTTATGCCAGCTGCTCTCGATCCACTGACATTATGAACAGAAACAACGCACGCTACCGCTAGACCACAGGCGTAATCAGCCTAGAGTCTCTCTATCTTGGGACAAGTTTTCCTCCAGGAAGTGCCGCAGTCTACAGTGTTGCCAGATTGTGCAGATAACCGGACTTAGAGAATTAGCGAGTTGGCCAGTTTTTTTGTCCCATGTCGCGATCGGCGCGGAATTAGCCTCTGAAGCGGCCGGCCGCCGGTCGAGTTTTATGTCAAAGAGTGTACATTTGAATTGATGGAAACAGAAATGTGGACGACAGTGCTAAGCGCCACTATACAAACTAGAGACTCAAATAAACCAACGTTTGTTCATGAAAAATGTTATTTCCCGAAAGTAAACAATTATTTTTAAAAATTCCAACGTATTTCTGAGCAGACGCAGGACTTACATTAACTGGGAGAACACTTAGAAAAAAGAGGTCGCTTACAAAATCCTTGTCCGACCAATAATGTAGCACTATTTGTTAATGTGGGATCCGTCTCACGTGGGATTGGCGGAAGAAACAGAAAAGATTCTAAGGAGAGCTGCACAATTCATCACACTGCTGTTTAGTTAGTGTGCGAGTGTCACATCATCAGTAAATGAACCGCAGTATAGTATTTACGAGAAAGGCATTGTGCCTCGGCGTAATCCACACTCAGAAAACTTGCATGAGCTCACGTTCCAAAATGAGTAAATAAATATACTATTTCCTCTCGCGTAATCACAATGTCGCGAGGATATACCAACAAACGGTATTCAGCGAGGTGCTGTTTGGAAGAGATCTCCACCCCCTCGTACTCTTACGGATTTATGGACAGCCCTGCAGGATTCATGAAGTCAGTTTCCTCCAGCACTTCTTCAGACATTAGTCGAGTACTTGCCGCGTCGTGTTACGGCTCTTCTGCGTGCTCGCGAAGGGCGTACACGATATAAGGCAGGTGCAACAGTTTCTTTGGCTCTTTAGTGTTAAGACATTTGCTTCCATGCATCATGTGTGAACCACTCTGAAGATTTCTGAGGCAATTCAGCATATCTTCATAAGTCAAGGTCTTATGAGCCCCATTTAGTAGTAGTATCCATATCGGAAAATATACACTACTGGCCATTAAAATTGCTACACCACGAAGATGTGCTACAGACGCGAAATTTAACCGACAGGAAGAAGATGCTGTGATACGCAAATGATTAGCTTTTCAGAGCATTCACACAAGGTTGGCGCCGGTGGCGACACTTACAACGTGCTGACATGAGGAAGTTTCCAACCGATTTCTCATACACAAACAGCAGTTGCCTGGAGAAACGTTGTTGTGATGCCTCGTGTAAGGAGGAGAAATGCGTACCATCACGTTTCCGACTTTGATGCAGGTCGGATTGTAGCCTATCACGATTGCGGTTTATCGTATCGCGACAGTGCTTCTCGCGTTGGTCGAGATCCAATGACTGTTACCAGAATATGGAATTGGTGGGTTTAGGAGGGTAATACGGAACGCCGTGCTGGATCCCAACGGTCTCGTATCCCTAGCAGTCGAGATGACAGGCATCTTATCCGCATGGCTGTAACGGATCGTGCAGACATGTCTCGATCCCTGAGTCAACAGATGGGGACGTTTGCAAGACAACAACCAACTGCACGAACAGTTCGACGACGTTTGCTGCAGCATGGACTATCAGCTAGGAGACCATGGCTGCTGTTACGCTTGACGCTGCATCACAGACAGGAGCGCCTGCGATGGTGTACTCAACGACGAACCTGAGCGCACGAATTGCAAAACGTCATTTTTTCGGATGAATCCAGGTTCTGTTTACAGCATCATGATGGTCGCATCCGTGTTTGGCGACATCGCGATGAACGCACATTGGAAGCGTGTATTCGTCATCGCCATACTGGCGTATCACCCGGCGTGATGGTATGGGGTGCCATTGGTTTCACGTGTCGGTCACCTCTTGTTCGCATTGACGGCACTTTGAACAGTGGACGTTACATTTCAGATGTGTTACGACCCGTGGCTCTACCCTTCATTCGATCCCTGCGAAATCCTACATTTCAGCAGGATAATGCACGACCGCATGTTGCAGGTCCTGTACGGGCATTTCTGGATACAGAAAATGTTCGACTGCTGCCCTGGCCAGCACATTCTCCAGATCTCTCACCAATTGAAAACGTCTGGTCAACGGTGGACGAGCAACTGGCTCGTCACAATACGCCAGTCACTACTCCTGATGAACTGTGGTATCGTGTTGAAGCTGCATAGGCAGCTGTACCTGTACACGCCATCCAAGCTCTGTTTGACTCAATGCCCAGGCGTATCAAGGCCGTTATTGCGGCAGAGGTGGTTGTTCTGGGTACTGATTTCTCAGGATCTATGCACCCAAATTGCTTAAAAATGTAATCACATGTCAGTTCTAGTATAATATATTTGTCCAATGAATACCCGTTTACCATCTGCATTTCTTCTTGGTGTGGCAAATTTAATGGCCGGTAGTGTATTATAAGAGCTTGATTAGCTTTAGGGACTTATGAAATGAGCACCAGGCTGGCAGTGTTCATATTTTATTTCAGCTCCTTATAATACATTTTCCGATATGGATGCTAGCTGCTGATTGGGTATCATAAGAGCTTGACTGATGAAGATGTGGTTGAAGTGTCTGAAAATCTTTCATGGTGGTTCACACATCATGAACAGAAGCAAATGATTGTTATGAAAGATAAAAGAACTCTTAAGAGTTTTGGATGATTATCGCACACTGACCTGTTTGGGTATTAATGTCCGTATACCGCATTTTATGACTCCTACTCTCCACGAGATATCCAGGGCTCCTGCCCGTGAAATTCCTGTTTTCAGAACAAACAAGAGCTGCTGGTGAACTATCCTCAGTCCACCATAATCATCACAAACCTGTTACATATGAACTCCGTCAACGTAAATCTAAAAGCTACAGAGAGGAAAGTTCATCTGATGATGATTATCTATTTTGTTATGAGTGCAACTCTCGGTTTGGCGATGTCCTTCACATGGACCACTTATTCATATTATGGATATACAGACAATCCGATGACATCCCAAAAGGATGAAAGGAGTTACTGATATTAAATAATTTCGCAACCAGGACTGTTTTCATTGTGAAATAATTCGATACTGGTTCCTGTAGCACCCTGCCGCAGTGGAGTGGAAAAATTTATCTTTCGATATTGTTATGAAGCAAAGTTGTTAATAGCGTACAACAGAGCAAAGCGTGTGAATAAAACTATTGTTGTAGTTATAAAGAACATATATAAACATATAGAGACGCACATACCGTCAATGGAAAACGTAATGTATTCTGTAACATAGCATACAGTTTCGAGTACACGCAAGCGTTCCAAAACAATTTTAATAAATATGTTTCTTTCTGTGTTTATTTTTTTTTTTTTAAGCGTAACACGACATTCAGAAAGCAACTGCCACTGCTACTAAACACAGGTTCGTTTTCCGTCGTAGAACTTGATGAGTCTATGGCGTTCGAAATACTGGTTGAAATTCCTTGGTAAATCGCTCATATGTGGCGGGCCCGAAGCGCGCGACCGATTGCACGCGATTGCGTCAGCGATCCGGCGCTGTGTATGTGGGGCCCCATGTAGGCCGTTCTGGCAGTTAACTAGGCACGAGGCGCTGCAGTTGGCGACCCTGAGGCCAGTAGCTTGCACTGCTGGGACGCCCCGGCAATGAAAACTGGGAATGTACCAGCCTTTCTCTCATATTGAGTCACACAAGACGGCGGGAAGTGCGATCGCTGTAAGCCGTAAGCCGGGGGAGCACTTGTACTTCCCCCGATCGAGACACACTGGGGTCAGTCAGTCATGTTCATTGTTGCTGCGCTTATGACGGCACTGCGTGACTAACGGATAGCAAGTAGACAATCATTTCCGTAGTTAAAGTTACTGTACCGTGGTAATTTTACATAAGTATACCAGTGCATCTCTGCAGATGCTCTCGTTTGTTGGTGTACGTCTCATGTACAATAAAAAAAGACGATGTACGTATCTTCAAGGCTTGTGAAATTACCCAGGAACTAACGCAAAATATTCTGAATTGTGACGATCCAGGAACACTTGTCTTATTACTGCTCCCCACAACCGGGTCCGAAATCTTAGTAAAAGATACCAGTTACTGACGTGTTTAATGAATAATTTACTTAACTTTCTTAATCCCCGTTTACAATATCTGTATTATTTCCACTTTATTTATCGTTTTGCGATGGTAGAAAAAGCTGGCGACTGTCTCAATACAAAGTTGCCGCTAACTATGAATAAACGTTTCAGTATTTTTTTTTAAATTGCTGATGGACCGCTTCGGTTACTGATTCTCAGTTTCAAGTACACGAAAGTTTTAAACTTTGTTCATAGGACGGCAATGTACATTTTCCCCGGGATAAGAGTCCATACTAACGGTTCGCCTTGGCACCAGTCTAACGCGAAAAACAAACAAAAAGGGGGGGGGGGATTCGCTTAGTCTCCCGTCGACATTATTGGAGATGTTCTATTAACGTAATTGGGTATGGATGACTGGTCATTCGAAGTAGACATACAGATTAAATTGTACCATCAACGCATCAAGTTCTCAGTAACGGCATATTACAAAACAATCACTTACACTCAACTTCTTTTTCTTTATTCAAAATACTGCTGATATAATTAAAAATTACAGCAGTTACATGTTTTACCTATACAAAAACGATAAACAGAATTCGACTTGGGGGAAGATAATTTGCATTCCGGGTAAATGAAGGAACACGCGGGACAATAATAACCCTACGACCTACATTTTTAGCATTAGTAAATTTAGAAAAAGCTTTTACAGTGTGGACTGGATTAATTTGAAATTCTGACGTTATCATGGATAAAATACAGGGAGCGAAAGATCATATTACTTTTGCAGAAATCAGTTATTAATCTATGGAAGTTAAAGAGAGTAATTGATTCGGGAATGAAACTGGGTATTAGCTTATCTCCCACGTTACTCAATCTGCACATTGAGCAAGCAATAAAAGAAACTTTAGGGAAATGTGGAAACGAAATTAAAGTTCAGGGAGAAGAAATATATCTTTAGCCGATGACACTACAATTCTGGCGGAGACGACAAAGGGCTTGAAATGTCACCTGAAAGGAATGGATAGTGTCTTGAAAAGGGGTTATAAGGCGAACATCAAGAAAAGAAAAACGAGGATAATTCACTATATTCGCATTAAATCAGGCTATGATGACAAGTTTAGCAGAAGAGGTTTGCTACTTATGTGGCAGAAAAATAACTGGCGATGGCAGAAATAAGACGATAATAAAATGCAGACTGATAATAGCAAGAGATGCTCTTCTGAAAAAGAGAAATACGGTGACATCTAGGAAGTATTTTCTGAAATTATTTGTCTGGAGTGTCTTCTACTGAAGTCTAACGTATAGCAGAGGCTAGAAGAGAATAGCTTTGAAATGTGATGTTACAAAAGAATGCTGAAGATTAGATGGACAGATAGAGTAAGCGACGAAAAAGTTCTGAATCAAATTGGAGGGAAAAGAGTCTCATGATACAGTTTGACTAAAAGTAGCGATAGGCTGATAAGGACGCATCCTGAGGTATCAAGTATAGTTACATTGTCAATTGCAGCAAAACGTTTTATTTTAAGCAACCATCCTTACTGAACTTGATATTTCGGTATTCGAGATAAGATTACGTCTCAGAAAAACAACTTCATCTTTGTACCTCAATTACTTGAGACAGACATTTTCGATATTTATTTTGTAAGTCCAACAGAACTAATATTCCCTCCCTTCTTCGAGCGTCAGATGTATCATTGCTGTAACCTGTATTTTGTGTTAAAAAATAGTTCAAGATTTGTAAGTCGATGCTGCTGGCTGCGTTTTGAAATAAATCTGATTTAGATTATTATTATCACGCAAAAACTAACTTTTGCGTTAACGATCAACAATAACACGGCTTCGCAATACCAAACTCGCAGCTTTCCAAATTCCAACGATGACTGTTTGTCCCGATGCTAGTTCTTGCATGGGAATGAAAGTTAACTCCTACGAGTAAGAATCACTGTAGGGATGGGAAAATTGTAGAGAGCGACCAGGCATTGACCAGCATTAGCAGGTTCAAGTGAACGTAGGTCGCAGTAGTTCCGCCTGACTAACGTGTTTCCCTGCAACGTTTCTGGTCCGAACTTGAATGCTTTTTATTTTGCACATAACTGATACACAACATGTCCCAAATGTTCACAGTCTATGTACTACAAAATTTGAGGAATCTAAACTAACGGCCACAAATGAAAATTTACTTCTTTTTGTTGTACTAAACAACTTCTTATTATAGCAGCAAGTTACGTTCACAGCACTTGTTCGATGGCTGCATTTCAGTGAGTCATTCTGTTAGACAGCCAACTAGATTCCTATCAAGCAGTTCTCCTACTGGGGTTTTACACAGCAACGAATTTGTGTAACCATACAGAAAAAAATGCCGTGGATAAATCACAGACGACTGTGTATTGTTTTCTAAGGCAACGACAGCTACGTCGATGCAGAAGAATAAGCAATTTGAAAATACGCGCCCGACGACAATTGCACTTTTCAAGACCTCGTATTGCCTGCCATATTCATTTACGATGAATAAACAGGCCGGCCGCGTTGGCCGAGCGGTTCTAGGCGCTTCAGCCTGGAACCGCGCTGCTGCTACGGTCGCAGGTTCGAATCCTGCCTCGGGCATGGATGTGTGTGATGTCCTTAGGTTAGACAGGTTTAAGTAGTTCTAAGTCTAGGGGACTGATGACCTCAGATGTTAAGTCGCATAGTGCTTAGAGCCGTTTGAACCATTTTGTTTTCCTATCTCCAAATGCTCAGATTATGATCTTCTGCAGTCTGTGTAATTTTGGCCGTAATATTTTGGGACCCCCTGTATAGGTTGAAGTTTGGTATTTCCAAAAGTTAAGAAAATGACGTCATTGTATTGAAGGTGCTTCTCCATGAATGGAAGCGCTAAATTCACCGACATGAAAACATCTGAGAGATAAATAAATTTGTGTAAACAAATACAAGATTTATAACTACGAGATTTCCAGCACGGCAGTGTTTATTCCTTTAACTGTTGAGAAAAGGTGTAGTTGTGATATAAAGTGCGAAACGTAGATTTCTTATACCATGAAAATACAGTTTAGATGACAGTGGTTCCCAATCTGGGTGCCATTCCCCCCCCCCCCCCCCCCGCCCCAAGAGGTAAAATGTAGTTTTCTGAGGGATAAAAACAAGTAACGAAAAAAATTATTTTTAAAAGATCATTACTACCATAACTGTTTCAAAAAGACTGTAATACTGCTTACATAAGTTACCAATAATAACATATTTTCTTTAAATAAAGTAGAGTATCGATATTTCGATTCTCTGAGTTAAGAATGTCCCATAAACCCGAGCCTTGCTAAAAAAAAAAAACCTACAGTACTGCATATTGAACCTCGGATCCGTTTCCCCAGCCGCTGATGGCACTAAACAGTTGTTGAACGGCACAACACATACGCTTCTCCCGGTTTTTGAATTTTTACAGAAGTATACCTATTGTTGAGAGTGGTGTTTGTCATTGTCGGTAAAGTACAGTGTTGTGTTTCGTTTTCTTTGTTGACTGTTTTGCTTGTACTCCAAAAAATGACTGCTGCCACGAAAAAAACCAAAATTGTGCCTTTGAATGTTAAGGTAGAAGCATTGAAATGACTTGACAAGAACAATAAAAAAAATTGCTCTCGAATATGGTGTCGCCGAAGCTACCGTTGGTGACTAGCCAAGGAACCGACTTAAATTGGAACAGTTTTCTTCAAGTAAATGCTCTGAAGAATCTCTTAACCGAAAAGCTATAAGGAAGTCAGGGTTTAGAAAAAAAGCAAGTCAGGCGTTGTTCATGTGGTTTATTCTTATGAACATCGTTTTATTTCTTTTCCCAGATGAATTTCGATAGTCCGATTTTCAATAGTTCGAGGTTGTCCTGGCCCCGGTCGCCTGAATTATCGAGACTATACTGTGCTAGCATTAACCATGACGGTGTGATGGAGGTTACCGGTTGTGTACTAATGTATGAACAATATCTTCTACACATAGACCACCCACTACACAAATACTTTGTAGACAGGTGCATCATACATGCGTAAATATCTCACGAAAATGCCTGCTCCGTGCTTTAAGTATAAGAGGCACTCAAGTGAAAACGAGGCAGATGGTAAAAAAGTAAGTAAACTGTTTATCATTTCAAACATCATCCCTCTGTGAATCAAAGCGGTCAGTGCCTTCATGGAGAAACGTTTGTAGTTTGTACCCATACATGCAACTTTTCGTTTCGAAGCAAATCAATGGCCACGAATGTGTTTTTTTAGGTCTTCAAAAATATGGAAATCGCATGGAAAGAGATCAGTACAGTATGAAGGACGTGTAAGGGATTCCCAGCGAAGCTTCTACTGCGTGGTCGAAACAACCTTGGACATGCGGGCGGACATTATCCTGCAACAGAATTACGCTCTCCGTCGACATTCCTGGTCGTTTGGACTTGATGGGTAGCTTGAGTTTTTGCATAATGCCCACGTGCAGCTGTGCGTTAATTGTGGTGCCTTGTTCTGGAAAGTCAATGAGCAGCGGGCAGCCCTTGCAGTCGAAGACAAAGGCCGCCATGCCTCCCCGGAGCTGTCGTACCTGTTGTTTCGAATACGCTGCTGATGTTTCACTGGAATGCTCGTACACATTCTCCGTACAGTCCTGATCTCTCCGCACACGATTTTGAAATTTTTGGTGCCCTAAGAAAGACATTCGTGGCCGCCAATTTGCTTCGAACGAAGAAGTGCACGCCTGCGTGAAATCATCGTTCCGAAGGAAACAGCAAATATTTTTCGATGAAGGCATTGACCGTCTTGTCTCACAGTAGGATGCATGTATTATCAGGGGGAAAAGCGTATTGTGGCGACTACATTTGAAATAATAAACGGTTTACTTTTTTTTCATTTGTCTCGTTTTCATTTGACTGCCCCTTACAGTTCCCGTAATAGACCATAACTGCTTCATTATTCGCTTCCCAACAATAAACGAACAAGTTCACAGCACAACATAGCAGTAGCTATGTAACGGCTACTACCTTGCTGTAGGGCCTTCACGGCATTATTATTTTATTATTAGTGGTAATGATCAGACACAAAGCACTGCAGTCTGAAGTTCCCCTATTTCTGCCATTTCAGGAGTACGGAGTCCAGCAATCAAGTGACTTTCATGGAGTAGGCCTTAGTGTAGCACATATTTTAATTTGATTGATTTTCAATGGGGGTGTAGGATCAGGGTGAAGCATGTATCGCTATGGACAGAAGTGGTGCAAATGATTCATGTCTTGTAACAAGTATCTGCTCTAGATGTGGATCGTCAACTTCCTTCTCTGAGATGGAGTTGTAAGGTAGCGCTCACGATGTACTGAGAATCGCTTCATCATTCTACAGGGTGAAAAGTATTTAAACCGACAAGCTCTGGGAGGTTGTAGGGGACATCAAAACAAATATTTTTCCCGAATGTCATTTTTTCCTACGAGGATTATTTAAATCGTTGGAGGCCGTATTACGCTCTTCAGTTGTTAGAGGGCGTATTACGCTCTTCATTTGTAGGCAACTGCAGTCCACCAGTGTAGTAGTGCTCTGTTTACTAATGGAGCGATACACCTGGAGTGAGTACACTGATATGGTTGGTGCGTACCACATAGCGCACCACAACGGACGAGCTGCACAGCGGGTTTATCAACAACAATATCCTAATCGCCGTATCCCGCATCACACGATATTTGATGCTGTGTACCAAAGTCTGCGTGAGACCAAGTAATTTAGCAGATTACCTGGACAGGGATGCCGTCGCACGGTAAGAACGCTGCGATTTGAGGAAGCTGTCTTGCAGCATGTGGAGGAGGATCTTTCAATCAGCACTCCTGCAATTGCACGTCACATGGGGACGAATCAGACGACTGTAAGAACAGACCTTCGAGAGCAACTGTTACGTCCATTTCACTTACAGCGTTCCACAATCTGGAACCAGTCGATTATCCACCCAGACCACAGTTTTCGCAGTGGTACCTGGAACAGTGTGAAATGCATCCTAGATTTCCATCCTCTGTGTTGTTTACCGATGAAGCAACGTTTGGGCGTGATGGAGTCTTCAACACGCACAATTCGCATGTTTGGAGTGAGGATAATCCACATGCTACAGTTACTAGCGCTCATCAAGTGCGGTTCTTCGTTAATGTGTGGGTCAGCGTTGTTGGAGACTGTTTAATTGGGCCGTATAGGTTTTGACAATGTTGACTGGAATACTCTCAAATTCTAAAGGTGGCAGGGGTAAGATACAGGGAGCGAAAGGCTATTTACAATTTGTACAGAAACCAGATGGCAGTTATAAGAGTCGAGGGGCATGAAAGGGAAGCAGTGGTTGAGAAGGGAGTGAGACAGGGTTGTAGCCTCTCCCAGATGTTATTCAATGTGTATATTGAGCAAGCAGTAAAGGAAACAAAAGAAAAATTCGGAGTAGGTATTAAAATCCATGGAGAAGAAATAAAAACTTTGAGGTTCGCCGATGACATTGTAATTCTATCAGAGACAGCAAAAGACTTAGAAGAGCAGTTGAACGGAATGGACAGTGTCTTGAAAGGAGGATATAAGATGAACATCAACAAAAGCAAAACGAGGATAATGGAATGTGGTCGAATTAAGTCGAGTGATGCTGAGGGAATTAGATTAGGAAATGAGACACTTAAAGTAGTAAAGGAGTTTTGCTATTTGGGGAGCAAAATAACTGATGATGGTCGAAGTAGAGAGGATATGAAATGTAGACTGACAATGGCAAGGAAAGCGTTTCTGAAGAAGAGAAATTTGTTAACATCGAGTATAGATTTAAGTGTCAGGAAATCGTTTCTGAAAGTATTTGTATGGAGTGTAGCCATGTATGGAAGTGAAACATGGACGATAAATAGTTTGGACAAGAAGAGAATAGAAGCTTTCGAAATGTGGTGCTACAGAAGAATGCTGAAGATTAGATGGGTAGATCACATAACTAATGAGGAGGTATTGAATAGAATTGGAGAGAAGAGGAGTATGTGGCACAACTTGACAAAAAGGAGGGACCGGTTGGTAGGACATGTTCTGAGGCATCAAGGGATCACAAATTTAGCATTGGAGGGCAGCGAGGAGGGTAAAAATCGTAGAGGGAGACCAAAAGATGAATACACTAAGCAGATTCAGAAGGATGTGGGTTGCAGTAAGTACTGGGAGATGAAGAAGCTTGCACAGGATAGGGTAGCATGGAGAGCTGCATCAAACCAGTCTCAGGACTGAAGACCACAACAACAACATCTGCTACCTAGTTGTTGTCTCTTGGTCATAAAAAAATGGAAAAGTGTTTGTTGGTTTAATTAATTTGCCGCCGGAGAAATCTTCTTCTACCGGTTTAAATACTCCTCATAGGAAGAAATGACATTAGGAAAAAATATTTGTTTTGATGTCCTCTGCAACCTCCCAGAGTTTGTCGGTTTAAATACTTTTCACCCTGTATAAAAGAAGGTTGTTAGAAATACGTTGCACCAGTTATCTCACTGACTCATTAGTTTGTTTGATAAAATCTCTACAAAAACTAAGTATCGTACATCCTTCGGCCTTTTAAAAACGATTTTATTCCAAGAAAATTCTTTTTCGTTCCAGCGTTAGTTAGGTGCTAATGTTGATAAGGCGGGGCAGAGGGGAAGGAGGAGGGGGTCCTTGGTAATATCTGACTGCACAGGGAGGTAATTGCCTCAGAAAGGCTGGAGTAAGACATTTGACAGCCGTGTTACGCACAGGCATGCTTCGACATTTTCAGCCGAAATGTAAGCCTGAGTTTGAGTCTGGTCTGATATCTATTTATTCTGAGGAATGTCATGCTTGTTTGAGTAGGCTTTTGAACCGAAGAAATGAAAAGTGATCGTGTAGTGATAACAGCGGGGTAAGAAAATCTTCGCTCGAAGCTGCAGTGATTGGTCCGTTACTGCCTGTTTGTGTTCTGTAGAATACTGGCGCAAAAAATTCTCCCTGTGACGGGAGAAACACATTTGCCATGCCAGTATATATTTCTAAACGGATAACCCGGTGCACGGTTCGTTGTCCCAGTTGCACGTTGTTTATCTGACGGCTCCAGCGACCCAATGTTTCATATAATTATTGATCGAATTTTTAAAAAAATTAATTGCTATAATAATCTATTTATTAAGAATTGTAATTCCATGTTAAAGTTTTAACACAGTAAGACAAATATTACATTTAGAAGCCGTGTATCCCATGAGGCAGCGTTAAGACATGGCACGCAAATCACCCAGATTCGTCCAATATTTGAGAATTCTCCACTTAGCAATTTCCAACAAACTTTACTCATATCAAACTTTACGATACTTTTTCGCTCTGAGAACCCCTACAAAACGATGAAATGTTTTCCCTGTTCATACAGTAAGTGCATGAAGTTTTTTTAATTTATTACTCACACCTCATTTTGCAGACAGTGTCCACATTTACCGCTGAATGTACTTACAGAATTATACCATTGTACGACACATAGTTCTGGAGACACAGCATCAAAAACACTGAGATGCGTAAAAAAATAGCTTTCGCTTCTTTAAGAAATTGGGCGGAGGAGTTGGAGTAATGGTTGTGATCTAAACCAGGGGTCTCCAAACTACGGCCCGCGGGCCGAAACCGGTCCGCGAGGGCCGGCAAACCGGCCCGCGTTAGCTGGCCGGTCATCCCCGGTATCCGACCCGCCAAATATCTGAGGCGGTACCTATACTGCCAACAATTGAGTTTCGAGGCCTATCGCGACCAATACACCACGACATTGTCGGAGCTCTATCTTTACAAAGCGGAAGGTCATGGTTAAACTTGGGGCTGTCCACAGTAAACAGATAGACCATTCTCCGTGCGATAGTGAAAAAAAAAAGAACGGTTAAAAGACTAGTTTGGCGAAAACATTTTAAGTAAAAAAATTCTTTGCATTTTATTCTACTCACGAGTCTGGTGCAAGTCTTTCAAATGGACGCCACTTCGGCGACTAGCCTTAGTAATCAATCATTATGGAAGATGCTTCTTAAGCGAGGTTTCACTTTCTTTTGATTACGTTGTAAAATACACATAGCAAGTAAATCGTATAAAATATTTTTATTTAAAGGCAATTTAAAGAAAATACAATACCTGGTGTACATAATGATATTGTATATTTTAGTTGTAATTGACGTATAAAAATAACTGTAATTGATTTATATCTTGAAAACTCACAGTGTTAGAGTATTCACGTAAAGAGATTTAACATCTTAGTGATAATTAATGACTTTTATGTTGCTGTAACTTTCCTTTCATAATTACTTCCAGTTGTAGATCAAGTTTACTGGTAGAGATAATAATCAGCAACTTCAAATGCTCATCACTTAATTTTGATCTGTAAATACTTTTTGCATGTTTCATTTTGGAGAAAGCATTTTTCACACAAATAAGTAGTGCCATAAGCGGAAAAAAAGCCACGGGCAAATGTAAATTTGGTAGCTGAGTGGATGGAAGACAGTAATGTTGACTTTGAATGTTTTTCTTCAAAACAGTCGCTACATTGCAAATCAATAATCTCAAACTGAAGTTCTGCGGGTAACGCTTCTATATCGACGTCAAAGGGGTTTTGAAATATTTTGATATCGTTTGAATTTGCATCGATATCTGAAAAACGTGATTCAAAATTAATTTTTAAACGCCCAAAGCTTCAATTGCGAAAGTTACAGGAAACAGAATCTCAGTTTGCTGAATGAATGTTTGGCATGTATCAAGATGCGTGAAGCATACTTTGTTCAACTGTGATTGAAACAAAGCAATCTTTTGTCGCAAGGACTTAACATGCGTGTATAAATCAGGCAGAAGCTGGTTTTCAGCTTGCAATTTTAAATTAACGTCATTCATATGTTTGGTTAAGTCTGTATAAAATGCTAGCTTCCATAACCACTCACCGTTCCGTAACTCAGCCAGAGGGCGATTCCTTTCGTTCAAAAAAAATTTCAATTACTGTTCGGAGTTAAAAAAAAACGGGTCAGAACTTTACTGCAGCTAAGCCAGTGCACTGCAGTATGATATGGCAAGTCGCTTTCCTCGATATCTTCAAGAAACTCGCGGAACTGGCGATGACTGAGTGCATGGGATCTGATATAATTAACAACTGAAATAACTGGCTTTAAAACTTCTGACATATCTAAATGTTTTCCACACAAAGACTGTTGGTGAATAATGCAATGCACTACTAATGGTTTTGAGCCACCGTCATTTCCTACGGCCTAGAAAGGAGAGAAACAACAACTTTATTTTTCCCACTGGGTAGATCTTGGCCCTTATGACTTCGTGGAGAAGTCAATGTGGCCCGCGGACCAAAAAGTTTGGAGGCCCCTGATCTAAACTGTCTGTACTTATTTGTCTGGGTATGTTAGAAAAACTTTTGACAGCTATTCAAGATTTTATAAATTATGATGTGACTGAAAATTTAGAAGAAAAAGCGATGTTTTCCCACGAAACGGAATAAACATAAAACGTCTCTTTACGATTTTAACAACTTCGATGATCCTGTCACAAGCGTTCGTTTACAAAATATTTACCTCTGAAATATATATTTTACAAAACATTTACATATAAATGTATCGCAAATTAATATATAAAATTAATAATAATTAATAATAATTATAATTAAAATTAATATATAAAATTATATATATACTTTCAATTTGCAACAGAAACTTCGTCCGCTTTAGTTTGAAGCACACCTTCTCCCAATATCATCCTCGACGAAATTCGTCATCTTTCTAGACACAAGTTTTCTACTACCAATTTTTTGAAACGAGCATTCCAATATTGAAAACCTCTGCAGTCTTTCGCACCTGTGTCGTTAGCATTATCTAAGGTCCAGTTAAGCAACATAATATTGCCAACACTAAATCATTTTTACATAACCATAGGAAATACTATAAAAACTTATCCTTATATCCGCTTAATTGGTACAGTACTGGCGCTTTTCTCGTCACCCCCGTTCAACCAATATTCAACCAATACAACACTACCTTCTTATATGAATATTCGTGAAGTACTACCACCGTCTGACAAACCACATAGCACCTGTATTCTGTTGTTTGCTTGTTCGCGTCTGTTGACCTCCCCAGAAAGACGATAAACGTTCACATGGTTCCCGATCACCCACTCTGCAAGATTAAAAAAAAAAAAGGTAGAATTTTTAAATCTCGAGCTATAGTCAAAGCGACGATTCAGAACAGTTGACAGCCATTAACTTATAGAAATTGGCAAATAAAGTTCCATCTCATTTTTAACAGAGCCACAAGGAGGTAATATTTTTCAAATTTTTCAGGTAGTGGTGCAATGATAAACTGCCGCACTGACTAGGTCACGTGCGATACACCAGCCGAACAGCACACAGCTAGCCACTTTCAGTGGTTGCCCATCTCTTCCTTACATGTCGTACCCTAATAAAAAGTGGTTTTCAAGAAATTTGGTATTACCTGCTGCTGAAATTTGTCTCGTAGATCTCACGTGACATTAGCTCTCCGTCTGAGCAGGCCTCGGACGCTCAAAGGTACCGACAACCGCCGTGTCACCCCCAGCTGACAGGCGTCAATGGTTGCGGATATGGAGGGGCATGTAATCGGAACGCCGCTCTCCCGGCCGTTGTCAATCTTCGTGTCCAGAGCCGCTACTTCTCAATCAATTAGCTACTCAATTGCCCTCGCAAGGGCTGAATCAAAGGGATGAATGCACCCCGCTTGCCAACAGCGCTGACAGACCAGGACAGTCACCCATCCAAGTCCTAGCCAAGCCCGACACCGCTTGACTTCGTTGATCTGACGGGAATCGCTGTTACCACTGCGGCGAATGACAAAAAATTACAACAGGTTTCGACGTAACACGCCTGACCATTGCCTTGTTCTTATTCATAGGCTGCGCGGGGTAGCCGCGCGATCAGAGGCGACTTGTCACGGTCCGCTCGGCTCCCCCCATCGGAGGTTCGAGTCCTCCCACGGGCATGGGTGTGTGTGTTGTCCATAGCGTAAGTTAGTTTAAGTTAGACTAAGTAGTGTGTAAGCTCAGGGACCGATGTTCTAAGCAGTTTGGTGCATAAGATCTTACCACTAATTTAAATTTTTTAAAATTCTTTTTCTTGTGCCTTCGGCTCGGATCGGCGCAGGGTAAGCGCAGTTTTTAACGGATTTGGCGTGGTTAACTCAAGGGGAACCTGAGTCGAAACAAGGCCCCCGGAGTAGACAACATTCCATTAGAACTACTGACAGCCTTGGGAGAGCCAGTCCTGACAAAACTCTACCATCTGGTGAGCAAGCTGTATGAGACAGGCGAAATACCCTCAGACTTCAAGAAAAATATAATAATTCCAATCCCAAAGAAAGCAGGTGTTGACAGATGTGAAAATTACAGAACTATCAGTTTAATAAGTCACAGCTGCAAAATACTAAAGCGAATTCTTCACACACGAATGGAAAAACTGATAGAAGCCGACCTCAAGGAAGATCAGTTTGGATTCCGTAGAAATGTTGGAACACGTGAGGCAATACTGACCCTACGACTTATCTTAGAAAATAGATTAAGCTTTTGACAATGTTGACTGGAATACTCTCTCTCAAATTCTGAAGATGGCAGGGGTAAAATACAGGGAGCGAAAGGCTATTTACAATTTGTACAGAAACCAGATGGCAGTTATAAGGGTCGATGGGTATGAAAGGGAAGCAGTGGTTGGGAAGGGAGTGAGACAGGGTCGTGGCCTATCCCCGATATTATTCAATGTGTATATTGAGCAAGCAGTAAAGGAAACAAAAGAAAAGTTCGGAGTAGGTATTAAAATCCATGGAGAAGAAATAAAAACTTTGAGGTTTGCCAATGACATTGTAATTCTGTCAGAGGCAGCAAAGGACTTGGAAGAGCAGTTGATAGGAATGGACAGTGTCTTGAAAGGAGGGTATAAGATGAACATCAACAAAAGCAAAACGAGGATAATGGAATGTAGTCGAATTAAGTTGGGTGGTACTGAGGGAATTAGATTAGGAAATGAGACACTTAAAGTAGTAAAGGAGTTTTGCTATTTGGGGACCAAAATAAGTGATGATGGTCGAAGTAGAGAGGATATAAAATGTAGACTAGCAATGGCAAGGAAAGCGTTTCTGAAGAAGAAAAATTTGTTAACATCGGGTATAGATTTAAATTTCAGGAAGTCGTTTGTGAAAGTATTTATAGAGAGTGTAGCCATGTATGTTAGTGAAACGTGGACGATAAATAGTTTAGAGAAGAAGAGAATAGAAGCTTTCGAAATGTGGTGCTACAGAAGAATGCTGAAGATTAGATGGGTAGATCACATAACTAATGAGGAGGTATTGAATAGAATTGGGGGGAAGAAGAGCTTGTGGCACAACGTGACTAGAAGAAGGGATCGGTTGGTATGACATGTTCTGAGACATCGAGGGATCACCAATTTAGTATTGGAGGGTAGCGTGAAGGGTAAAAATCGAAGAGGGATGCCAAGAGATGAATACACTAAGCAGATTCAGAAGGATGTAGGCTGCAGTAGGTACTGGGAGATGAAGAAGCTTGCATAGGATAGAGTAGCTTGGAGAGCTGCATCAAACCAATCTCAGGACTGAAGACAACAACAACAACAACAACTCAAGGGTGGCCGGATGCCCTTCCTGGCGCCAAACCGATCACTCGACAACGCCTAAAAAACCAAATTGCAGTCCCGCATTGTATCCAGAAGAAAATACTAGTCAAATGACGAAAACATTATCATTTAGACAATTCTACATGATTGTAGACCTATATCTCTGACGTCGATCTGTTGGAGAATTTTAGAACCTGTTTTTTGCTCGCGATCATGTCGTTTCTGGAAACCCAGAATCTACTCTGCAGGAATCAACATGGATTCCGGAAACAGCGATCGTGTGAGACCCAACTCGCTTTATTTGTTCATGAGACCCAGAAAATATTAGATACAGGCTCCCAGGTAGATGCTATTTTTTCCTTGACTTCCGGAAGGCTTTCGATACAGTTCCGCACTGTCGCCTGACAAACAAAGTAAGAGCCTACGGAATATCAGACCAGCTTTGTGGCTGGATTGAAGAGTTTTTAGCAAACAGAACACAGCATGTTGTTCTCAATGGAGAGACGTCTACGGACGTTAAAGTAACCTCTGGCGTGCCACAGGGGAGTGTTATGGGACCATTGCTTTTCACAATATATATAAATGACCTAATAGATAGTGCCGGAAGTTCCATGCGGCTTTTCGCGGATGATGCTGTAGTATACAGAGAAGTTGCAGCATTAGAAAATTGTAGCGAAATGCAGGAAGATCTACAGCGGATAGGCACTTGGTGCAAGGAGTGGCAACTGACCCTTAACACAGACAAATGTAATGTATTGCGAATACATAGAAGGAAGGATCCTTTATTGTATGATTATATGATAGCGGGACAAACGCTGGTAGCAGTTACTTCTGTAAAATATCTGGGAGTATGCGTGCGGAACGATTTGAAGTGGAATGATCATATAAAATTAATTGTTGGTAAGGCGCGTACCAGGTTGAGATTCATTGGGAGAGTCCTTAGAAAATGTAGTCCATCAACAAAGGAGGTGGCTTACAAAACACTCGTTCGACCTATACTTGAGTATTGCTCATCAGTGTGGGATCCGTACTAGATCGGGTTGACGGAGGAGATAGAGAAGATCCAAAGAAGAGCGGCGCGTTTCGTCACAGGGGTATTTGGTAAGCGTGATAGCGTTACGGAAATGTTTAGCAAACTCAAGTGGCAGACTCTGCAAGAGAGGCGCTCCGCATTGCGGTGTAGCTTGCTGTCCAGGTTTCGAGAGGGTGCGTTTCTGGATGAGGTATCGAATATATTGCTTCCCCCTACTTGTACCTCCCGAGGAGATCACGAGTGTAAAATTAGAGAGATTCGAGCGCGTACGGAGGCTTTCCGGCAGTCGTTCTTCCCGCGAACCATACGCAACTGGAACAGGAAAGGGAGGTAATGACAGTGGCACGTAAAGTGCCCTCCGCCACACACCTTTGGGTGGCTTGCGGAGTATAAATGTAGATGCAGATTGTGACTTTATAATGCATAAAAAAAAACCATCGATTATTACATGTATGTGTGTGATTCTCTATCGAGGAAGATGTGCTACGTCCCCGTTACCAAATCCTCAGTCCAGTCACAATTTACGTTTGATATTATACAGTGTGTTTCACATTTCATATTACAAACGTCTAGAGGTTGTAGAGGGAATTTAGCAGACCAAGTTTTACATAAGCCCCATGTCCAGAAACGTCATTCTTTGACGCTACAGAGCTTCGAAGTTATAAACGCCGGCGCCTGTAAATATATGTATATACACGGTGATTCCGTGATGATACTACATACTATCAATGATGATGGAGAAGCATAAATGTATCAATTTCATGTAAGGGTCCCTGTGCTGGAAACGAACGAGTCGAATTATCAGCGAAAACCGTTCTGATACCTCTGCCAGTTGTATACATGTACTGGTACTGTTGTTGCCAATATCGTAGGGTAGCCAACTTTTAGAGCCAGTAGTTTCGACCAAAAGAAGAAAAATGTCAAGTAAATATGTGCTCCACAATGCATACCTTAAGAATTATGAGCACTTCATCAATAGAGGAGATGTGTTTCACACTGTCAAAGAAGAATGAGTGCTCTTAGCTTCTCAGGCATGTAATTTAGAGCCCATGTATACTGGACATTTTTTCTTGTCTTGGTCCATACTACTTCTGAAAGTTGCATGTTCTACATTCTTATCAACAGTACCAGTACACATATTCCACTGTCGGATGTTTCAGAAAGATTTTCGCCTATAACTTTCGACTCGTTCTTTTCAGCTCTAGGCACCCTTATCTCAAACTCATACGTTTATCTGTTTCCACATTCCTTGAAAGTTAGTAACATCATCACAGGATCACTCTGTGTATGCATGCATTTACAGGCGCCGGCGCCTGTAACTTTGATGGTCTGTAGCGTCGTTGAATGACGTAATTGCCCTCTACGACATCTACACCCGTGTAACATCAGTTGTGAAACACCCCGTGTATGATCGTGCTTCCGTTAAATAAGCGTTGGTGTTTTATAGAGCCACATGCTTTTTCGGAAGGTCTTCTGTTCAATGTACCTCATTACATTTGAGCTCCGAATGTTTTAAGATTCTACTACCGACAGATGCCAGTGATATTTCTGCTACGCGTTTTGTAGCCAGGTGTGACTCTGCTCTTTCTCCCAAACACTGCCCACTGTTTGTGTAAATTATTTCGAGGGATTTAATGTATTGTTGTGTTTAAGGGCTTAACTCGGCCACAAATAATATGTGGAACACGAAAGGGATAACTTTAGGTCCTGTGGATCTATACAGTTGTAGCGATTTTAGTATTTTCTCAACACCTCGATACCAGTATGTTTGTTGATCATCTTTAAATTGTACGACAAAAACTGGGACAGCAGTCCTGAATTTTGTTTTGTAAAGGAACATTTGAAAATGGAACTGAGCATTTTTACTTTTGCATCATCGCAGTCTGAGTTTCGACTGACTTCCATTCGTATGCCGATCCAGATTTATATACTGCGAATCCAGTGAAATGAAGTTATCAGTCTACCGGAGGTTTTTTTGCTTTTTTTTTGCTTCGAGTGTGACTTTGTTTTTAAATATGACGTTTATTCTCAGAACTTGTCACGTCGCAGGAAACAATAACCGCTTGATAATTTTCAAATAACTGAAACATTTTGACGTTTGATCACATTTTCAGTCAAAAATAACGAATTCAAAATACAAGAAAAACCGAATTCACTGCGAAAGACAATGAAAAATCAAGAGATACTGGCGTGTCGTTTCACAAAATGCCCACATCGTCCAAATGATGCTCAAATGTATATTGTTGCATCGTGTCTTCTGTTCCGCCCGGTACCGTACCTATTTTTTATTTAGTAAAGGAATACAAGACTGCCACTCGTCCATAAATATGTGTATAAAGGGAAATCATTTTGTGTTATTTCAAACACTAGAAACCCCCAACACTTCTATAAGTACGGTGCACTGTCACAAGGTTGGTAGTTCCCCCTCTTTCCTACTGTGACGCGCAAAGTGCTATATAAGCCGAGACAAAGACGCACACGCCGCTTTCCTGTGGAGGATGGAGTCGAAGTAACGTGGAGAGCGCAGCATGGAGGGCAGGAAGCCACAGCAAAGTAAGTTGGTAACAAGTTCTTGTGGTGTTGTTTTCACACGTGTTGTTAAGAGAAACGCAGTTTTGCTTGTTGAACGTTAAGTTTCTTTCTAACTTGCGCACACAGAGAAGTTTCGAACAATTTCGTCTCATGTGACGAACTGGTTGAAAGCTTAGTTTTTCTTGTAGTCACTGTGTTTGCGAAATGTAGTACTGTATTAAGAGTTTCACTGAATTGACACCACTAAAAATGCTTTACAAGGCGATACACGTGCAGGAGCAAAAGATGATGTGGTATGTTACCGTGCAGGAAGCAAACAGCGTTTTTTTTTTTTTTTTTTTTTTTTTTTTTTTTTTTTTTAAACTACACAAGTTTGTTAGTGATTTAACTTGCCGTGCGCAGTTATTTTGATATGTGCGTAGAACTTTCCAGTATATTGTGTTTGTATGGTGTTACTGTATGCCAAGATCCGTTCCAAAGCATGAAAAACAATTCCGTTTGAAGATCATGTATGATTAGATGCTGACATGTTTAAGCATAATTCTAGCTTACGAAGGCGTTAATTGTAGTGCTCGACTTGTATCTGTCTTTACATGCGGGTAACCGTTGTGTATTAATTGCGCGGGAAGATGGATTCAGTGTTGGTGGTTGTGGATAGTTCATGCGCGAATAAGATTAAATTTGAGCAACAAGACAAATTTTTGTTCTTGTCGATAGGGTATTTAATGCGTAATTATGTATAATATATAAATTCATATTGGAGGAATTCCCCTAGCGAACAAGCTTTGGCGGGTTGGGGCTGAAGGGTTTCTAAGTGACATCTGGCATCCCTTTACAGTATTATTTCACTATACAGAAAAGGGTATAATCTGTTGCCTTTTATTGTTAGAAATCACCTATTGCTTGCTGTAACTGTTAGTTTTTGGATTTTTAGTGTGGCTTATTAAGATCAGTTGGAACATTTAATATTGTATTTTATTGATCCATGTAATCATAATATTGTGCAGTTTGGACATGTATTGGACAAGTCAGCATACATTTTTACAAGTAATTTTTACAGTCACATTGTAACAATGTTTCATGAAAGTTTGTTCAATATTACAAGAAAGCAGGAGACATTGTAGTTTCACTTGTTCATTCTTAGGAAACGTGCACCATAATCAGGCCTAATCCTGACATGGAAGACAGTTTTTTGGTAACTTGTTCTGGACTGAATCATATGTAGGGCCCACTGCTGTCTTGTTTAATAGCTACAAATGTGTTCATTGAATATTACTGGTCTGTCTTTCCTTTGGAAGTTTAAACAGATGGTGGTGTCATAATGCCAAGTTTCTGGAAATGTTGCCTGCGTGATTCATCATATCTCAGATTGCGTGTTATACATATTGCCTTTTAAATTGCAATTTGAAGATACCTTTGCTGCAGGGCGTGTTCCACCGGAATCCCCCTATTGTAGTATGGTATGAAGGTAAGAAGAATATATTTGTCTACGGACTAATTGGTGACAGATTTCCTGAATGCCCATAGAGTATAAACACACAGTTAACAGCTTGTTTAGTAACTGACATGAGTGTTCCCTTAAGATTTTCTTCAAGCCACATACCAAGAAACCAAGGGAACTTGCACTGGTGAGCTTTTGGTTGTTTAGGAGCAAGTCGAAGAGTTCTCGTTTTTTGAGATGAGAGGCTGAAACTCGTGTAGGTTTTTTTATTTTCCCACAGTAGTTTTTTTTTTCACTGAACCATTCACTCAGTGATGACATAAGTGGTTTATTATTTCAATCGTTGTCAGTTTTGTCTCGTGTCTATTACCTGGATGTGCGTCATCTGCAAACAGTGTAGTATGCCTTTAAGTAAGCTTCATGTGTGGCATCAGTATATGGCCGGAACAGTAAGGGTCCCAGGACATATAATTGTTCAATTTATGCCAACTTGAGATCACTGTGTACAATGCAACATCAGAAGTGAGGTATCTTGACAAATTTGATGATTTTAAATTATTAAATTCTCCTTCACTTGGCAGCTGCTATCTGGAAAGTGAGAGACTGGTGTTAACTTTCCTTTACTTGGACACTTTTTTAGAGAGGTAGACATTTGGACTAAGAGATAAAGAGTATTAATATTCAAGTTACGGTTTTTGTTCTGTTGCAAATTGACTGTTTTTGTGATGACTTCTATGTGGCACACAGTAGTACACCTGTGAAATCTGTGACTATTAAATACATGCTGTGACAGTTTTAGTTGTATATAATTATTTCTTATTCTAGCATTACATGAAGTAAAATGGCGTACTGGTAACATCTTCACATCATTGCTTGCACATCCCCTATCAGCCTGTGGATGTGTCACATTTTCAACATGAAGTCCAGTATTTATTATCACCATCATCAGACATCAGGTGAGAATATGCAACACCTCAAATTCTATATACTAGTTTTCTTCTGCACTGAAGTTTTTTTCCATTAAAAGAGTTTTCTCATACACTGTGACTGAATGTTTGTGTTTTCCAGAAATTAAGCTCATCTATCAGTATGTCATAACGCAGAAATGAAGGCTTCTTCCTCGAGTCTTACGGGAAAGGGAATCAGAAAAGGAAGTGTACCACACTTCCTTGGGCTGCTGCAAATTTCACCCTTGGTACATGTACATTATCTTGGTAACTGAGAACGCACAACTGTTTTCTCCCAGTAAGTATTTATACCGTAATGTATAGTCTTATATCACCAAACTTGGATTTTCTTTCTTAATTTTGTGCTTTTTATTCAGTGGCTCGTTGTCAGCTCCTGAAATGTTTTTTTTAGCTAGTTTGGCTTGCAGGTATGGTGATGGTGTTCTTATTGTTATTGGAAGTTACCGCTAGACTAACCTTTTTCCAGGAACACCATCTTAGTCCTGAGGTTCTGTAATTTTCATGACAATGCTTGTATTATTTTGATACCATAGTGTATAGGTCCTTTTTTGGAAATCTGTAGTCTATGTTTCTTTTGTAAATGTGGATGAACAGTCTGGTCTCCAGTTCTGCAGGTTTTCACATTGGCAGTCACAATTGTCTAGCATATATAAAATAGTGGAAATTTCAAAAATTTTAAGATGTTTGAAACAATTCTTTTCGATGAAGGTTTCTCGGGTCTCCAGCCGGGTGGAGACCCGAGAAACCTTCATCAATAGTTAACGCCGGGAAGCCTACAGTCACATACAATTGTTTTTGCTTCTTTCTCAGTATAATTCCGATGAGTTCCTTCTTTATTATTTCATTTTGTTCCTGTGACAGTAGAGTCCCTCCATACAGTGATTCAATATTGCATATAAGTTTCAGAAACTCCATTATAAATAGTGTACAATAGATCGTGAAGTGCATACTGAGCCAGTTATGTATCACAAATGTCACAGAGCTTAGTGTGTTCGAACGATTATTTTTCTGCTGTTTTCAAATTAGATCATTGTCTAGTTTTATACATGACCACCTAACTGAAGCTGCTTCACCCAGTCCAGTCCAATCAAAAAATTACGTACTAATTGAAGAGGAAGGGTCCTGTTACAGAAACTTGAGGTGCACCACATTTCATGTTTAGAACTTATGATCTGTATATTATGCTCAGTTACATATTACCTCCTGTCACTGAGGTCTGATGTTATCCAGGTTGCTGCATGTCAGTGAATACCAGTTATATATAATTTTTTAATAGTAGGACTGATTCGATTGTCCAGTGTTGAGCTTTCAGTCTTTTGAGCATGAGCATTTCTATTATTTTTGAAAAACCTGATACTACAGATTCTGGTATGCATTTGTTAGGATCATCATTCTTTCTGTTTTTTTGTACACAGATACTACCTTCAATTAATGAGCAGTTGACAATATCCAATAGTGGTGTGTGACATTTCATCGTGTCCAGTAGACTTTTTCTTAGCTTGTTTATAATCTTGGTTATTTCCTCATCGGGTGCTGGGTTCAAGAACATTAGGTTGGCTTATCTGTCACTGTGGTCTGGTGACTTCCTTTGTTGTTACATACATGTTTTAAGTTTTTTACTGTATCTCTGTAGTTTTCATGGCTTATTGTTTGCCTATATGTGGGTTTCTTTGACTGCAGCTGTACATTTAACTTTCCACGTTGCTTGCTGTCTCCTGCGAAGGGTAGATTTGTCTTGGTTGAGGTGGCAGTCTGATCTGTTGTGTAGCTTGAGGTTTATGCGAAGTTGGAGGGTGATAACTTCATTGAGAGTTTACTGAGCCATTGACTATGAATCCCGTGGCATTTCTAGGTGGGGAGTGTTTTGAACTATGACTGTGCAAGAGTCCGATAGACACTGGGCCTGAACTACCACTGCCAACTGCAGCCAAACTGCCCAAATCATCCTGTACCAGTATTTGTAAATTCCGAGTTGTAATCGGTGACATTTTAAAACTTACTTCTCAAAAAAGTATTTTGTCCATGTGAGTTATGCTGTGAAGGAGTAGGTGGCAACAGGCCTCTAAATGTTTACTCTGTCGTTGGCAACAGTTTAATTGCATTCAAATTCGGCATTTTGGAGTCTTGGGGGAAACATTGTTTAGCTTCATTCATTCGTAGTTGAAGCGTTTGCTGCAAAAACCAGGCAAATCACAAAATACACATTCTGAGAAAACTGAATAACAAAGTTTGACATCTACAGAAGGTGTGTATTTTTTAGAAATTATATAAGACAACGTTACTTACTTATAGCTCTGTATTTTATATGCAATGTATAAAATTTTGAAATTAATAATACACATTAATAAATCAAATTGCAATTATAAATATTTGGACTTCATGGTTTTTGCACCAAATACTTCAAAATCTGAAATACTGCATGCAAAATCGGACATAAATAATATGAAAACAAAATAACAATTAATGAATCATAATTTACTTTTTATTGATTACCAGGCATTTTACAATATTTTTTGTCAGAGAAATTATACATAGTTTTGCATGCCTTATAACGTAAACTATTCTGTCTTGATGTAAATTTTTTAAGGATATTATCATTAACTAAATATAAAATATACAGTCTCAGAACATTTTGTTGAACTACTTGATTTACTTCATGGTCATTTTAAAATATTCTTACTCTATTTCATTTGGGCTGTGTTCACTATCATCATTTCCTGCAGAGTTTTTCATAGAAACCCATATCTGCAGTAGGAATATACTTTCTAACCAATTTCATGACATCATATTTGTGCCTTTTAAGAGGTATAAGACCACCATACAGTGATTCCTCTGGGAAGGTAATGTCACCTTTCATTGCCTTCTTTAGTGGTGCAAACTCTATTTTATTATTAAAGCTTGCTAGTACAGTTGAGGTATACGCTTTTCTGTTTAGTGTTATTTGATATTTGAACATTGATTAATTGTGTTCATGTTAGATGTGTGTGTATTAGATTGACCTGTCCCTGTATATGTACATTAAGAAAGTAGTCACAGAAGTACTCTTGTGTGAAGGGAGTTACATATAGTGACAGTAGAAGGGAGTTATATATAGTGACAGTCATAACACCCCCAAAGTCCCTATCACGAGGCAAAAATGAGTGTCCCCGCACTGGAAAGTAATGTGTAATTTTCTGAAATTTGTTAGTATGTGCAAGACTGAAGAGATACTGTAGAAGTGCCTTGTTTTTGTTTTGGGCATCACAGTTATCTGAAAATAATACAATTTCAGTTGTATCAGGGGGAATGACATGTTTAAGGTACCAATCTAAGCAGGAAATAACTTCATCAGGATCCCTTTTGCCATCGCATTCTGTGCACATGAACATGTGAGCCTTTCCACTGCTGCAACAGTGTATATTAAAGTTGTACATCCACAGTTGTCTCAGATAAAATACATCTGTTGAAGGAAGTACTGGAAGAGGCAAATTTTGCTGGCAATCAAATGCTAAACATGCAACAGCTTTATTTTACCTGGCCCTTTTAGTTTCTTCCCTAAGTTGTTCATAGAATACTTCACTCTTTCGCAAATGTACTTCCAAACATTTTCGTTTGCAGTTGCATGCAGGCCCAGTTTCACGAGCTGGAATAACCTCGCCATTGTATGTTACATATGACCTGCCACATAGCCTTTTCAGTTTGTTTCTGTTTCTTTTCCATTTACTAGAATCACCTTTTATTTTCCTTGTCATGTGTTCATATTCACTATCACTGCGTGAATCACCGGAAGACATGCCTTAAACACAATATACAGTACAGATAAATGCACGATCTGAACAACTTCATATGCAGCCATGTAAACAACACACCATCCTGTCACACTAGTGCTGCCAACTACCGGTGCAAGAACCAGGTAAGTCCAGGACTAATGTGTTTCTTCCACCAAACGTAACCGTGCATCTCTCATTCAGATCAGTCCACAAAAGTCTGGCTCTTGCACCAAAAGATGCACATTCTGATGTTATATCTCATGCCTAAACATCTCATTTTTGACCAGAAATGGACTTATCTTGCTTTAGCAGCAAGCCCGTCAATTTATGTCTGTGATTCTATGAATTTGAGTGAGAAGGGGCACTCACCTGAGAGGTGGTTTTCGTGGTGAATACTGTGTACGTTCTACACGGACATCTACATTTATACTCCTCAAGCCACCCTCTCCCCAAGTGAGCCCACAGCTCTCTTGTGGGTATAGGGATGGTGCGCATGGTTCCCTGAGCCACTGCAGCCTTCCTTCCTTTTCTGGGCTGGTTTACCTTCCTCTTCCTTCTCCTTCACTGCCCCTACTCCATTCTCTTTGCCTCTTCCTTTCTGTCTCCTGATGTTCTTATGTTCGTCTGGCTATCCTGACTTCGCTTTGTCGTTCGGTTTCTGGTCTGCTTGAGGGGGTTTGACCTCTATCTCTAAATTGGAGTCCGTAGTGTGAGCCAGATGAAGAACTCCCTTCCTAGCATCTTTGGTGTGGGTTCCTGTCCCCGTCCTCCTCCCTCCCTGTCCCCCCCCCCCTTCCCCACCATAGCCCTTACGCCTCGCCAGGCAGCTGGTGCTGCCACTAGGTGAGCCCTGTTTGGAATGGGTGGTACCAGGGCGGATGTTTGGCACATGAAGCGTGTTCCACCAAACCCCTTTTCTTTGTGGGACATATAGATGACAAGTAAGTCATTAAGAAAGATGAGATATGGCTTACACCCTGCTTGAGAAGTTCAGGGTAACGGTACATAGATGCGACATCAATCTTCTACACCGATGGCTCTAAAACGATAGATAATGCAGGATACACTTCTACGTGTCCTACTGGTGTGGAACATCATTTACTGCCAGGATCATATTGTAGTGCGTTCACAGAGCAGAGCAGCTAGCATAAACAGGGTCGTCAGTTTCTTGGGCCTCCATTCCCTCCCCCGCACAACTCAATGACTAGCTTACAGGCTGTGGGCTGATGGCTACTTCCATCATCTTTTGGTCTCTGCTATCCATGAACTCTCTCTACCCGTGGCTGCGCCGTGTGCTCTATTGCCTTCCTCTGGGTCCCAAGTCATGTGGGCATCCTGGGGAGTGAACTGCTGACCGTTCAGTGCCGCAATACTTGCCCCCAATGCCTTTCATGATGCCAGGTGCAGATAAGCAGATTGAAGTCAAGTCTCTTTTTGCCCAACAGTAGAATGAATCTGGTGCACTACTGCTCTTAAAAGGCTCCACATAGTCTGGAAACTACTGCAGTTTGGCACTCGTGTGTGTGTGTGTGTGTGTGTGTGTGTGTGTGTGTGTGTGTGTGTGTGTGCTCCTGGAGCAGGGCAGGATGGATGTGGTTGGGGCCTGTCTTTCCTAGGTCTGGGACCCATGACCACTCCCTCATGCAAAGAGCAATCTTTCTCCCCCCCCCCTCAGTTTTTAGAATTGATGTACCCTTTTATGCCTTCTACTGTGTGTTTTAACTTCTTTGCTTTATAGTTCGACCCCACTACTGGATCAACCCACTTTAGTCTGTATAAGTAATGAATCTGGAAAGAAGACGTCGGTCTTCATGCAGCTGCGCGAACAACAGCATTGGACCGCTCACACCGAAGATGCCATGATACTACAGGAGGGCAAGGCATACGTGCCTTGTAGTCTATAAAGCAATAGACAATAGCTATTAATACCTCTTAACTATGTAGGTGCTCAAGTCGTCCTGAATGGTCTAACAGTGTTCTGTGGTGCAAGTAACTTTGAATTGCAGGAGTGATGACCTAACCGTTTTGTCCCATACCCTCCTCAATCAATCAATCCATCTGCGAGCCACCTTGAAACGGTGTGTGGCAGAGGGGTTACTGTAACTGTCCTGTCTGGTGCGGATTCCACACAGTTACCAATATTCAAGTATTGGTCAAACGACTCTTGTGTAAGCTACTTCCTATGTTGATGGACTAAATTTCCTGAGGATACTTCCAGTGAATCTGCCTGGCTGTTACCATACTCGCCATTAATGTGGTAATTCCACTTAGGATTATTCCATACGCATGCCATTGGATACTTTATGATCATAAATGCTTCCAGCGATTGTTCTGCTGCAATCGTGTGATCTTACACTAAAGGGTCTTCTGTCGACGCAATCATAGTACGTTAACATACGTTTGTGTTGGGGGTCACTTGCCACACTCCCCAGTGATTCTCTGTTAGTCTTCTTGCATTTCGCTTCTGTGTATACAACAGCACCAATTGCAAAACATCTCACAGAACTTCCTATGTTATCTTGTTGTTGTTGTTGTTGTTGTTGTTGTTGTTGTGGTCTTCAGTCCTGAGACTGGTTTGATGCAGCTCTCCATGCTGCTCTATCCTGTGCCAACTTCATCTCCCAGTACTTACTGCAACCTACATCCTTCTGAATATGCTTAGAGTATTCATCTCTTGGTCTCCCTCTACGATTTTTACCCTCCACGCTGCCCTCCAATGCTAAATTTGTGATCCCATGATGCCTCAGAACCTGTCCTACCAACCGGTCCCTCCTTCTAGTCAAGTTGTGCCACAAACTTCTCCCCAATCCTATTCAATACCTCCTCATTAGTTATATGATCTACTCATCTAATCTTCAGCATTCTTCTGTGTCAGCATTCTTCTGTAGCACCACATTTCGAAAGCTTCTATTCTCTTGTCCAAACTATTTATCGTCCATGTTTCACTTAACATACATGGCTGCACTCCATACAAATACTTTCAGAAACGATTTCCTGACACTTAAATCTATACTCGATGTTAACAAATTTCTCTTCCATTTCCAGAATATTGTCCTCAAGTACGTCACCCTTGTATAGACCCTCTATATACTCCTTCCACCTTTCTGCTTTCCGTTCTTTGCTTAGAACTGGGTTTCCATCTGAGCTCTTTATGTTCATACAAGTGGTTCTCTTTTCTCCAAAGGTCTCTCTCTAATTTTCCTGTAGGCAGTATCTATCTTACCCCTAGTGAGATAAGTCTCTATGTCCTTAAATTTGTCCTCTAGCCATCCTTGCTTAGCCATTTTGCACTTCCTGTCGATCTCATTTTAGAGACGTTTGTATTCCTTTTTGCCTGCTTCTTTTAGTGCGTTTTTATATTTTCTCCTTTCATCAATTAAATTCAATATTTCTTCTGTTACCCAAGGATCTCTACTAGCCCTCGTCTTTTTACCTACTTGATCCTCTGCTGCCTTCACTACTTCATCCCTCAGAGCTACCCATTCTTCTTCTACTGTATTTCTTTCCCCCATTTGTGACAATTGTTCCCTTATGCTCTCCCTGAAACTCTGTACAACCTCTGGTTTAATCAGTTTGTCCAGGTCCCATCTCCTTAAATGCCCACCTTTTTGCAGTTTCTTCAGTTTTAATCTACAGTTCATAACCAATAGATTGTGGTCAGAGTCCAAATCTGCCCCTGGAAATGTCTTACAATTTAAAACCTGGTTCCATTTAATGTATCTGATACCTTCTAGTATTTCCAGGATTCTTTCATGTGTACAACCTTCTTTTATGATTCTTGAACCAAGTGTTATTTATGATTAGGTTATGCTCCTGTGCAAAATTCCGCCAAACGGCTTCCCCTCATTTCTTTCCCCCAATCCATATTCACCTACTATGTTTCCTTCTCTCTCTTTTCCTACCAGATCATTTTCATACGTTCTGAAAAGTTATCCAATCTTCCAGTACCACTCTGCTGGGGCATGCCCAAAGTTACTTTTGCATTTGAAGACTTTTCAGTTTACAATGATATGCTGTGTTCTGTTTGGTAGCAAAACAACAATCCAGTCACATATTTAGTATGGTACTCCATAAAGTCCAGGGACACCGCATCTACCTGGGTGCCTGTGGCTACTGCTTTCTGAGATTGAGCTGGATTTCACAGGATTTTTCGGGACCCATGTTGGTTCCTACAGAGATTTTTGGTCTAAAACATGTTGCAAAATTCCTCAACAGAATGACATCAGAGGTGTAGGGCTATTGGTTTTGAGCATCTTCTTGGTGACCCTTCTTTAAAATAGGGATGTCCCCCCCACCCTCCCCCCAATCATTTGGAATACTTTGTTCCTCAAGAGGCCTATGGTACACTGCTGCTGGAAGTGAGGTGAATTCTTTCACAAACTCTGTGTAGAATTGAACTGGGGTTCTATCAGATCCAGTGGTGTTTATTCTGTTGAGCAATTCCAATTGCTTTTCAACACTGGGCACTTACTTAGATGTCATTTTGATGTATGTGTGATGATTTAAAGGTGGAACTACAGTGTGATCTGCTGTGAAACAGTTTGGTGAAAAATGTTGTGATTTTCTGGCAAGTTAGTGGCTGCAGTTAATGAATGTGGTGCCTTTTTGCTATGAATGTTGTGCATGTTGTTTGAGTAACAAAATCACGAAGTTATCTTTACACTGTGTACGGAAACCTTCAGAAGCCTGCTTATGTTTCCAAATTGTTTTCTTTTGCCCCTAGTGTTATTTATATGATAAATGTTTGTTGGTTCATATAGCTGATAAAGTGTTCCTTGTGTAGAGGGTGAGTCCAATAGATTCTGTGTCCCAAGTTTTGTGCTCAGTATGAGAATTGCTGGCTATATGTAAAGAATATACGTGATTTTATATAAACGTGCAGTATTGAACATCTGGAATTTGTAAGCAGGTGGAGACAAAACAAGCCACAGAAGAATGATGCACTAGAAAATAGAGAACCTCACAAAGCAAAGCCCAATTTTTAAGACATTGTGTGGGAATCTATACTGAATGGAACGTGTCATTTTTCTTTATCTTTTGCCCCTCCCTATATTACTAAAGTCAGGAGTTTATAAAATACGGTTCTCGCATTTTGTGGTTATGCTCAGTCACTATAGTGTTCCTCTTACCTGTGCAGGATTGTGAATATAAAACAATTTGCAAATCCTATACCTCTTGAAGATCTATTTAGTTAATGCACTAAAACGTATCTGGATTAACTATGCGTATCGAAGTATCAAATAGAAAATAGTGCCCCACACATTGTTATTCATCAAGCGGTTCATAGTAATTGTTGCTTGTACATGCACTACAATACTCATTTGCTACTAAGGTGAATGTGGAGTGTGAATATATGGCAGATTTATTTACGCTGTAAAATGGGCTGATGGCCGACTACACAAAAAAGAGTAATTCTGTGAGCACCTCTATTGCTGCCAGAGGTAAAGTGTTCAGTTTTTATGACAATTTTGTGTAACTTGCAAGCATATTAAAAAAGACTTCTTGAGGTTGTAAGGAATAAAACTTTTATTTTCCACAGGTGTTCCAGTTTGAGATGGTGGGCTCCCACAGAAAACAAGAAAATTGTCAAAATCGAAGTTTGAGATACAAACTTATGTAACAGTGCTGAGTGTGTGCAGGAGGAGAGCTCTTGTGCTATTGACTCTCTTAGGGTAGCACCCCAACCCAAGACAAGTCTCACAAAATATTTTACGCCTCACAAAAAAGCCAACTCAACAAATCTCCTAAAGTTGAATATGGGAACCTAGTAAAGAAACAAACCATACAAATCATACCCTTCTTTCTAGCAAACCTATTCACTTTGGTTGAGGTTGTTGGGGGGCCCATGTCAGATGCGTTCACACACCAGAGAGCTAAGTGTGAACCATCTGCACCTGTTGAGGCGGGGACTATGTCCCAACTTCCTGCAGTACAGTTCTTTGTTGCTACTTGATGTGTTGCAGTTCTCACTTTGGCCAGTTATTTTTTTTTCTAAATTTTCTAAATTAACTGGACTGCAGTGGGTGAGGATGCTATCCTAAGTAGACTATACTCAGCACATGTGGAACTCTTCTTGCTTTGGGATGAAGTTGCCTAAGATATCCTCCCTTGTATTTTTGTTTTTTCATTTGTCAATATGATCATGCATGAGTGCCTGGAGAACAGTTGTGCTTAATTTTATGTTTCAAATTTTCTGTGTATAAATTGAAAATCTTTTTAACTGAACATACTGGTAATAATGAATGTTTGTTTTGTCCCAACTTACAACTGGGCAGCAGGATTACCTTACTTCGTGTAATGTTTGTTGTAATAAACGAGGATCAAATGGAGTGTTTGTTTGATTTAATTATTTAAATTGTTCATAATTTCTGAAAAAAATCGATAAATTAGGCATTTACCTATGCAGACCTGAGTTGATTTTGAAATTGTCAATGCACATTAGCTTAATACACACACAAACATCATCCGTAGTAGTCTAATGCAATGTTTACTTTTATTAAGCTTCCTTAGGCTTCCATGCTAAGAAAATTTCCCTTAGTAGGATTTCGTATTTCTCATCTCTACAACAATGCAAGTTAGTTTCTTGGTGATTGGTATTCTTGATATTCACAACAATCGGTTTACTTTCAGAGGAAGGGATTGTTGATGTCAATCAGCTGTTATTTGTCTTGTAAACTTGCAGCGAGTTAGTGCAGTTCCCTACTGTTCACACCCAAACTTAAAAATGACTAAAAGAGTACATGATTCGCCTTTAGAAAGAGTTTGAATGAAATTTTAGATGAAGATTCTGACTCGGGGAGTGAAGGTGAATATGAGGGTGGTGTTAAATGGACTATGATTTAGATTGGGAAAGTGATGTGGATGTTAGAGAAGATGAAGATAGCACAGCTTCAGGCAGTGACCATCAGGATGTTATTGTGGCCAAGTCTGGAAGAAGGTACGTGACCACACAGCCTAGAATTCCTCAGAGGTCTGTTGCTAATATAGTAAGAGAGCAGGCAGGAATAACTCCAGCTGGTGTTTGCCAATCACCTGGAGAACCCTTGAAGTTACTTCTTATGCCTGATATGGATGTTATAGGTAAAACATTCAAATGAAGAGGCAGTTAGGTGAAATGTTACTTTGACTAATGAGAAAGAATTGTATGTCTTAATAGGAATCGTGATACTTATGGGGGCAAATAAGGACAATTCTGTCAGTGTACACGATCTTCGGTCAGACCCAGTGGGTCGACCAGTTTACAAGGGTATTATGGCAAGGGAACATTTCAAGGAACTTATTGCAATCATAAGGTTTGATGACAAAAGTACCCGCCAGCTAAGAAGGGAAGCAGACAAGTTCACAGCAATCTGTGATCTTTTCAACAACGTGAACGATAGGTTTCCACTACTGTATAAACCAGGGGTCCACCTCACCATTGATGAGATGCTCAGCTTGTTTAGAGGGCGCTGCCCCTTCAAAGTATTTATGAAGGATAAACTAGGCAAGTATGGCATCCTTAATACGCATGACGTCCAATGCAGTTGACAGATACGTCTTGAATGTGGGACCCTATGCAGGTAATGTTCAGAATTTGTCGAAAGAAGAATGGGGTTCAGCAGCTGTGGTCAAATGTCTGGTAGCACCTGTGAAAAAATACTGGTTGAAATATTACTACAGACCGGTACTACACATCGCTGGATTTGGCAGAAGAGTTATACCAAGACCACAAAGTTACTACAGTAGGAACTCTCCAGTCAAACAGGAAGCATATTCCAGACATAATGAAGTACACTTCAAATTGAGAGCTATATTCATCAATGTTCTTGTTCACAGACCCATCAAACAGGTAGGCCTCCAGTAACTTTGGTGCCCTACATAGCAAAAACCAAACCAAGTTAAAACTTACTGATGTCAACAATGCACCAAGTTAAAGGCACTGTTGGAGGAGAGAAGAATAAAAATGAGATAAATGCATATTATAATTCCACTAATGGTGGAATTTATACCATTGATCAAATAGCATGTATGTACACCTGTAAGAGGGGAACAAAGAGATCGTCTGTATCTGTATTTTACTCTCTTATCGACATTGGTGCTATCAATGCAACCACCATATTCACCCAGCAACATCCAAGATGGAATGAAAAGAAACACTACAAACGGCAACTTTATCTTCTGCAAACTGGGATGGAACTAGTGAAATTGCAGGTAGAAGAAAGAAGTGCCAATGCAAGAGGGTTATCTAACCAAATTGTTCAATCAGTGGAGACTATTCTACAAAAGAAAAAGAAGTGACAACAGAAGCACGTCAGCCTCCTGCAGGGAAAGGTCGGTGCCATATTTGTGTAAGAGAAGCTAAAACATAGAGCAGAAGTACAACAATCTAAGTAAACCAAAACAGTATTGTGGACAGTGTCATAAACGTGTGTAACACACATTCAGAAAAAATTGTGAAGTGTGTCTCTTGCCTTGAAGTTGAGGACCAGTCTATTGTATATGAACACATCTGTATTTTGTATTGTAATGTCAATTTTTTATTCACTCAATCCAATATTTATAACAATTAACAATATTTATAAACCGATGCCTTAGTTAAAATACGTAAACCGTTTTGAAAGTTGTAATTTTTCGTCAGTAAACTTATTTAATATCTGTGGGCTCGCCGAACCCCCCCCCCCCCCCCCCCCCCACCCTCCCACCCCCAGGCATCCAAGTTAGAAAAAAAGGCTTGGGCATCCTAGGGTTAAAATAACTGCTTGGAGAGTGCTATACTTGAACTGTTGGTAATTATTATAACACCTTGTTTTTGTAGTGTGAAATAGATTTTAGATTTATCTAGAAAGTGAGGCTATAGGTAATAACAGTGTGTATGTAAGCAAAGTAGAAAATTGTACTATAGTGTTTACTAGACAAATTAGTAAGTTAGGGGATGTGGCTTTCCAGCCGAAATTTTCATTTTTATGGACACCTAAAAATTCTGTGACAGCTACACTCGTAACCTCTTTCATTTTGTATTCTGAGGTCCAGGTCATTTTGTGACGTATGTTTTCATGCAATAGATATAATTAAGTTTTGATTTGTTTAAGGCTAACTTGAACAGTGTTTACTCCAAGTAGGAATATCAACAGTGTAGGAAAAGATGGATTGCTAATTACCACAAAGAAGATGTGTCGCAGACCGGCATAATTTAAAGATATGAACTCAAAGCTTTTGGTCATAGCCTTTATCAGCAAAAGAGAAACAGAAACACACTATATTCATACACACAGGTAAGCACACCTCATGAACACATGACCATCAGCTCATATATAGGATAGGCCTTGATGAAGGGACAATAACTTCATTTGCGTGAAACGATTAGGAAAATCACATGAAATTCAAATCGGGTTGGCAAGACGTAGCAAACTCTGTCCTCACGAAAGTGAGATCAGTGTCTTTAACAACTGCACTTCGTCATTTGGTTACTGACTATTAGTCTATTTTCTTAGATTTACACACAGTTTGCTCCAGATGACTTATAACATAGTTTTGCTCTTGATCACTGTGCACGCACATTGACTCCAGGCCTGTAAACGTGCAGCTGTGCACCCGTCGTGAATTGATGCCCTCACATCTCTGCCTGAAAAATTGATACAGCATGCTGCACATGACGAGTGAGGTGAGCTCAGGAGAATGTCACTCGTGCTCTGTGGATCTCGGCACATGATTTGTTGTGATCATGCACTGTAGTGTGGCAGGGTGTTGTAGTTCTTCCGTTTCGTTATTCAGTCATCGATTAAGTATTTTTTGTGTAATAAGCATTACTTGTGAATAATGGCTTACCTGCTGTTTTTAAACAGATACATTTTAGTGATCTGTTTAGTCTCTTAGGGCAGTTTATTATACAGTTCTAGCCCCTGATAGAAAATGCTGTTTTGAGTTTTTTGTTTGTTTTTCCTTGGTAAATGTAAGTCAAAATTGACTCTTATTCCATAATTGTTTGTAGAGTTAGTAGCGAAAAACTTTTTAATGTTCTTCTGATATGTACAATATGTTGGTAGATGTGCAGTAAGGATAGATCTATCTCTACAGTGAGCCCAATAACTATTTATTTTTATGGCTCTTTCCTGCAGTTTAAAAATTGTCTGTTTTAGGCCTTAGTTTTCCAGTAAAGAATCCTGTAGCTGAGAACGGAGTACAGGCCGGCAGTGAGACCGGATGTGCCACCGCTTATATAGCATAGCGAGCTTATCAAAACCTCAAATTCCGTCTTCAGCCTCACAGTATTCTCTGCAGCCAGCAGAGCAAGGGTTGCTGAGGACAGGGTCCTACATAGGCAACATTTAAGGAGCCGTGCTGTATCATTACAGCTCTGTGTTGTGCTATCGTGCAGTCAATCCATGTGGAGCTATTGAGTTACTCTGGAACACTATGGGACTGTCACAGGGCAGCCAAGTGAGCTACAACACCAAGACGAATCATTGCTTGGCTTTTGGGAAGATAAATGTTTTTTCCCATTGGGTTCAAGGTCCCGTTTACTTTATTGATCACAATATACAGTACAACCTCAAGTTATAGTTAGTTACATTTTTGCAACATTGGACACCATTGGCCAGTAGTTATGGAAAATTTTCAACACTGTTATTCAAAAAGTCATACCAAAGATTTTCCACAGCAACACTGAAGAGGCTGTGGCATAATGTGAAACCTTACCCTTCAGTCATCCTGTGTTGTTTATAATTTCAGACATTGAGTTTTGCATATTAAATGGTTCACTGTCTGTGGGATGGCTGAGAATTCTGAAGAATGAGTTCACAGGAGCAGAAGTTGAAAGTGACTGCATGAGATGCTGTGGTACCAAATGCCATTGCCTTGCACACCACAATGTAATTGCGGAATTCACATTTTTATTAATTTGTAACAGACTTTAGACATCACTAATATATTCTCCTCCACTATGTACAACAGTCTGCCAATGCTGGGGTAACTTTTCGATTCTGCGACTGTAAATCACATGGTTTCGAAGTGAAGAACTCATTGAGCCAGTTTGAGTGCATTTTCATCAAGAAAGGAAGACCCTTGGAAGTTGTTTGATAGAGATCAGGGAAGGTGAAAATCTGAGGGTGCAAGATCGGGAAAATAAGGTTGGTGCAGAACGACTTCCCAGCCCAACTGCTATGTAGTGTTTTTTGTCAGTATAGCAGAAAGTGGGCTGATGTTATTGTGGGGTGCTCTAGAAGATTCACTTTGCTCGTGATTCCAATTGCTTCTCCACCCCCCCCCCCCCCCCTCTCCCTATCCTGCACCTCACCCCCTCACTGTTATGATAGTTGTGTCCATGTACAGTAAGCCACTACCTCAAGTTACTACTGTCATGCAGAAATTGTGAGAGACGACACACAGGTGAAGTTAAAGTACATGTGTTTGACAATGAGAGTCCAGGTACAGCTGGACTAGTTGTGAGAAAGTCGGAGCAGATTACAGGTGATCCTTCCCAGTTGGCAGAATGTACTGACCATGAAGTAAACTATGACCAAGAGCAACAGGTAAGGTTACAAGAATAGTTTCACTGAATGAATGACCATTGCAAGGCAGCGTACTGTGTGGCATAAACTAAAGCCCTGTATATTCTTTCACAGCTACCATGCACCTTAGCTAGAAATGAAGGGTCCACTGATAATGCTTTGAACAGCACTGGAAAATAAGGTTCAGATGTTTTTGTAAAAGCAAGGGATGTTTATTCTGATGGTTACAAAGTATAATGGCAGTATGGAATAATGAATCAGAATACCCATTTGTGTGTGTACATAACTCTCTTTATGTTCAGTGACAATATTACATAAAGGGATGTCTTGTGACAGCCAGAGCAAGAGCACCAGCAGCAGCGAGTACTGTTTGTATAAAGCATTTTTGTACTTATTTGCTGCGCTTAGCTTTTAAATAGTTTTTCTGGGAAAACCTAGCGTAGTTTTCGCGTCTCGTATTTCAGTGAGTGTTTCTTGATTATCAGAGTAGCTCATCAGAAGATTATCTTGGGAATTTGTCACCGTATAGGGTAGGGTAAATAGTCATGTGTAGGGACTGTGGTTGTTGTGAGTGGACGCAAGGAGAATTGGCCACTCTTCGGGGGCAGGTGGAGGCTTTGTCTGTTAGGCTCATCGAGCTCGAGGCGCAGGCGTCGGCTCGTAGTGGCGTTGGGGCAACTGTGGTGAGACCTATGCCTACTTCGGTGGCCTTGGAATCACATGGAACCCCTGATGTCGCTGTGTCTTCCGGCAGTGAGCATCTTACCGGTCAGCCATCACTCCAGGGTGAATGGCGGACAGTGGTGGGCTCGCGCGTGCCTGGCCGAAAGGCGAAGGTGGGATCTGGCCGCGTGGCGGCTGCCTTACCCCTTTCCAACAGGTACGGGGTGCTTCCTAGTGGTGATGACATTGTTTCCGAGCCACCACAGGATGCCTCGCCTGTTGGGCCAGTGGCCGATTCTCCGGCAAGGTCCCGACAGTCACAGAGGGCGGGCCTATTAGTTATAGGGAGCTCCAACGTTAGGCGGGTTATGGAGCCCCTCAGGAAAATAGCGGGTAGGTCGGGGAAGAATGCCAGTGTGCACTCGGTGTGCTTGCCGGGGGGTCTCGTCCGTAATGTGGAGGAGGCCCTTCCGGCAGCTATTGAACGCACTGGGTGTGACCGGCTGCAGATAGTAGCACATGTCGGAACGAATGACGCCTGCCGCTTGGGTTCTGAGGCCATCCTTGGTTCCTTCCGGCGGCTGGCTGATTTGGTGAAGACAACCAGCATCGCACACGGAGTGCAAGCTGAGCTTAATATCTGCAGCATAGTGCCCAGAGTCGATCGCGGTCCTCTGGTTTGGAGCCGTGTGGAGGGTCTAAACCAGAGGCTCAGACGACTCTGCGACTATAATGGTTGCAAATTCATCGACCTCCGTTATTGGGTGGAGAACTGTAGGGCCCCCCTAGACAGGTCAGGCGTGCACTACACACCGGAAGCAGCTACTAGGGTAGCAGAGTACGTGTGGCGTGCACACGGGGGTTTTTTAGGTTAGAGGGACCCCCCCTTGGGCGAAACGATAAAATACCTGACGGCTTACCAGAGAGGACATTATCATCGTTGATAAAGAACGTCCGTCCTCAGAGACCAAAAACAGGAAAAGTTAACGTAATATTGGTAAACTGCAGGAGTATCCAGGGCAAGGTTCCTGAATTAGTATCTCTTATTGAAGGAAATAGTGCGCATATAGTATTAGGAACGGAAAGTTGGTTAAAACCGGAAGTGAACAGTAACGAAATCCTAGACACAGAATGGAATATATACCGCAAGGATAGGATAAACGCCAATGGTGGAGGAGTATTTATAGCAGTAAAGAATTCAATAATATCCTGTGAAGTTATTAGCGAATGCGAATGTGAAATAATCTGGGTTAAGCTAAGTATCAAAGGTGGGTCAGATATGATAGTCGGATGCTTCTATAGACCACCTGCATCAGCAACCGTAGTAGTTGAGCGCCTCAGAGAGAACCTGCAGAACGTCGTGAAGAAGTTTCGTGATCATACTATTGTAATAGGGGGAGACTTCAATCTACCAGGTATAGAATGGGATAGTCACACAATCAGAACTGGAGCCAGGGACAGAGACTCTTGTGACATTATCATGACTGCCTTGTCCGAGAATTACTTTGAGCAGATAGTTAGAGAACCAACTCGTGAAGCTAACGTTTTAGACCTCATAGCAACAAATAGACCGGAACTTTTCGACTCCGTGAATGTAGAAGAGGGTATCAGTGATCATAAGTCAGTGGTTGCATCAATGACTACAAGTGTAATAAGAAATGCCAAGAAAGGAAGGAAAATATATTTGCTTAACAAGAGTGATAGGGCACAAATCGCAGAATATCTGAGTGACCACCATCAAACGTTCATTTCTGAGGAAGAGGATGTGGAACAAAAATGGAAAAAATTCAGAAACATCGTCCAGTACGCCTTAGATAAGTTCGTACCGACTAAGGTCCAAAGCGAGGGGAAAGATCCACCGTGGTATAACAATCATGTACGAAAGGTACTACGGAAACAAAGAAAGCTTCATCATAGGTTTAAGAGTAGTCGAATCATAGCTGATAAGGAAAAGCTGAACGAAGCGAAAAAGAGCGTAAAGAGAGCAATGAGAGAAGCATTCAACGAATTCGAACATAAAACATTGGCAAACAATCTAAACAAGAACCCTAAAAAGTTTTGGTCATATGTAAAATCGGTAAGCGGATCTAAATCCCCTATTCAGTCACTCGTTGACCACGATGGCATCGAAACAGAGGACGACCGAAGAAAGGCAGAAATACTGAATTCAGTGTTCCGAAACTGTTTCACTGTGGAAAATCGTAACACGGTCCCTGACTTCAGCCGTCGCACGGACGCCAAAATGGAAAATATTGAAATAAATGATATCGGAATTGAAAAACAACTGCTATCACTTAGTAGCGGAAAAGCATCCGGACCAGACGAGATACCCTTAAGATTCTACAGTGATTATGCTAAAGAACTTGCCCCCTTTCTATCAGCAATTTATCGTAGATCGCTGGAAGAACGTAAAGTACCTAGCGACTGGAAGAAAGCGCAGGTCGTTCCCATTTTCAAGAAGGGTCATAAATCAGATGCGAATAATTATAGGCCTATTTCGCTTACGTCAATCTGCTGTAGAATAATGGAACATGTTTTGTGTTCTCGTATTATGACGTTCTTAGATAATACAAATCTCCTTCATCATAACCAACATGGATTCCGCAAACAGAGATCATGTGAAACTCAGCTCGCCCTATTTGCCCAAGAATTTCACAGTGCCGTAGACACTGGCGAGCAGATTGATGCCGTATTCCTGGACTTCAGGAAGGCATTTGATACGGTTCCGCACTTACGTTTAGTGAAAAAAATACGAGCTTACGGAATATCGGACCAGGTTTGTGATTGGATTCAGGATTTCCTAGAAGAAAGAACACAACATGTCATTCTTAACGGTTCAAAATCTGCAGATGTAGAGGTAATTTCGGGAGTACCGCAAGGAAGCGTGATAGGACCTTTATTGTTTACAATATACATAAATGACTTAGTTGACAACATCGGTAGCTCCGTGAGGCTATTTGCAGATGACACGGTTGTCTACAAGAAAGTAGCAACATCAGAAGACTCGTACGTACTCCAGGAAGACCTGCAGAGGATTAATGCATGGTGCGACAGCTGGCAGCTTTCCCTAAACGTAGATAAATGTAATATAATGCGCATACATAGGGGCAGAAATCCATTCCAGTACGATTATGCCATAGGTGGTAAATCATTGGAAGCGGTAACAACCGTAAAATACTTAGGAGTTACTATCCGGAGCGATCTGAAGTGGAATGATCACATAAAACAAATAGTGGGAAAAGCAGGCGCCAGGTTGAGATTCATAGGAAGAATTCTAAGAAAATGTGACTCATCGATGAAAGAAGTAGCTTACAAAATGCTTGTTCGTCCGATTCTTGAGTATTGCTCATCAGTATGGGACCCTTACCAGGTTGGATTAATAGAAGAGATAGACATGATCCAGCGAAAAGCAGCGCGATTCGTCATGGGGACATTTAGTCAGCGCGAGAGCGTTACGGAGATGCTGAACAAGCTCCAGTGGCGGACACTTCAAGAAAGGCGTTACGCAATACGGAGAGGTTTATTATCGAAATTACGAGAGAGCACATTCCGGGAAGAGATGGGCAACATATTACTACCGCCCACATATATCTCGCGTAATGATCACAACGAAAAGATCCGAGAAATTAGAGAAAATACGGAGACTTACAAGCAGTCGTTCTTCCCACGCACAATTCGTGAATGGAACAGGGAAGGGGGGATCAGATAGTGGTACAATAAGTACCCTCCGCCACACACCGTAAGGTGGCTCGCGGAGTATAGATGTAGATGTAGAAGGATAGACTGCTACTTATCTCATAGCAGAGATGTTGAGCCACAGACACACACAATAAAAAGACTATAAACATGTAAGCTTCTGGCCTGGAAGGCCTTCTGGAATGGACATTCTCTCTCTGTCTCTCTTTCTCTCTCTCTTTATGTACTATGTATGATACTTCGTCAATAGTGATATGTTTAATAAAGTATTTATCAAGCGGAAAGTCCGTGTGTAACCGATGAGAGAATTTTTGGCTGATTTAACTAAAAAAGCATATTTCAGCATGTCAGATTCACCAGTATGAGTTACACATAATGTTTAGATGTACAGTTTTGGTAAATATATGTGCATAAATGCATTTTTGTGACTTTTGCAGTGCCAGAGTGAAGGTTGTTTAAGTGTGGTTGCAATGTTAGCCATGGCCAGTTGGTTGTATAAGCATATTAGGCAAGGACTGTGTGGGAGCAACTAAATGTGTTTGGAATTTTTCGTGTAACAGGTATATGAACCAGAAAAATTTCTTCACGAGTTCATTGACTAATGTAAGTTTCCTACCATCAATTTTGTGAATTTAAACTCTCAACAGCAGTTTGCTGTTCAGGGCTTAGTGAATAGTGGATTGGGCTCATTGCTCAATCCATTATTGCAGTCAAATCAGTGAAGCAGTGTGAAATGAACAGTTTATGAAACTGGATCACATTGTGTAAAGTATGTTTTTATTTCTCGAAGAATATCCTGCCTGCATTATAGTTAAGTTATCTCGAAGTTAGCAGAATGTGGTGGATGTGTGACAATCCACAAGACACCAATCTGGCTGTCGAACTTTAAAATTGGACACACACAAATTGTGTATTTGTAGAAAAAGGAATTGAGTCATAATGCCTAATATGTTCCTTCCAATTTAATTTGGAATGCGAAAGCCCAATAATTTTACTGAATTAGCTCCTGTCTTTTATTAGAATTACAGTGGAGTTCATGCAAAGAAACTAATTCATTGCTAGATCTAATTTCTCCTGAGTTGCTCGATAGAATTTTGTGGTGTGTGTGTGTGTGTGTGTGTGTGTGTGTAGTGTCGTATTATGTGTAACATACTGCTGAATTAATCCCTGGAGCGGAAGGTGCAATGATCAGAAGAAATGACCAAGTCCTGTGGCACACAGTCTGAAATTCCTTCACGAAAGTGCATCTATTTTTAACTGAGTAAGGACTGTCTCCTGTTGTCTAAATTGAACTTGATTATAATTGAATATTGGCTGTGTATTCCAGTAAATTCCAGTTTTGCAAGTAGGATACTAAATTGCTATATAATCAAAGACTACACTGAGAACACAAAGTACAATAGATACAAATTTTTCAAATGCAGTTAGCCCTCGGTTAACAACTTATGTGACAGTGTCAGAAACAGTACTATTTTTACCGTGTTGAGAACAAAACCATGTGTTGGAGAAGAGATGGTGATGTTTGAAGTAGATGTTTGGCTGGTTGTATGTAAGATACCAACAGACTCCAGAGGAAACTGAAACTGTAGGAACAGTTCAGTAGTGTTGGGGCAGTTGCTTGTTCCTATTTTTGAAGACTAGTATGACTTTAGAAATTCAGAGTGCATGCAGAAAAATTCCAGATTGTAAACATTAATTAAATATGAAAGTAAGGACACTCAGATAAGGCATATTGCATTAAAAAATACATGGTCTGAGAATTAATAACTGTCTATACTTTTATGGTACTAAAACTTTGACTCAGCTTTTATAATATCATTGGGAGTAATAACATTCCAGTGAAAAAAATTCCTTCTAATGGCTTGGCACTACGCAGTTGTAATGCAGACGTTCCATTTTGTTTGATTTTGTTTTGCATCTCATTTACTGATTATTAGAAATTAATCATTAATTTCTTCTGGGCCCAGAAGTACGAGGTCTGTTCAAAAAACTCCGGAACATATGTTATTTCATGCCAATGGTGGATTGGAGCGAAATGCAGTTGGCATCCCTGCTTAAGGCTGTGTTTAATGTATAACTGCCAGAAGTTTCATTGTTGTATGTCTGTCAGTTATTGTTCAGTGCTGTATTGAGTAGAACATTGTGTCGCACAGTTGCAAATTTAGAGATGGAAGAGTTATAGGAGCAATATGTCTGCATTAAATTTTGTGTGAAACTCAAGAATACCTTCACAGTGACACATCAAATGATGCAGGAAGCCTACGGTGATGAGCGCTTAAGCTATCCTTGGTGTTACGAATGGTTCAGAAGGTTTAAGAACAGTCGGACAGAAGTTAAAGATGGCTCTCGTTCAGGACACCCTTCGATGTGTCCTGACGACACTCATGTCAGGAATGTCAGCGAAATTGTGTGTGCCAATCGAAGACTGTCAGAGAGATTGCAGAAGAAAATATTTCAGTTGGAACATGTCATGAAATCCTTACACAGATCTTGGAAAGTATTGTGTTGCCACCAAGTTCGTCTACGGCTCATGAGTCAAGACCAGGAAGACCTTTGCTTCACAATCTCCGAAGAGCTTTTGGATCATGCAAATGAGAATGAGGTGTTCCTTAAGAGAATCATAACTGGTGATGTGATGTGTGTCTACAGTTATGATGTTGAGCCCAAGGTTCAATCTTCACAAATGGTCGGGAAAGGTTCTCCAAGCCCAAAAGAAGCTCGTCAGGTCAAGTCAAATGTCAAAGCCGTAGTGATAGTCTTCTTTGACTTTGAAGGATTATTTCATCATGATTTCATGCCACAGGGACAAACTATTAGTTGATGGTACTGTTGGGATGTGTTGATGCCTGTGATAAAATGTGAGAAGTGAACGAGCTAAAATGTGGTGAGACAATTCATGGCTCTTGCATCACAATAATACACACACACATTCATCCTTGTTGGTGTGTGGCTATTGCACAAAAAACGAAATCACTGTGCTGCCTCATCCTCTGTATTCTCGAGGCCTGGACACTGTGGACATTTATTTATTTCCAGAGTTGAAAAGCCCGTTGAAAGGACAAAGAGTGCAATGATAGCCAAAATAAAAGAAAATTCGCAGACAGTGCTTCATGCAATCCAGCAAGAGGCATAGCAAGACTGCTTCCGGAAGTGAAAATGACATTGGGAGCAGTGTATCAATTGTGGAGGAGAGTATTTCAAAGGGAGTATGGATAATAAGTAAAAGATAAGTGTAGAAAAATGTTGTGGACAAAGTTCTGGAATTTTCTGAGGAGACCTTGTATGTCTTGTGCGTGGCTATGGTAATTTCCTTGTTTCAGAATGTTACGTATTGCTGTGTGTTGGATGGAAGCACTTTTTGTGTAGGGGAGCTGTAGTAGCAGGCAAATTTGTTTGTTCACTATAAAATAGTTGGCACCAGAAAGGGGGAGGGGGAGATGATTTGACATTACACAGGTGAAATCAACTTTCAGAGCTGCAGACTCCAATGTATAAATGTGGACAAGTGTTGGTGCCTGGCCTAGTTGTCCTATTTTCAAACTCCCATTGGTATGATCTCATTGAATTTGTATCTCCGCAGCTGACAAAATGTTAGTGGCATCAGTGCTGGTTCCCAAGTTTTGCTAAGCTGAAATCCACAGTAATAATATCAGATGGTTCAAAATATTTGTGTTTAAATAAAAAAATAGGCAGAGTTGAGTACGAGTGATTTTGTCTCTTCTTGTCCTTGCAGCTAGTGAGCCCCTCTCATCCTGGGGTCTTAACCAAACCTAATCTCACTGAGGAAGGGTACAGTCTGATTAAAATTACTTTGTGATGGAGGTTTCAGTGAGTTGAGTGGTAGGGTCATCCATCACATCTGCCAGCAGTTTGTAGTTCTTTCTTGTGTGCCAGGTGCTCACTGTGTTGCCAGGTTTGTAGGCAGATGCAGAGCCTTGCATAACATAGTTAGCTGTAGGTGTGCAACACTCACTGCTCCCCTCCCCCCTCTTGGCCCTCCGGCAATCTGTCAGTCAAAGTCATTTTAATCAGAGGAGAATGTATATATGTGTTATAGTGTATGTACTTATATATGAGGCTATCAGCACAATTGTGGCCTATCCGACATTTTTGGAAAAAATGAGATATTCACAGAGAATATCACTTTTGCCCTACCATTATGTCCTACAATTGCTGGACATGTATTCGGACACCGTGGACAATGTGGCAGCGTCAGACGTTCGTGCACCATGCAGCGCCACACGAAATGGGGCGCTATAGTAGCCTATACGTGTCATGTTAGCAGAGCCCAATCAACGTGGTACATCGAAGGATACCACACCCTCTACATCATACATGGACGTATTGGAGGGGGATCGTAGTACTGGTACCGTAATTGCACTGCAACAAGGGAGAGAACAGGTCAGGAAAGCCCACACATTCAAAAAGAAAAGCGATCAAAAAGGGAAGAATACATTAACGTGAAGGGAAATGTAGTGGCAAGGAATGTCCCACCCTCAGAGCATGCGTGTATCAGAAGGAATGTGGTTGACATTTTTCACCTGAACACCAACTACATCTATTTGACTCGTTCTATGCATTAGGTAGTTTCGACTTGCAGTTGGCATACATTTTTGTTTTGGTGAGGGTAGTCCCTGAGGCACACGGGTACTAAAGAGTCACGACGAGTAACAACGCGCCTATACCATTTTTTAGAATGAAGAGGGAGTGGATGTGAAGGTGTGTGAAACATGATTTAAGAACATCTTGCAGATATCAGACGGTAGGATTACAGGGGTTCTTTTGCACAAAGTGGAGCACCAAAACACTAATAGCAAAGATGGTTGCGGTAGAGAACTTCATAAAACAGTTTCCAGCAAATCAGAGTCATTATGCACAAATGAATGAAACAATGGATCGGAAGTATTTGTCACCAGACCTGAGCATGGGGAAGTTATACCATTTATATAAAGCTGAGCAGGATGATCTTATCTCTTACTACATATTTGGTCCGATATTTGATATAAGATCAACTCTGTCCTTTCATCCTCCTGAAATTGATTTCTGCCATAAATGTGACCTCTATAACATCAAACATGCTGCAGCCAACACTGTGTAAGAGAAGGGTAAATCGGAATGTGAAAGAGAGTCACATCAACAAAAGGCTGAGAGTGCGCGGACGGGAATGCATCACGATGCAGAAGGGAAGCATCAGTACAGCGATATGACCGTGATTGCCTTTGATTTGATGAGGACTTTACTGACACTGGTGCTTACGACAAGTATATGTTAGTACAAGCGGCAATTGTGGACATGCTGCCTTGTAATACACGACCTATGTACCAAGAAAGCTACCACGTATGTATGGAGTGAGGGCGAAGCATCCCGAGGACTGCAAGAAATTGAATCATGTCTTATGGACTACATTAAACATAACGTCCAAACAAAGCAACTGACTATATACTTGGATCAATGTGGTGGGCAAAATCGGAATATAAAAACTGCGTTACTGTGTCAATTCATGGTTCTGCGTGCAGAGTTCACACTGGAAGTAACCCACCATAAGTCCCTAGTCTGTAGGCATTCATACCTACCATATGACCAGGACTTTGGTGTCATGGCGAAGAACAGAAAATTTCACCCGAACATATACGCACCCTCTGACTGGTGATCAGTGTCATTATCACTGCATGAAAACAATAACCCTTCACCGTTATACCGATGACAAGGAATGACTTCATGTCCACAGTATGTGTGGAGAGAAACATACGTAACCATGACGTGTCGACACAAAATACCAGAGTGCAATGGTTCCATTAAAGTGGCTTCTGTATATAGCATCCTCTCCCCATACCATCTTTCATAAGTACTTCAATGAGCCAGATGTCCCATGTGCCGATGTCAGTTTTGCTAAACGAAGGTCGAAAGTAACTGAGACTATGGATGTACTATATCCCAATGGACACACTATTTGCACATTGAAAAAGACCAATTTAATGACCTTGCTGTAATTCGTACCCCTGGTGTACCATGCTTATTACCATAACTTGAAGACATCTGCACAGCTGTGTGGTGATGCCATCTCTGTAAATCATGATACAAACGATGAACATTAACACTTCATGTTTATCTTGTCCAGTGTTTGACTACAGTGTGTAAAGCAATAACAGCCTATCCCACATGTTTTGTGTGTTATGACCAATTGCGCCAAAACAATAGTGGCCTAACCCACTCAAAAAATGGTCTAAAAACAATATTACGCTTAACTCCATGTACAGCCGATTACCGGACACCATACCACATTATGTATATCACAATCATTGCTATACACCGCAATCACTACCTTACACATCAATTCTACAAACGTCAGTATCTTCCAGTGGACATTCCCATAAACCAGTGTGCTGTGGGTTAGGCCACTGTAGGCTGATGGCCTCGTGTGCCTATTGGATGAATTTACATTCCTGCTTATGGTAAGTAATGACCAGTAATTCTGTCTCATAATTTTATAGTTTTCTTGAGCAAATTTTCCTTTTGATACAATTATTCTTTTACTTTGTTTTTGAATGTATGGGAACTTTTAGTTTCCTGTCTGATGTCTATCAGTAACCTGTTATAGACTCCACATTTCAAACACTACCTAGAGATGTGTAGTCTGTGTGGAAATTAGTTTTATTCCTTGTATTGTAGTTAAGAATTACTGAGTTAATTCCAAATTCAGTTTTGTTATAAAGCACAGAATACCATTAGGCAGAATAGTATTGGATCACGAGTGTAAGAATCCCTATATTCCTGAAGAGGCTTCTACAAGGTGTTTAGTTCCCAACTTTACATAAATTTTCTTATTATTGCACACTTCTACAGAGTAAATACTTTTTGACCTTAGCTGTATTGCCCATTGAACAGTGTTGTGTGAAAGTACGCTGACAATACTGTCTGTAGTTCAGCACAGTGTGAGAGGTTTCTGAGTGCAAAGTAGGCAGAACAGCACTTCTGTTTAATTTAGCCACATGCTGGTTCCAACTTAGTTCTTTATTCATCTGGACGCCTTGGAATATTACACATGGAGCCTCATCCAATATATTACCATTGGTCGCTACTTCTGATACCTGTAACTCATTTTTGTTTGTTTAGAATTTTAGTTTTTATGAAATTACAAGGTGTACAACTTTGCTTCCGACGTTTGCCAATAGGTGGTGACAACGGTAAGTAGCAGTCGAAAGAAACAGATCAAAGACTTCAGGCAGTTAGCTTGGACCTCAGTCAACATAACCTCATTCAAACTTTAGTTGATTTGTGTCTGCATTATAAAGTTGTTCTTGATTGAAAATGTCAGTTTACGAGCCCAATTCTCATCATTTGTGGGAGGTGTTACTGTTTTGTTTCAGTATGAAGAAAACAGCGACTGAGTCTCATCGAATGCTGTCAAGTATGTATGGTAAGGACGCTATTAGTGAAAGAACTTGTGAGTGGTTTCAATGCTTCAAGAATGGTGATTTTAGCGTTATAGACTGGCATAGTGGTGGAAGAGAGAATGTTTTCGAAGATGCAGAATTGGAGACGTTGCTGAGTGAAAACTCGCATCAGACTCAAGAAGAATTGTCACAATTAGTGGGAGTGATACAGCAAGCCATTTCAAAACGTCTCAAGGCTATGGGCACAATTCAGAATGAAGGAACTTGGGTCCCGTGTGAGCTGAAACCAAGAGACGTTGAATGGCGTTTGTGTGTTTGTGAACAGTTGCTTCAGAGGCAAAAATGTAAGGGATTTCTGCATTGCATTGTGACAGGGGATGAAAAATGCATTCATTACGATAACCCTAAATGCAAAAATCATGGGGATATCCCGGCCATGCTTCCATGTCGATGGTTAAACCGAATATTCAATGCTCCAAGATCATGCTCTGCATTTGGTCCGACCAGCTCGGCATCGTGTACTATGAGGTGTTAAAGTGAAACAATCACAGGTGCTCAATATCGAATGCAATTAATGCATTTGAGCAGAGCATTAAAAGACAAATGTCTGCAATACAGCAAGAGGCATGATAAAGTGATTTTGCAACAAGACATCACTCGACCCTACATTGCAAAAGAGGTCAAAACGTACTTGGAAACATTAAAATGGGAAGCCCTACCCCACCTACCATATTCTCCAGACATTGCTCCCTCTGACTATCACCTGTTTAGATCAATGGCACATAGGCACATGGCCTGGCTGACCAACGCTTCTGATCTCATGAAGACCTCACAAATTGGATCGATTCGTGGATTGATTCAAAAGATGAACAATTTTTTTGACGTGGGATTTGTACACTGCCCAAAATGTGGGAGAAAGTAGTGGCCGTTGATGGAAAATACTTCAAATGATACATGTGTAACCAATTTGTTTCATTAAAGCCTCAAATGTTGGGGAAAAAACGGCGGAAGCTACGTTTTACACCTTGTAAGTTTTTCTAAAATTAACAATTAAGTTGTTAGCTGGTAATCAATTGTAAGCCTATTCCATTATCATGGCTGTGTGATTTGTGAGCCCTTTATTAGTGTGCTCGTGTCATCAGCAAAAATTACAGTTTTTGGAATCCTATAACTGAGCATTGGAAGATGCATAGAGGGAAAAAATAGAGAAGAGAAAGCCATGTAACTCCATGTGTGTGATGGCAGAGGTCAGACTCTGAATGAATACACCATTTCCAAAAAATATACACAAGTCTTGACAGACAAAAATTTAATGATGGAACTAATATAAACATAAGGTCAAGAACAGGAATAGGCCCAGAACCAAATCTTGTGGGACACCATATGTAATGTTTTCCCAGTTTGAATTTGATCTTATTTTTGTGGTATCATCTGATAATGTGATGTCATTTTACAGTAATCTACATTGGCGAAGTTCTTGGCAAGATCACACAACAGAGTAATTTTTCATTTTTAGCTCTTCCAGAACTGAGTGTGTGAGATTATGTATAACTTTCTCCAATAGAAGCCTTTACTGAAACCAAACTTAGATATTGTTAAAAGGTTATTCTAAGAAAGATGGTTCAGTATTCTTTTGAGAATGTGAGAAGGAGAGATATGGGTCTATTGTTAGAGATCAGTTGGTTATCTCCACTTTCATAAATGACTGTTACTTCAGCATATTTCAGGTTTTCAGAAAATACATCTTCACACTGACTGGTTACAAAGGGAACTCAAGGTGGGAACTATCAAATGTGCACAAGATAAATGGCAGGCAGGCAGGCACTGGAGGAGTTTATGGACCACCTAAACGGCATACATGAAAATATCACCTTCACAATGGAAGTAGAAGAGAATGGCTGTATTCCATTCCTGGACATACTGATCAGGAAGAAAGCGGATGGCAGGCTGGGCCATTCAGTATATAGAAAAAAGATGCACACAGACCTGTACCTCCATGCAACCAGCTGCCACCATCCGGCACAACGCCAGTCAGTACTGACCACCTTGGTACATAGGGCGCACGTCATTTGTGACAAAGAAAGCCTCTCAGACGAATTACACCACCTAAGAGAGGTATTTCGGAAAAACGGGTACAGTAAAACACAGATTGACAGGGCCTTCAAGAGGAGACAGGCTGACAAATCTGAGGTAGAGGAAGTGAACAAGAGACTCGCCTTTCTCCCATATTTGGGGCCCACATCGGCCAAAATCGGGAGGCTATTAAGAAAATCTAACATAAATACCGTCTTCCGACCACCGCCGAAGACGAAAGAGCTGCTGGGCTCAGCTAAAGACACACTCAAACTAAACACACCTGGTATATACAACATTGCCTGCGAATGTGGTGTGCAGTACATTGGTCAAACGCAGCGCTGCATCTCTAAAAGGTGCGAAGAACACATCAGGCATGTTCGGCTTGGACAGATAGAGAAATCTGCTATAGCGGAACATAGCATCAAAGAAAACCACACCTTTGACTTCGAAAACACCAGGGTGCTGTGCCGAGCCGGGAGCTATTGGGATAGCGTCATTAAAGAATCAATAGAAATACGGGTCCACGAGAATCTTGTGAACAGGGACGAAGGCTACCAACTGAGCGCGGCCTGGAATCCAGCATTAGCCGCAATACGCCAGGAACGCAACAAGAACCGTCCAGCTCACGAGACGCGATCACAATGCTCTGACGGAGACACGAACGGCGCACCCGCTTCCCCCTCCACCTCGCCCGCCGGCTCCTCTGGACCCAGCCTCCCGCGGCCTGGTGGTGGGGGGCACACCGCAGGTATAAAGGGACCGGCATCCGCAAAGTCTCGGCACTTCGCCAGAAGATGATGAGTATGTCACTCGTCGAAACGTCGCAGTTTGAGGACACCGCCACCCGGCTGGAAGCCCGAGAACTCTTCGCCAGCTGTATACGCCGGGAAAGGATACATTCACATTTACGACACCTCTACGGGGAGGAGATGCTCTGTAGCTTCAAGCTGCTGCAGAAAGAACGCAACAGGAAAGCCAAATTGCTCAGCTCACTGGCTTTCCTCCAACGTTGCCGAGACAAGAACATCTTGCCACGATTTGCGGAAATAAGACATCCTGTGAAAACGAAGAAAACCAAACGTATTTTACGGCGAGCAGGGATGGCGATTGTCAGGGAACGCATTCACTACACACGGCAAGAACTGGACAAGAATGCACGCATCCTGATCGCATGTCACCTGAAAATGGCAGAAGCATTACCGGCACACACTTGGGAGTGGGTTGACTGCAGCTCTCACGCCGACAGTGAGGTGCAAAAACGACAGGTTGCCGCAAAACAGATCAACAAATTCGGCAGACTCTCTGGAGCTCAGTCTACCCAGAAGGTGACAAATAGCACCAGAGCTATTGTAAATTTGACAGATAAGGTGCTAGATGCAGCCACAACTTCTGTCCTCACGAAAGGGTTAAACTTTGCACCTGTACCAAGGACCATACCAAAACGGGACATCATCAGCAGCGTAGAGGAAGCAATCCGGGGCCTACCCAAGGAGGAAGCTGAGCAGATCCGAAGGGAGACCTGCAGGATCATCGACAAGTCACGACTCCCTAAAGCTAACATTTCTGCGCCGGAGCGAGAGGCTATCCGCGCACTGAGGGATGATGCTGACATCATGGTCCTCCCAGCAGATAAGGGAAATGCGACGGTGCTGATTCGCACAGTCGACTACCAACAGAAAATCTGCTCTCTGCTGCAAGACCCAGCCTACAGGAAACTCAACAAGGACCCTACATCGACGATGACCAGGAAAACCGTGGCGCTACTGAAGGACTCAGATCTACCAGAGGCAGTGCAGAAACGGCTGTATCCCAGAGCGCCAACGACACCGCGCCTGTATGGATTGCCCAAGATCCACAAAGATGGGGTGCCTCTACGGCCGATTCTGGACACTATCAACTCGCACAGTTATGGACTGGCCAAATACCTGGCGACACTATTGAAACCACTGGTGGGACACTGCAGTCATCACGTGAAAAACTCCGCGGATTTCGTTAGAATACTGAAGGACATCCGAATACAGAGTGATGACCTACTCGTGAGCTTCGACGTCACCTCCTTGTTCACAAGAGTACCGCTACAAGACGCCTTGGCGCTCCTTAATCAACACTTCGAGCCGGAAACAGTGAAGCTCTTTGAATATGCACTTACGACCACCTACTTCAAGTGCAATGGAGAGCATTATGAACAAGTGGATGGAGTGGCCATGGGATCTCCCCTTGCTCCAGGGATCGCGAATCTTTATATGGAACACTTTGAGGAGGTGGCACTACGAACTGCTCACCGTAAACCCAGGCACTTCTTCCGCTATGTGGACGACACTTTCGTGATCTGGCAGCATGGCAGGCAGGCACTGGAGGAGTTTATGGACCACCTAAACGGCATACATGAAAATATCACCTTCACAATGGAAGTAGAAGAGAATGGCTGTATTCCATTCCTGGACATACTGATCAGGAAGAAAGCGGATGGCAGGCTGGGCCATTCAGTATATAGAAAAAAGACGCACACAGACCTGTACCTCCATGCAACCAGCTGCCACCATCCGGCGCAACGCCAGTCAGTACTGACCACCTTGGTACATAGGGCGCACGTCATTTGTGACAAAGAAAGCCTCTCAGACGAATTACACCACCTAAGAGAGGTATTTCGGAAAAACGGGTACAGTAAAACACAGACTGACAGGGCCTTCAAGAGGAGACAGGCTGACAAATCTGAGGTAGAGGAAGTGAACAAGAGACTCGCCTTTCTCCCATATTTGGGGCCCACATCGGCCAAAATCGGGAGGCTATTAAGAAAATCTAACATAAATACCGTCTTCCGACCACCGCCGAAGACGAAAGAGCTGCTGGGCTCAGCTAAAGACACACTCAAACTAAACACACCTGGTATATACAACATTTCCTGCGAATGTGGTGTGCAGTACATTGGTCAAACGCAGCGCTGCATCTCTAAAAGGTGCGAAGAACACATCAGGCATGTTCGGCTTGGACAGATAGAGAAATCTGCTATAGCGGAACATAGCATCAAAGAAAACCACACCTTTGACTTCGAAAACACCAGGGTGCTGTGCCGAGCCGGGGGCTATTGGGATAGCGTCATTAAAGAATCAATAGAAATACGGGTCCACGAGAATCTTGTGAACAGGGACGAAGGCTACCAACTGAGCGCGGCCTGGAATCCAGCATTAGCCGCAATACGCCAGGAACGCAACAAGAACCGTCCAGCTCACGAGACGCGATCACAATGCTCTGACGGAGACACGAACGGCGCACCCGCTTCCCCCTCCACCTCGCCCGCCAGCTCCTCTGGACCCAGCCTCCCGCGGCCAGGTGGTGGGGGGCACACCGCAGGTATAAAGGGACCGGCATCCGCAAAGTCTCGGCACTTCGCCAGAAGATGATGAGTATATCACTCGTCGAAACGTCGCAGTTTGAAGACACCGCCACCCGGCTGGAAGCCCGAGAACTCTTCGCCAGCTGTATACGCCGGGAAAGCATACATTCACATTAACAGTACTTACATTTTGACAGTTGCCGTCCTTTCCATGTCAAACGTTCCCTCCCATACAGCTTTGGCATCCAAGGCAAACATGTTTGTTCAGATACAGACTCTTTACAGCAATACACCACCATTCTCACCTCAGCCTTTACGGCATGTAATTACCCCAACAGACTAGTTAAAAAGCAGATTTCCCAGGCCATCACATCCACTCCTGGTACAGCTGATCCCTCCACAAAACAGCTTCGGAGCACACCATTGGTGACTCAGCGTTATCCTGGTGTGGAATGTGTTAATCAGCTGCTTTGACAGGGCCATGATGTCCATAATCATTCCCTGAAATGAGATCCATTCTGTCTGAAATTTTGCCCATCACACCTAGAATAGCTTTCCGTCACCCTCCCAATCTCACCAATATTCTTGTCAGACCCTATGCTGCTCCCGCATCCTTCTCCCTACCCCTGTGACTATCCCCGCTGCAAAACTTGCCCTACGCACCCTCCTACTACCACCTATAGTAGCCCTGTAACTGGCAAAACATATACTATCAAAGGGAGAGCCATCTGCGAAATGGCCCTTGTCAAACACCAGCTACTATGTAAACACTGTTCAGCCTTCTACATTGGCATGACTACCTCCAAATTATAAATTAGGATAAATGGACATAGGCAGAGGGTATATACTGGCAATTTGCAATATCCTGTTGCAGAACATGCTCTACAACATGAAATCCATGACCTCAGCACCTTTTTCACCACATGCGTCATCTGAATTCTTTCCCCAGATACCAGTTTCTCACAACTCCGCAGGTGAGAACTAGCACTACAACATGTCCTTGGTTCTCGCCAGCCACCTGGGCTTAATTTACGTTAATTTCTTCCATCTCAGCTTTTCTTCACTGTAACTACTCTTTGTTTCACTCTGTTTTAGTTTTCTATGTCTTTCATTGTCTTTCCTGTCTATTTTTTACTGCCACCCTCCCACCTCTGTTATGTACAATGCACTTAGCTTTTCACTTTTATTAAATCATGCATGATGTTTTAGTAGTAATCTCTGTCTCGCATATTACCCTGTCTTCCATCTTTAAGCTCTCAGGTTTTCAAATCTCATCCGATGCAGTCCCCAACAATCAGTTTTTCCTTCTCATCACGTATGGTAAGTCTCCCCTGATCTGTGCTTCTGGGTGAATTTCCTGAATCTACCCCTTTTCCTAGACCTCTCCATTCCTTTTCCTTCACCCTTCTTCCTTCCCCTTCAAACCTTCTGCCTGAAGAAGGAGCCACTGGCTCTGAAAGCTTGCAAATAACAAAAGTCTTTTATGTGTGTCGCTTCGTGAGTAGATTTTTTCTGTATCCATTTAAATAATTTTATCAATAATTGATTGTTTTCGTTATATAAAAGATTACACTATAGCAGCTTACTCGTGAAAAAATATGGGAAAAGGAGTTGTTACACACATAAAGACAGAACACAATTCAGAAACGTTGAGACAAGTAGATTTTGTACTGATTAGCACACAGAAGTGTGTGCTTGTGAAGTAATAATGAAAAATAGTTCCTTTTTAATTGTAACTGTATATAGATCCTCACTTAGAATTTTGAGCTATAATCTGGATTCCTTACTGTGACATCTGACAAATAGCAGCAAGCAGCTATCTGTCTATGGTAACTTCAATGTAGATTCTCTAAAGAGTTCTGATAGGAAAAATGATATGAAAACCTTACAGGGATCCTACAGTTTTATCTCAGTAATTAACTCTCCAACATGGGTGGATAAAGACAGTAGGACCCTGATCGATGTTTCCTTTGATGAAGCTCAAAGCTAGAAAATAAGTGTTTACCCAGTAACAAATGCTCTCTCTAATCATGGTGCCCAGTTAGTTAGAATAAATGGGTAGATCACATAACTAATGAGGAGGTGTTGAATAGGATTAGGGAGAAGAGAAGTTTGTGGCACAACTTGACTAGAAGAAGGGATCGGTTGGTAGGACATGTTCTGAGGCATCAAGGGATCACCAATTTAGTATTGGAGGGCAGCGTAGAGGGTAAAAATCGTAGAGGGAGACCAAGAGATGAATACACTAAGCAGATTCAGAAGGATGTAGGTTGCAGTAGGTACTGGGAGATGAAGAAGCTTGCACAGGATAGAGTAGCATGGAGAGCTGCATCAAACCAGTCTCAGGACTGAAGGCCACAACAACAACAGTAGTGCCTTACAATATGGATACTTCTCAGTGGAAATCAGTTAGAATAATTAATTACTCCAGGACAAATATTTTTAAGAATAGTTTGCAGGAGATGACTGGGATGTGATTTATAATGAACCAAATGCTAACATAAAATTTAACCTATTCCTTGATAAATTTATTCCATGTAGTGAAATGAAAGACAGGACAACCAGCCACAGAACAAGACATCACTATTGAACTGAATGGAAGGACCATAAATGATGAATCATAGGTAGCAAATATACTGTATTTAATAATCATTTCTTAAATATAGTAGAAAGTCTAGGAACAAACAGTTCAAGAGGAAAATTGCAGCAATGTGTTCAAAAAGTATGTCTTATAAAATTCAGTCTTATCAAACAATGGAAAATCCAGGATGGAATGCAGCAATATTATGAAAAGGAAGGTTGCTGCTCACCATATGCTGAGCCGCAGATAGGCACAACAAAAAGACTGTCACAAATAAGCTTTCAGCCAACAAGGCCTTTGTCATAAATAGATGACACACACACACACACACACACACACAGGTCTAGCGGTTCTAGGTGCTCAGTCCGGAACCGCGCAACTGCTACGGTCGCAGGTTCGAATCCTGCCTCGGGCATGGATGTGTGTGATGTCCTTAGGTTAGTTAGGTTTAAGTAGTTCTAAGTTCTAGGGGACTGATGACTACAGATGTTAAGTCCCATAGTGCTCAGAGCCATTTGAACCACACACATGCGCGACTGCAGTCTCTGGCAGCTGAAGCCACACTGCGAACAACAGCAGCAGTGCATGATGGGAGTGGCAACTGGGCGGGGGTAAGGAGGAGGCTGCGCCACGGAGGGGAAGGGATAGTAGAGTGCAGGGGGGGGGGGGGGGGGGACAGTGAAGTGCTACTGAGGAGCATGCAGGGACGAGGTGGAGAGAGGGAAGGGCAGCTAGGTACAGTCGGGAGGTTAGATGGAGGGCAGGAGAAAGATGGCAGGGTGCGCAGGAGGGGGGGGGGGGGCTGTGCTGCATTCTGTGTGGGCATGAGCACCAACAATCTGTCTGTGTGCATGAATGGCCACCGACAAACAGTGGCCACCCTGTTGCTGAGCACGCTGCCCAACATGACATCCTTCATTTCAATGACTGCTTCACAGCCTGTGCCATATGGATATTTCCCACCAGCACCAGATTTCTGAATTGTGCCAGTGGGAACTCTCCCTGTAAAATATCATATATTCTCACAACCCTCCTGGCCTCAAACTTCATTAGTCATTGTCCTCAGCCATCCAGCTCCTTCATTGTTCCCATTCCAGCACTACACAGCCCTCATTCCACCAATGCACCCAGTCTTTTTACTTATCTCCTTTCCTGCTACCCTGCCCCCCACATTTCCCCTGCCCTCTGTCAAACCTCCTCACTGCACCTACCTGCCCTTTCCTCGTCATCTCTGCATGCTCCTCAGCAGCACTTCACTGTCCCCCACCCCTGTCCTACTATCCCTCCCCCTCACCACCCCAGCCTCCTCCTTACCCCCACTCAGTTGCCACTCCCACCATGCACTGCTGCTGTTGTTCGCAGTGTGGCTTCAGCTGCCAGAGACTGCAGTCATGTTTGTGTGAGTGTGCGTGTAAGTGTCATCTATTTTTGACATAGGCCTTGTTGGCCAAAAGTTTATTTGTGGCAGTCTTTTTGTTGTGCTTATCTGTGACTCAGCACCTCTGCTACATGGTGAGTAGTTAGTTTCCTTTTCATACTATTGTAAAATTCAATGTTATGAATGTATCAACGGCTTCTCCTGAAATTATGAAAATCATACATTCGCCAAAAAGTAAAAGCTCATCTGGTTTTGATGGTGTTTCCTATAGAGTATTGAAGGTTGTTCCCATATAATAAACCCGGGCTTATATAAAATGTGTATTGCATCAATAACTCAAGGCATTTCTCCAGAGACTGAAATATACCACTGATAAACCCTTCTTTAAGAAAGGTGATAAGAGACTGCTGACATCATTTTCCAAAATTTTCAGAAGGTGATGCGTTCTACCGGGTGATCAAAAAGTCAGTATAAATTTTAAAACTGAATAAATCACTGAATAATGTCGATAGAGAGGTACAAATTGACACACATGCTTGGAATGACATGGGGTTTTATTAGAACCAAAAAAATATGAAAGTTCAAAAAATGTCCGACAGATGGCGCTTCATCTGATCAGAATAGCAATAATTAGCATAACAATGTAAGACAAAGCAAAGATGATGATCTTGACAGGAAATGCTCAATATGTCCACCATCATTCCTCAACAACAGCTGTAGTCGAGGAATAACGTTGTGAACAGCACTGTAAAGCATGTCCGGAGTTATGGTGAAGCATTGGCGTTGGATGTTGTCTTTCAGTATCCCTAGAGATGTCTGGGGACCTGGGAGGCCAAGCATGACAAAAGTGGCGGCTGAGCACGTGATCATCACCAAACAATGCACGCAAGAGATCTTTCATGTGTCTAGCGATATGGGGTGGAGCCCCATCCTGCATAAACATCGTACGTCCCAGCAGGTGTTTATCAGCTAAGCTGGGGATGATGCGATTCTGTAACATATCGGTCTACCTCTCACCCATCATGGTAGCCATTACAAAACCAGAATCACGCGTTTCCTCAAAGAAGAAAGGCCCGATAATGGTAGATGTGGTAAATCCAACCCATACCGTGACTTTCTCATCATGCAATGGAGTTTCCATGACAGTTCTAGGATTTTCGGTAGCCCAAATTCTGCAGTCGTGGGCGCTGACAGACCCTCGGAACATGAAATGAGCTTCATCGGTCCACAACATGTTACTCAACCAATCATCATCTTCTGCCATCTTTTGAAACGCCGACACTGCAAATGCCCTCCGCTTCACTAATTCGCCACGTAACAGTTCATGATGCCGATGGATTTTGTACGGATAGCATTGGAGGGTAAGCCTCTGTGCCAACCAAACAGTAGTGTATGGAATACTGGTGCAACGTGCGACTGCACGAGTGATTTCCCCATGCATAGATGAACCCGCTACAGTCTCCATTTCTTCCTGAACTGTCTCAGTAGCATTACGCCTTGTGCTCGGTCGGCCACTACAGGGTCTATAGTCTAAACAACCTGTGGCTTTGAACTTCGAAATCATTCTCGCCACAGCTGCATTTGTCAACGGACCTTTCCCCTTTTGAATCCCCTTCCTATGGCGATAGAATCGTAACGCTCAACTAGCACATTCCCCATTCAGATAATACAGCTTCACTAAAAGCGCCTTTTCAGGTAACGTCAACATGCTACGACTGCTGGCGCATCTGATTCTCTCTCTCATTACAGTTCCTTTTATACACGATTGTCATGCACAGTCACTGACATTTTGCTGTCCAGCACCATCTGTCGGACATTTTGTGAACTTTTTTTTTTAATAAAACCCCATGTCATTCCAAGCATGTGTGTCAATTTTTAGCTCTCTATCTACATTATTCTGTGGTTTATTAAGTTTTCAAATTTATACTGACTTTTTGATCAGCCGGTAGAAGAGTATGTCATCTTAGCAACAACAGAAGCGTTGCTCTGCTGAGAATGCCATTTACATGTTAACTCACCAGATTTTACAACCATTAATAAAATAGCACTAGTTGGTATTTTCTGCAACCTAGCTACAGCATTTGATTGTGTGAATCACAGTGTTCTGATAAACTGATTTGGAAACAAATTAAAAAACTTTCTCCTTGACAACTCCTTCTATTCCACAGAAGAATTTCCATTACTGCAATATGTAAAAGGTAGTGGGTTGGAATTACTAACTCACATCCATCTATCTTACTGCTGCATTCATATTTTGCTTATATCAACCCCCATCTTTCTTATGGTATTCTGCTTTGGGGAAATTCTCCCAGTTCAATATCAATTTTCAGATGGCAAAAAAAAAGCTCTTCGATGTGTAGTGGGTTTATCTCCCAGGGATACATGCAGGGAACATTTCAAAAAACTTAACATCATGACAGTTCCTTGTTTGTACATCTATTATTGCTTACTACACGTAAAAGAAAACATAGCTCAATATCCCATTAGGTCATCTGTCCACACCCACAATACAAGACGAAACCACACAATTGATCTGCCATACTCTAGACTGTCTAAGGTACATAATAGTTATAAATATGTAGGCCTCGAACTGTTTAATATGCTCCCTAAAATTGTACAAACAGTATCTAAAAGTAAATTTAAGACAACATTGGGTCAATGGCTCAAAGGCAAAGCATTTTACTCAGTTGATGAATTTAAAGATTGTAATATGGAAGATTTGCTGTTTTAACATAGAGAAAGGTACCTCTGCCTGTAGTAGGACCTAAATTTGTATCAATAGCTTAGGATAATGACATAGTGTTATCAACATGTATATGATAATGACATAGTGTCATCAACATGAATACTCCCTGCTTAATATAAATCTGTCTAATGCTTTCCTTTTCATTGTAAAATTAACAATATATAAAATTCCAAATGTGTGCTATTGTACTACACTAAATTTCACATGATTTATATATACATTGTTATGAGAATATAACCATCTCTATACTGTAATTGAACTTATTGACGAAGCCCATTGTATAAGAAAATACTGAACGGCTAATAAAGATTCTTATTCTTATTCTTATTCTTATCTTTTTGTATTTAAAAACCACAAAAAAACTTACATATGTTCAGAATGTTTAAATTAATTTCTGATATGAATGTCAAATGACTCATTCTGCATCATTACGATCTAACATGCCATATGATCCATGGAACATGTACCAGTAACTAACTGACTAATTAACTAACAAACTAATTAACTATCCATATTTTAACCACTGTTTACCTGTTACATCCATCAACTGCCAGTCCACTTTTTGCTTTACACTCACATGACTGTAAACCTGGGGTTCCTGGAGCCTGGACTACCAGGGGGAGCTGCAGAAGAGATAGAGTTCACACATCTCACTCTCCACTCAGCATGGGGTCACGCACAGCATGGTCATCATACCTAGTGCCATTCCTCCTGGGAGGGAAGGGATGTGGTAAACACACACCACCCCAGGACCCACAACTTTCACCATCTGCTGCACTCCAGGTCAGTAGGTTGTCCTGGCCACACTAAAAACTCATCACTCCACCTTGCCATAGAAGTTACTTCATGTGCTGAGCTAAGGCTTACTAACCACAGATGTGGGGACTGACAACATAGGCACCACCTCCAACATGAGTCTACAACACCGGCTGTGCATGCTGACTAGTGCTGCCAATGCCAGTGATGTACATGCTTGTCTATACCTGGACTGGCACAAGCCTCCTGGGATAAGTCAGTGCTGTGTTGTTAACTGTTAACTATCAAACAGCCCTCAAGATTTGGGCATAATGTTATGCTACAGACTTTGGATCACTTCCGGGTGTAGTTCCTTGTTATTGTTGTAAGCCATTGTGTGTTTCAAATAAACAAATTCAAAAGTCAGTGTTCATTTGTGTCTTGCACTAAAACACAATTATTTTCTTTTTGAGGTATTTAACTGTATGTTAAGGCTGTCTGAATACCAGGCGTCATTGATATACTGGGTCTGATGGCATTATTTTATAGGAATTTTATTATTGTAGGTGGAATATACTTAATTAAGGCACATGTAAAATGTGTAATTTCCTCAATCTAAAATATGTTACAGAAATCCAAAAGATGATGTTTGTAGAGGGTAATAATGAAGTCATAACAAAGTTTAAGTTCAGCAGGAAGATTCAGAAACAGAATGAGATGACAGTATGATGATAGGAAGCCATTATTTGTAAAGAACAAAGAGACAAAATGGATACAATTTCACCACCCCAGGACCCACAATATTATGAAAGATACATAGACCCATAAGTGTAGCAAAAGCAGTGTGAACATCTTTGGAATACTGGAACTGCCTTACAACTGATGACATTTTGTTCATTTTACAATACTCTGCTATACTTAAGAGTGAAATAAAACAATGAAAAGTCCAAATTGAAATACCAACAATATTATGAAAAGTATAGATTGTTACACGCTGTAAGGATGACATGTTGAATTACAGACAGGCACAATGAGAAAACTATTACAAAAGAGCTTTTGACCAAAGCCTTCTTCAGAAAAGAAAACACACCCACATTCACACAAGCAAGCACACCTCATGGACACATAAGCACTATCTCCAGCCACTTTGGTCAGAATGCAGCTGTCATGTTGAATAAAAGCAGAGAGGGATGGGGAAGGGGGAGGGATAGCAGGTATGGATGGAGGGACAGAAGTCAGTGGCATCTGGTGCAGTTTTCACGGCCTATATGGTGGCAGGACAGTGCTGCCAGGTGCAGTGTTGAGAGTCTGTGGATAAGGGAGGCGGATGGGGGGAAAGAGGAACAGAAAAGAAGAGGAGCAGAGAAGGAGAACACACCAGTGGACATATTGGTAGAGTGTGGCACACTATGGGGGTAAGAGGACATGAACTGGGAGGAAGCACCAGGACAGAGGGGGCAGAAACTACTGGGTGGAGGGTGTGAGAACAGTAGGTTACTGTAAGTTGGGGCCAGGATAATATCAGGAGCGTAAAATGTGTTGTAAGGATGACTCTTGTATGCACAATTTAGAAAATCTGTTGGTGGAAGGGAGGATCCATACGACCCGGGTTGTGAGGTTAAACTCAGACAAATTATGTTCAGTCACATGTTGTGCCACAGGGTTGTCCACTTCACTCTTGCCCACAGTTTGGCTGTTGCCATTCATTCTGGTGGGCAGATGGTTGGTAGTCATACCATTCAACACCCTCCTGGTCTCAACATATGGTAACATACTATCCCCACAACTTCCACTCAACATTTTCTGCCCCATCTGACCTGTCTACCTCCTCCCAGTTCATGTCTCCTCACCCTCATTATGCACCATACAATATCCCCTTTTCTTATTGGACTGACCATTCAGCATGTCTGTGAGGATTTGTTAACTGCGGTAATTATGTGTATTGGCTGACAATAGTCAACAAACAATTGTATACCTATTGTAAATATTCTAGATCAGTGGTCGTCAAACTTTTTTTCTCAAGGGCCAAAACTAACAATATGACGTGGCACCTTGGGCCGCAGATTTCCAGGTCTTTTTGTTAACTGGCAAACCACATAAATGGTGTGTTATGAACCTCCAGTAGACTAGCTATAGTAAAGAAGCGAGGGGTTTACAACTGACTTTCTAGCATTTATTGTTAAAGTCGATACCATTTGGACCACCATGCGTAGAATGTTCTCTGTTTCAGATTGTTGACACCCTCAATGACCCGTAAATTGGAACACTGTAATTGCCCGACAAAATGTTGCTGCATTGTCTTCGTGAACAGATTGTTACTGAAGAGCAAATGGTCTTATACTTAAATGTATTATGTAACATGAGACACGATCACAACTGTTTTCTACATGTTTTGAATGTAAGTTTTCTTCAACTCACTTGACTGAATTGCAACAGCCTTAATTTTATTTCATATTAGATGAGGTACCTGGCACTGGCTGGATATGTATTTATTCCAATTTTACATTATTCTGTCTCTTCCTTCCCTCACTCTCTGTTATCCATCTCGGCTTTCCCCTCACTCACCATCTCTTCACCCTTTTATTTGTCCATTTCGCACTCCCCCTGTATGTGTCCATGTCCTCCTCCCCCTTCTCCCTCCACATTACCATCCGCCGCCCCAATAAGACATTGCCTTTGCTTACCCCACAATATTTCTTTACAGATTGAAAATAATATGTGTATTGAGTGTGGCTGAAATCGATCCGAGGGTTTAGGAGGGGGGGAAAAAAAAAAAAAAAAAAAAAAACCACACACATTGTTAAGAGCTAATGACTAATTATTTCTTTTAACAAATATGTGCCACTTATGACTGTCTCTATAATGCGTATTCATGAATCCAGTGCACTTTCATTTAAGATTGATACAATAGCAGATAATTGGTATGAGGCACATGCACCCATTTGTTGTCAGCACTGAGAAACAAACAAGAAAACATCTACATTATTACATCCCCTCCCACCGCAATGACAAATCTATCAACCCCTGTACCAAGTGGCACCTGTAAAGGTGATACAACAACTTTATGCGCTCCTGCTTACAATTCTTCCAGTATATTTTTTATTTGACAAAGGAGACAGGTACAGCCGACAGTTGCAAACCATTTATTCTTTATAGGATTTGGATATATGTCATTTATCGTTCTTCAGAAACTGTAAACATTAGCACCTGTTAAAATTAAATAGTACTTTCGGAAGCAAACCACTTGCAACTGTTGGATGTATGTGACTCCTTTGCCAAATAACATTGCTATGCAGTTGCTGACAACAATAAGCCATGTTTATGACACTAAAATTCTGCAATACAGGGAAAAAGACTTTTAAATACCCATCCACTGGTTTGACAACTATTAGATTATGAGGGATATATTCATAGGAGATATACGAGTAGTTATGTCATGTTGTCAACAATTACATGTTTAGTCAGTCTTCACAGGAGTCGAGTGTTGAGACTGACTGGAATAATCATTCTGGTAGCATGAGTCAATAATGACATGTGCCATTCACAGACTTTCACAGAATGACTGTCACCATGTTTACGAGTGTTGAAAACAGGATAAAATGCTGCTGATCTAATTTCAATAATCTAGAAAAAAGTATACAGTGCATCTGACTAATTCATTCCAGTTTAATTCTCTGTGAAAATAAAATTCACATTACTTGCATGATCTTACAATATTCATGTAGCTAGGCAGAAGCATATGAAGGGTGAAGAGAAGGAAGGGAATCATTAGTAATTTTGAGCCACTACTGAAAACAAATCTAGGATCAGTGTATCTTGTTCCAGAAATTTATTTTAAAGTACTTTATGCAATATGAGATAGCTGTATTATTAAAATGTTATATTACATTATTCAAATGTCCACAAAAATTTTATTAAAATTGCATTAATCTCAAACTTTCAAAAAATGTAGAAATAAATAAGAAATTTAAAAAATAAGAAAAGGACAGATACACTGCACATGGAACAGGCTATATAAGAAAGCTACAGGTCTGTTACTGAATCTGGTTTTTATTCATTATAATTGAAAATTTTTCATTAATGTGACTTGTGATGTTGAACTTTTTTGGCTATGTCATCTATATCTGAGTCATTTGGGCTGCATGCAATCCTCATTGCATCTTCTAAATGACTGGACAACCAATTATGATATTTATTTTTCATGTATTTCATTTTTGAAAATGAAGCTTCACAAAGGTAAGTTGAAGGAAATAGTTTTAAAATCAACTGTGCACAGTCTCGTAAATTTTTATAATTGTTAGGCACACATTTCCAAAATTCAGTGTACTGTTGTGTTTCACGATGTTCTATAAACAGAGCTTTAAGCTGTGTGTCATGCTGAAGTTTGATTATTTCATTTAGCAAATTAGTTTTAGGAAATCCAAATTGGCAGAATAATTTGAGATCATCATGTCCAACATGCCAAGGGTTCTCTATGAGAGTGAAATAGCTTTGAATATTTCTAACACCTGAAAATGTGTTTTTTATTTGTTCCAAATAGGCTTCCAAATATTCTTTCGTGTTTTGGTAAATAGTTTTTGTAACAGTTAAGCCTGATCGGAGCATAGCAACAGTCGGAAAATTAGACAGATCTTTTACTTTGAGTTCATTTATATATAATTGCAGTTTGGCTTCAAATGCAAATATTTTTAGTCATTTGCCCAATAATCTTGTTTGGTCCTTGTAATTCCAGGTTAAGTGTGTTGAATTTTTGTGTAATATTGGTCAAAAAACTGCAAGTATCCACCATTTATCATCATCATCAAGTTCAGGATAATTTTTGCCACTTTGTTGTAAGAATAAAATAATTTCAAATTTCAAATTGACAAACCATTCCAGCACTTTTCCTTTGCTTAGCCATCTGACAGCAGTATGTAGGAGAACATCACTGTAACAAGCTTGCAATACCTGCAGGAGTTCTTTAAATTTTCGGTGATTAAGTTCATGGGCACGAATGAAATTTATAATGCTTATAACTGTTTGCATAACATTCTTGAATTTGGTATTTGAAATTTGACATGCCTAACTTTCTTGATGCAGTAAGCAGTGAATGGAGAGTAAATTTGGCAAATTCCGTTCCTTCTTAATCAGTGCTATCAAACCGTTGTTGACGTCCATCATTGATGGACAACTATCTGTACACACTGATATTAATTTGCTCATAGATGAGTCATTTTATTTTACAAATTCTTTAATTGCACCCGCAAAATCACATCCTTTTGTGTGATCTTTCATGGTTATAATTGCTAAAAAATCTTCCTCTATTATCCCATCATTTGTGCAATAACACAAATAATGAAAACTGAGCCATCAAAGCTAAATCTGTACTGTAATCACATGCAAGTATTTGGATAGTTTGACTTTATTAATTACTGCCTCAAACATATATTTTGAAATATCTTCTATATGACGTCGACAGGTAGATTTCGAAAGTGTGAGCTTATTTATTTCAGCTGATATTTGTTTACTATTGGAGAAATTTTGAAACAAAGTTTCAGGAACAGTCATCATACAATGCATCAATAATTCAGCATCAGTGAAAGCTTTCATATTTTTTGCCAGAATAATAATAATAATAATAATAATAATAATAATAATAATATATCTAAAAACAAAGATGATGTGACTTACCAAACTAAAGTGCTGACAGGTCGATAGACACACAGACAAACACAAACATACACACAAAATTCAAGCTTTCATAACCAATGGTTGCTTCATCAGGAAAGAGGGAAGGAGAGGGTAAGACCAAAGGATGTGGGTTTTAAGGGAGAGGGTAAGGAGTCATTCCAATCCCGGGAGCGGAAAGACTTACCTTAGGGGGAAAAAAGGACAGGTATACACTTGCACACACACACCCATATCCAACCGCACATACACAGACACAAGCAGACATTTGTAAAGGCAAAGAGTTTTGGCAGAGATGTCAGTCGAGGCAGAAGTACAGAGGCAAAGATGTTGTTTAAAGACAGGTGAGGTATGAGTGGCGGCAGTTTGAAATTAGCGGAGGTTGAGGCCTGGCGGATAATGAGAAGAGAGGATATATTGAAGGGCAAGTTCCCATCTCTGGAGTTCTGACAGGTTGGTGTTAGTGGGAAGTATCCAGATAACCCGGACAGTGTAACACTGTGCCAAGAAGTACTGGCCGTGCACCAAGGCATGTTTAGCCACAGGGTGATCCTCATTACCAACAAACACTGTCTGCCTGTGTCCATTCATGCGAATGGACAGTTTGTTGCTGGTCATTCCCACATACAAAGCTTCACAGTGTAGGCAGGTCAGTTGGTAAATCATGTGGGTGCTTTCACACGTGGCTCTGCCTTTGATCGTGTACACCTTCCGGGTTATAGGACTGGAATAGGTGGTGGTGGGAAGGTGCATGGGACAGGTTTTACACCGGGGGCAGTTACAAGGGTAGGAGACAGAGGGTAGGGAAGGTGGTTTGGGGATTTCATAGGGATGAACTAAGAGGTTACGAAGGTTAGGTGGACGGCGGAAAGACACTCTTGGTGGAGTGGGGAGGATTTAATGAAGGATGGATCTCATTTCAGGGCAGGATTTGAGGAAGTTGTTGGGAAGGGAGTGAGACAGGGTTGTAGCCTCTCCCCGATGTTATTCAATCTGTATATTGAGCAAGCAGTAAAGGAAACAAAAGATAAATTTGCTGTAGATATTAAAATCCATGGAGAAGAAATAAAAACTTTGAGGTTCGCCGATGACATTGTAATTGTGTCAGAGACAGCAAAGGACTTGGAAGAGCAGTTGAAAGGAATGGACAGTGTCTTCAAAGGAGGATATAAGATGAACATCAACAAAAGCAAAACAAAGATAATGGAATGTAGTCGAATTAAGTCGGGTGATGCTGAGGGAATTAGATTAGGAAATGAGAAACTTAAAGTAATAAATGAGTTTTGCTATTTGGGGAGCAAAATAACTGATGATGGTCGAAGTATTGTAGATATAAAATGTAGACTGGCAATGGCAAGGAAAGCATTTCTGAAGAAGAGAAATTTGTTAACATCGAGTATAGATTTAAGTGTCAGGAAGTCGTTTCTGAAAGTATTTGCATGGAGTGTAGCCATGTATGGAAGTGAAACATGGACAATAAATATTTTGGACAAGAAGAGAATAGAAGCTTTTGAAATGTGGTGCTACAGAAGAATGCTGAAGATTAGATGGGTAGATCACATAACTAATGAGGAGGTATTGAATAGAATTGGGGAGAAGAGGAGTTTGTGGCACAACTTGATGAGAAGAAGGGACCGGTTGGTAGAACATGTTCTGAGGCATCAAGGGATCACAAATTTAGCATTGGAGGGCAGCATGGAGGGTAAAAATCATAGAGGAAGACCAAGAGATGAATACTCTAAGCAGATTCAGAAGGATGTAGGTTGCAGTAAGTACTGGGAGATGAAGAAGCTTGCACAGGATAGGGTAGCATGTAGAGCTGCATCAAACCAGTCTCAGGACTGAAGACCACAACAACAACAACAACAACAACAATTTATTGTAAACAAATTCTTCGACAGCTTACATGCTAAGGAATCGATATGCATGTCCCATTTGAGGCTGTCCTGGTTTGTAATTCCCAAGAACTTTGTCCATTTTTCCTTGTTTTACAATGTAATTTCCTATGAATAATTTCATGTCAAATTCTATTTGTTTCCTTGTGTTAAAATCCATCATTGCAGTCTTTGAAGCACTTACATTTAGATGGCTTTCATTAAAATACTTGACTATTTCATTAGTTACACTGTTGCACAGCACCTCCAGACTCTCATAGTCTTTGTGTTTACACACTATTGATGTGTCATCTGCATACAATATTTTTGTGTAGTTAGGAGAACAATACTGCATATCATTAACATAAATCAAGAAAAGAAGGGGTCCCAAGACAGAACCTTGAGGCACTCCATATTTGATATTAGTAATTTTAGATTTGTAAGACCCACTGTTTGTTTTAAACAAGACAAATTGTTTTCTATTGCTCATATACAATTTTATTAGCTCATAGCCAGTTCCTCTGATACCCAGGTTCCACAGCTTGTCAAATAATATGGTGATGTTGACACAATCAAAAGCTTTTTCTAGATCAAGGAACACTCCAGTTACATACTCCTTGTTCTCTATGGCTGTTTTTTTCTATTAATTGTGCTGCTGCTACTGAAGTTGACTTGTTTTTCATAAAGCCATTCTGATTTTCAAATATTAAATTGTGTTGACTCAGGAATGTCATTAGTCTAGTATAAATAACTTTCTCAACTACCTTGGAAAATGCAGGTAAGATTGAGATGGGGCAGTAGTTTTCAGTTTTAGATTTATCACCTTTCTTGTAAATCGGGGTTACTTGTGCTATCTTTAGACTATCTAGGAAACAACCTGATGCAATTACATCATTTACTGCTGTGGCCATGGTGTCTATGCATCTTTTCAGTGTACTGATGACAATCCATCATAGCCTGCTGATTTTGTATTTTTTAATGACATTACTATGTTTTTGACTTACTTGCTATTGGTTGGGGCCAAGTATATGCTTTGTTTGATTGGAATGCACTTATATCTATACTGATGCTGAAGATTCTTAAAATGGTCATTGACAGATTTTCCAACAGAAGAAAGTACTCATTAAAAACATTTGCAATCTGACATTGACATTTCATGATATGCCCTTTATGGTTTATAGTAAAATCACTTGTTGATCTGTCCTTACAATCCCTAAAGCTATTTATTACTTTCCAAACAGCTAAACCAGTGTTAGTAGAGTTTCTTAACATTGTGGCTACATATTTACTTTTAGTTTCTAGCAGAAGATCTTTCTAGTAATCCTGATAGTTCTTAAATTCTACCTTTAGTCTATTATTATTGTTATTATTTATCATTGCATATTGAAAATGTCTAAGTTTCTCTGTTGCTGTTTTTACTTCATGATTTATCCAGTTATTTTTCTGTATCTTTTTGCAGTCATTTACTGTAAAGGTCATTTCTGGGCATGAGACATTGAAGCAATAATAAAAATCTGATGAAAAATCGCTGAATGTGATGCTGTTTTTTTCACCCCATTGTAAGCTTTTCAGCAAACTTGAAATCTTTAACACAGTCGTCACTGGTGGTTCTTTTTGTCACATATTGTTTTTCTTTTTATTTATTTATTTATTTATTTATTATCATCCCAATGATCACATTTGTGATATAGGATTTGTCAGGGTACATTTTAACAACTATATAATATCTTTACAAAATTTGTATCTGTGCTGAGTTCATACTAATCTATCTTATGTTTAATACAATATACAACTAATAAGTGTTTTTATAACATAATTTATTATGCACTGATGTAATTTCATTTGTCACATTAACTTAAACATATATTTTATACAGTTGCACAGAGATATTCACTTATGCTGTAATAGCATTTGTCAAGCATGTGGTTCTTTAGAACAGTTTTAAATTTATCTTCATTTTCCAGCTCTTTGATATGTTTTGGTAGTGCATTAAAAAGTTTGATGCCTTGATTACATACTATTGACATGAAGATTTTCAGCTTCTATCAATACCTGTATTGCGTGGTGGTCAGAAATGGCAAGCTTCAGAACTGATCCACTGCATGTAAAGTGGGACATGTTAGTTATAATGTTGTCAATTCATGATTTTACACTATTGACCTCTCTAGTGTGCTCGTTTATCAGAAATGTTAAGTTAAATTTCAGCAAACTTGAAATCTTTAACACTGTCGTCACTGGTGGTTCTTTTTATCACATATTGTTTTTCTTTTCTATTGACATGAAGATTTTCAGCTTCTATCAATACCTGTATTGCGTGGTGGTCAGAAATGGCAAGCTTCAGAACTGATCCACTGCATGTAAAGTGGGACATGTTAGTTATAATGTTGTCAATTCATGATTTTACACTATTGACCTCTCTAGTGGGCTCGTTTATCAGAAATGTTAGGTTAAATTGAACTAGTATTAGCATTAGTTTTTTAGATACAAAGTCATTGGACAGCAAGTCAATGTTTATATGTCCAGTTAGTATTATGTTAACCGAGCCATTTTTATTGCAGTGTTTACTGTCAATGTCAACAAGCAAGTCATTAAGAACATCAAAGAAACTGTCTAGGCTACCAGATGGAGGTCTGTATAGGCCTATAATAATTAAGTTCTCTTTCCCCCACTTATAATTAACTGCTGGTAGTTCTATTACACCCTCAATGCTGAAAGCACTTACATCTATTACTCTATAATTACTACTACTGGCTGCAAAGATAGCTACCCCACCACCACGTTTCTCTTTTCTACTGAAGGCAGAGCAAAAGGTAATGGAGAGTGGCTTACATGCACTAATTAGCTCATCCGTGTACCAGTGTTCACTTATAACTAAAACATCAGGGTTATCAATTGCTGCAATGGTATCCAACTCGTGCTTATTGCCGAGACTTTGAAAGTTCTGCTGAATTAATTTGAAAGTGAGTTTGGATTGTTGGACACTTGATGGACATGTCACCCTACCAGACTGGTTGTTTTGAGTACAAGGGTTCTGCTGTATGATATTAGGGCTAAGTTTCTCCTGCTGGACCATACAGGGAGATTTAGAGTTACCAGGCTGTCCAGCAGGGTTTATAAGTTTTCCTGGCTTGTCAGCTGTAGCTCTTTGTGTGGCAAGTCCTGTTTGGGTGGGTTGTGCCATTCCATAGCAATGCACTTATTTACACTGCTTTGTGTGCTGTTTTGTCTGATTTCATCAATAATTAATTTACTCACAATCTTTTTACCTCTCTTGTTTACGTGCATACATGAGTTGTGTGCAGGTTTCTATCTAGGTTACTGATGTTTACCAAATACACATTGCGAAATTTGTTACATGTAGTTTGTTGAAGCCTAACATTTGTTTTATGCACTTCCAAGTTCACAATAGATTGGTCCATTAGATCATGTCTCTGTGGAATATTAATGACAATTACTTTAGTGCCAGTGTTGCTTTCATGTGCCTGATAGCGTCATTGAATATTACATACTTGGTGTGATGCTCTTGTGACAGCCTCACTTTGCCCAACTGCTGCTAACATAACATTTTGTTGACGATCAATGGTAGATTTTAGATCAGCAATTTTTTTCTTTCTTTCATTTGAATTCAGAGGAAAAGCTACTGTAAATGAATTGTGCTTATTTGTGTAGTGGCGAAATAAATGGTATCTCTTCAGTCCCACAATCATATCCTGGCATATTAAGCAAGTAGCTGTACCTTTTTCGCGTCCACTTGTAAAGCAAAACTCTTCTTCCCATATTTCTTGGAAACTTCTTTTCTCTTCACAGATTTTCCTCTTAGTCACTGTTCTTGAGCAAACATCAGACATTATTTATTCCACTAATAATTATATCACCAAATATGAGCACAAATACACTCAATATGCGATGAATGTTCAGGGACACTGAAACTTAGTTCACGACTGAGGCACTGACACGACAAAGCTAACAATGAGGCAGCTGCAGGACAAGCCCGCTGCTGACAAACGAGCGGCTGTGGGCACGCAGCATGTTTGATGCATGGCTCACATTGTTGGCTAGCAGGCCACTCACGCCTTTAGCACTGCGGAACACTAGCAAGTGGTGTGTTAAATGAAAGTGGTGGATGGTTTTAAGTTACCTAAATACTTCCCTGACTTTAATCACAATTCTATGCAGTTTCCATAAACAAAACACCACTACGCCAGACAAGTAGATAACTGATGCTATCTGTGCGAAGCCGAGAAGGGTTGGGGGCCGCACGAGAACGTGATCTGGGCTGCATGTGACCTGCGGGCTGCGGTTTGATGATCCCTGTTCTAGATGCTCTGTGAATGTGGGTTACTCCAAGAATGTTGAATCAGAGTGTGATTGATACTGAATTGTGAAGAGAATTGTTGTTGTTGTGGTCTTCAGTCCTGAGACTGGTTTGATGCAGCTCTCCATGCTACTCTACCCTGTGCAAGCTTCTTCATTCCCAGTACTTGCTGCAACCTACATCCTTCTGAATCTGCTTAGTGTATTCATCTATTGGTCTCCCTCTACGATTTTTACCCTCCACGCTGCCCTCCAATACTGAACTGGTGATCCCTTGATGCCTCAGAACATGTCCTACCAACCGATTCCTTCTTCTGGTCAAGTTGTGCCACAAACTTCTCTTCTCCCCAATCCTATTCAATACTTCCTCATTAGTTATGTGATCTACCCATCTAATCTTCAGCATTCTTCTGTAGCACCACATTTCGAAAGGTTCTATTCTCTTCTTGTCCAAACTATTTATCATCCATGTTTCACTTCCATACATGGCTACACTCCATACACATACTTTCAGAAACGACTTCCTTACACTAAAATCTATACTCGATGTTAACAAATTTCTCTTCTTCAGAAACACTTTCCTTGCCATTGCCAGTCTATATTTTATATCCTCTCTACTTCGACCATCATCAGTTATTTTGCTCCCCAAATAGCAAAACTCATTTATTACTTTAAGTGTCTAATTCCCTCAGCATCACTCGACTTAATTCGACTACATTCCATTATCCTCGTTTTGCTTTTGTTGATGTTCATCTTATATCCTCCTTTCAAGATGCTATCCATTCCATTCAACTGCTCTTCCAAGTCCTTTGCTGTCTCTGACAGAATTACAATGTCATCGGCGAACCTCAAAGTTTTTATTTCTTCTCCATCGATTTTAATACCTACTCCGAATTTTTCTTTTGTTTCCTTTGCTCAATATACGGATTGAATAACATCAGGGAGAGGCTACAACCCTGTCTTACTCCCTTCCCAACAACTGCTTCCCTTTCATGTCCCTCGACTCTTATAACTGCCGTCTGGTTTCTGTACAAATTGTAAATAGCCATTCGCTCTCTGTATTTTACCCCTGCCACCTTTAGAATTTGAAAGAGAGTATTCTAGTCAACATTGTCAAAAGCTTTCTCTAAGTCTACGAATGCTAGAAACGTAGGTTTGCCTTTCCTTAATTTTTCTTCTAAGATAAGTCGTAAGGTCAGTATTGCCTGACATGTTCCAGTATTTCTACGGAATCCAAACTGATCTTCCCTGAGATCGGCTTCTACTAGTTTTTCCATTTGTCTGTAAGGAATTCGTGTTAGTATTTTGCAGCTGTGGCTTATTAAGCTGATAGTTCGGTAATTTTCACATCTGTCAACACCTGCTTTCTTTGGGATTGGAATTATTATATTCTTCTTGAAGTCTGAGGGTATTTCGCCTGTTTCATACATCTTGCTCACCAGATGGTAGAGTTTTGTCAGGACTGGCTCTCCCAAGGCCGTCAGTAGTTACAATGGAATGTTGCCTACTCCGGGGGCCTTGTTTCGACTCAGGTCTTTCAGTGCTCTGTCAAACTCTTCACACAGTATCGTATCTCCCATTTTATCTTCATCTACTTCCTCTTCCATTTCCATAATATTGTCCTCAAGTACATCGCCCTTGTATAGACCCTCTATATACTCCTTCTACCTTTCTGCTTTCCCTTCTTTGCTTAGAACTGGGTTTCCGTCTGAGCTCTTGATGTTCATACAAGTGGCTCTCTTATCTCCAAAGGTCTCTTTAATTTTCCTGTAGGCAGTATCTATCTTACTGCTAGTGAGATAACCCTCTACATCCTTACATTTGTCCTCTAGCCATCCCTGCTTAGCCATTTTGCACTTCCTGTCGATCTCATTTTTGAGACGTTTGTATTCCTTTTTGCCTGCTTCATTTACTGCATTTTTATATTTTCTCCTTTCATCAATTAAATTCAATATTTCTTCTGTTACCCAAGGATTTTTACTAGCCCTCGTCTTTTTACCTACTTGATTCTCTGCTGCCTTCACTACTTCATCCCTCAAAGCTACCCATTCTTCTTCTACTGTATTTCTTTCCGCCATTCCTGTCAATTGTTCCCTTATGTTTTCCCTGAAACTCTGTACAACCTCTGGTTCTTTCAATTTATCCACGTCCCATCTCCTTAAGTTCCCACCTTTTTGTAGTTTCTTCAGTTTTAATCTACAGGTCATAACCAATAGATTGTGGTCAGAGTCCACATCTGCCCCTGGAAATGTCTTACAATTTAAAACCTGATTCCTAAATCTCTGTCTTACCAATATATAATCTATCTGATACCTTTTAGTATCTCCAGGGTTCTTCCATGTATACAACCTTCTTTCATGATTCTTAAACCAAGTGTTAGCTATGGTTAAGTTGTGCTCTGTGCAAAATTCTACCAGGCGGCTTCCTCTTTCATTTCTTAGCCCCAATCCATATTCACCTACTATGTTTCCTTCTCTCCCTTTTCCTACTACCGAATTCCAGTCACCCATGACTATTAAATTTTCGTCACCCTTCACTATCTGAATAATTTCTTTTATTTCATCATACATTTCTTCAATTTCTTCGTCATCTGCAGAGCTAGTTGGCATATAAACTTGTACTACTGTAGTAGGTGTGGGCTTCATATCTATCTTGGCAACAATAATGCGTTCACTATGCTGTTTGTAGTAGCTTACCTGCATTCCTATTTTCCTATTCATTATTAAACCTACTCCTGCGTTACCCCTATTTGATTTTGTGTTTATAACCCTGTAGTCACCTGACCAGAAGTCTTGTTCCTCCTGCCACTGAACTTCACTAATTCCCACTATATCTAAATTTAACATATCCATTTCCCTTTTTAAATTTTCTAACCTACCTGCTCGATTAAGTGATCTGACATTCCATGCTCCGATTCGTAGAACGCCAGTTTTCTTTCTCCTGATAACGACATCCTCTTGAGTAGTCCCCGCCCGGAGATCCGAATGGGGGACCATTTTACCTCCGGAATATTTTACCCAAGAGGACGCCACCATCATTTAATCATACAATAACGCTGCATGCCCTCGGGAAAAATTACGGCCGTAGTTTTCCCTTGCTTTCAGCCGTTCACAGTACCATGTCAGCAAGGCCGTTTTGGTTATTGTTACAAGGCCAGATCAGTCAATCATCCAGACTGTTGCCCTTGCAACTACTGAAAAGGCTGCTGCCCCCTCTTCAGGTACCACATGTTTGTCTGGCCTCTCAACAGATACCCCTCCGTTGTGGTTGCACCTACGGTACGGCTATCCGTACCGCTGAGGCACGCAAGTCTCCTCACCAACGGCAAGGTCCATGGTTCATGGGGGGAGGTGTGAAGAGAAAGAGCAATAAAATTCAAAGACATTATCATAAGATCACTGCTGAGACTCCAGTTCAATTACATTGTCTACTCATTTTATTAGTTTTCATAGAACATCACTGTGCAAGGGCTCATCCCAATATAGTGTCTTATTTAAGTATTTCTTGAAATATCCACAAAGACTTTCTTGTCTATTGTTACATGGTCCAGGGTTGAATACCTCCTTGTGCAGTCTTTCTTGCACACAACTGGACCAATATTGTGATAAGAATGCCTTCTCAAACTGTTTGTAAGTCTGACAATTTTCAGCAGTCTCAGATGCCTAAAGCATGGCTTCTCCATGAATAAAGCCTGTGGTGAAGTGGATCTCTTGTTGATCTGGCCACAACCTCTAAATGATTTGATAAGTATGACAGGATGAATAGCTTTTTTGTCAGGTGTAAAACCTGAATCTGTCTGTGCTTTAAAAAGCTTTTGTCTAATAGAACGGATGACTGTAGCAGTGCTGCACCCATCCAATATGATACATAATTAGGTGATACATCTCTATAATCTATATCATTTTGGTACATTCCCTCATATGACATAGAATTAATTTTTTTGCCTTTGATACTAGCAACAGATGTGGTGTGTCATGTACTATCTGCTTAACAACAGACAGCTCTTGTTGTATGCTACCAATTTGTGACATGACACTATCTTGCCATTCTGGTAAATCTTTGCTTAGTGCAGTTTCAGTTTGGTTTAATTCTGTATTAATAACTTCTCCCAAAGTGCCTTCCTCAGATAAAAATTTAGTAAATGTCTGCGTACAGCCCGCAGTAGTTTTGTATTCGATCTTCCATTAATATTTGTTTCGTTACATAAAATCAACTCAGAAAAATCTTTCGAGAAACTCTCTCTTTGTGCATCAAGTTTTTCTCTAATTTTAACTTCCTATTCTGATGTAAAATCATCTACCTTTTCATTCGGTTTATGAACACATTATTTTAATGAGGCTTGTTCATCAGTTAATTGTTTTATCACATCAGGAATGCTGTGGTATGCAGTTTTTAGTTCTGTAATCTCAGTCATTAAGACATCCTGCTGGGCTGACAAATTTTTCAGTTTTGACATCATCTCATTTTGCCTGGTTAACATTTTGTCTTGTTTTAATCATTATTTTGCTTCTGAATTCTCATTCCCCTTTTTTTCTTTGAGACATTGTTTTTCTAAAAACTAAAGACTTTTGTTTAATGTTAATGTAAATTAAAGGAATGGTGTGGCTAGTAGATAGAAGTAGTCTTATAAGCAGAATGCATCTTAATATGGATATCATTTCAAGAACTGTTGCAATTGGGAGTTCCTTTATTTCATATTCTGTGTCATTTGTATTCTATCACTGTTGCAATTGGGAGTTCCTTTATTTCATATTCTGTGTCATTTGTATTCTATCACAGTTGCATCTCAGTTTTGTGTTGATCTTGTTGTTGTCTTATTTTGGAGGAAATTAAGATGAGTGTGTTGTTTAGTTCAATAAAGTAGTGGAATTGAAGAGTGAATTTAGCTGATATTTTCAATTCGGTAGTAAATGAAGAAGAGTTCAGATGAGGCAAGAGTTGAAATTATTTATTCACAAAGAAATATGACTAAACTGAGTCAGAACATGGGAGAGTAGAGATGTAAACAGTGAGAAACCAAGTCAAACAAAAGACATATTAGGAAATGAAATGGTAATGCAGTTGTATTGAACGTTGAAGGCTGATGTAAATCGCAGAGAGACACGACTCATAGAGTACATGAGAACAAAATTTTCAGACACATACAAAGTATTATCTAATGATTTTCAAAGGATATGGGAAAAGTCTAATTACAAATTTGTGAAAGAAAATACTGTGGTGGAAGATGCAATATTATGTTGTGCACTGCAGTTCTGCACACGCAACAAGTGACGCAAAGGATGAGCAGCAGTCTGAAAACAAGCAAGTGGTTGTGAAGCCAGACATAAAGAACAAATGATGTGTGACATCTACAAAGTAATCACTAACAGTGCACATGAAACTAATGGAATTACTAATTATGTTAATGTTGCATTACATCAGTAGACTGATTCGTCACCACAAGAAGCACTGGGCCACAATGCGAGTTAGTTAGTTAGTTAGGTAGTTAGTTGACTACATGTACCATGGATCATTTTGCATGACAAATTGTGATGATGTGGAACAAATCATTTTACATTCACCTTGAAAATTAATTTGTATGATTACATTCTGACCATTTCAAAAGTTTTTTTCAACCAGAAGAGAAAAAAGGTATACACATGTCAGTTAGCAATTCCTAAGCACCACCTTTTACACATTGCAGTAATAGAAATTCTTCTACAGATAGAAGGAGTCATCAAGGAGAGACTTTCTCAATCTGTTTTCAAATTTTACTTTGCTGCCTGTCAGACATTTTATAACACTGCATAAGTAATAAAAAATTTTTGTTGCAGCATGGTGCACCCCATTTTGGGCTAAAGACAACCTTAATGTGAGATAATGAATGTCATTTTTTCTTCTGGTATTGTAGTTATGTACATCATTGTTCCTTTTGAGCTGCAGTGGATTATTTACAACAAACTTTGTATGGGAATAAATATATTGTGAAGCAGTAGTCAGAATACCTAATTCATTAAACAGACATCTACAAGATGATCATGGATGAGTACCACATATTATTCTCACAGTACATTTTTGCACAATGAAGACTTTCTTTCTTAAAGAAAAGTTACTGCAGAACATTATTCCATATTACATTACTGAATGGAAATATGCAAAATATGCCAACTTATTGATTTGTTTTTCCCCAAGATTTGCAATGATTCTAAGTGCAAATGTGGCTGGACTACATTGTCTTAGGAGTTAGAAAATGTGTTTTTTTCCAATATAAATTTGCATCAATATGGACACCTAAGAAACTTGAAGTTTCCACCCTATTTATTATTTCCTCGCCACATGTCACACTTATCATTGGTTTAGTACTCCTAGATGGGCAGAACTAAATATATTGTGCCTGTTTTAAAATTGAGGGTAAGACCATTTACAGAAAGCCAGTCAATGATACTCTTAAGAAATTTGTTTACCATTTCTTCTATTTCTGTATGTATGATTGGATTGATTACAATAGTAGTGTCATCTGCGAAAAGAACTAATTCTGCTTGTTGTGTATTGGTTAGAAGATTGTTTACGTATATGAGGAAGGGTAGAGGACCTGAGACTGAACCTTGGGGAACCCCATATGTGATTTCTCCCCAGTCAGAATTATGTCACTGGACTATATTGCTTGAATTAATAATTACAATTTTCTTCATTCTTTTGGTTGATATGGCATTACCTTTGGTTGGCTGTACCATCGTACCATCAGTTCCATAAAATGTTAGTTTGTCTAGGAGAATGCTGTGATTCAAATGCCATAGAGTGGCTGCAGAAAGTACCAAGTAGTGCTATTTTATTATTTAATGCTTGTTAAATCTGGTGAGTGAAGATGTAAATGGCATTCTGAGTAGAGCAACCCTTCTGAAATCCAAACTGTGATTTGCTAAGGGTACTGTTGTTGCTAAGGTGATATACTATTCCAGAATACATCAGTTTCTCAAAAATTTTGGAGAATGATGTCAGCTGTGGAACAGGTCAGTAATTATCGACATCTCTCTTATCACCTTTCTTAAAGGTTGGTTTAGCAACAGTATACTTCAGTCTCTTTGGATAAACACCTTGGGTTAGTCATGCTTTACATATTTTGGAAAAGACTGGACTTATCACATGGTAACAAATCCTTAGTACTCTATTGGAAACACCATCAAAACAAGATGAGCTCTAATTTTTGGGGGAATGTATAATTTTCTCAATTTTGGAAGGAGAAGCTGGTAATACATTAATATGACTGAATTTTATGAGTGTTACATTTTAAAAATACTGATGTGATTTTGCTCTTGAACTGATTGTTCCTGTGGGTCCTAATGTAGTTAAGAAATGATTATTAAATGTGTTTGCTACCTGTGACTCATCATTTATAATCTTTCAATTCCATTCAATAGTGATGTTGTCTTGTTCTGTGGCTGCTTGTCCTGTCTGTCATTTCAGTACATTCCATATAGCCTTAAGTCTGTTGTTGGGAGTACTTATTTCTGACATGTGCATGTTCCCTGATTTTTAATTACCTTTTGTAGTAATTTTGAGTATCTAGAATGAGATTTTCACTCGTCAGGAAGTAATTTTGAGTAGTTTTTGTAGTGTGCAACCACTGCAGGATCCTGACTTGTTCTTACAAAAGATACATTTCCCTTCTCCTCTCACAAGATACATTAATCCCCATAGTGATCCATGTTTTTTGTGCACCTGTTGAGTGGCCATTCTGATTAGCTTATGTTAGCATTTGGTTCATTATAAATCACATCCCAGTCATCTCCTGCAAACTATTCTTAAAAACATTTGTCCTGCAGTAACTAATTATTCTAACTGATTTCCACTGAGCAGTATCCATACTGTAATGCACTATATTATTTATCCAAACTAACTGGACAACATGATCAGAGAGAGCATTTTTTATTGAGTAAACAGTTATTTTCTTGCTTTGAGCTTGGTGGGAAAGATGAAGGTGAGGCCAGACTATCCTCCTGTTACTGCAGTGGCCTGGAACAGCTAACAGTGGAATTAGAGTGGGACGGGTGGAGGAGGGTGGGAGGAGTGGACTTAAGAGTAAACTGGGGAGCTGGGTGTGGGCAGCAGTAAATGCAGAAGAGAACTGGGTTGATGTCCACGTAGTAGTTCTGACAGGCTCCTTTCACCAAATGGCGTTGCCCTGTATGAACTGAAAAAAAGAAAAAGAAAATGTCAGAGCGTCTTCTGGGGAAGCATCTTGGACATACTTCTTCATTCCCTCTCTGAATGTCTGAACAAATCATTCTGCCTGTCCATTCGATTGAGGATAAAAAGGAGGTGAACAGATGTGCTTACTCCATTCTTAGTGCAGAAATTCTCAAAGACCATTGCCTGAGATTGTGGACCATTGTTGGTCACTAATGTCTGCAGGAGTCTCATGATGGTGAAAATCTTTGACCCTGCCCCCTCTGTGTATTTCATTGTGATTGTGTGGCACTTAACAATGTACAGGAATCTGGGAAAAGTGTCTATGCTGATGAGCCATGTGGTATTCAGCAATGGGCATGCAAAATTGAGGTGCACTCATTTCCATGCTATGGTGGGTCCTGACCATTGCAAAAAAATGTGAAGTGGGGCTGCCCACTGTTCCCCACATCTGCTGTATTGGCAGACTAGGCTCTCTATTTCCTCATCAATTCCTGGCCAATAAGTGTGGCACCAGCTGAGCTGCCTGGTCCTGGAAGCGCCCCAATGTCCCTGATGCAGCAGCTGTACGGTCTGTTGTCATGAATCTCTTTGAATCACTACATGTGGTGCAGTGTGGTCTGTGGTTAAGAGGATGGCACCATCAACTAGAATCAAATGCAACCCATAATAATGTCAAAGAGGATTAGAGTGCTGCTTGGTCAATTGATCCAGTCACCTTCTCAAGATGAAGGTGCAAACTTGTTTGAGAATGGTGACTGCCTCCATGGTGGTGGTAATGTGGAGTTTCCACTGTAAGAAAGTTGTCCATGGCTTGTTGAGCCTCATCATCCAGGGCATGTTCACATTTGCATGCTGGGATGTGCTTCTGAAATGGATTTCATAGTTATGTCTTGAGAGAAACAATGCTCAGTGCTGGAGTCAATGAGCAGTACAATCTGGGACATGAGCTGCTCAATTGAGGACAAGATCAACAGCTTGTGGTTGGTTACCTGGTGGAACTTGGTGCCATAGAGGAAGACATGAAATTGTTTCAAAGTGAATATAATTACTGGTGCTTCTTTCTCAAATTGAGAGTATTTCATTTGTGGTAGGTGAGGGCTTTGGAAGTGTAAGCGATAGGGTACTCTGACCCATCATTATCTCAGTGAGTGAGGACAGCCCCCACCCTCTGTCCAGTGCATCTGTCACTAGCACAATCTGCTTCTGCTAAACACCACCAAATAAGATGCTGAGAGTAGACACTGTTTGAGCTCTGTGATTGCTGTTTCATATGTGGCAGATCACCCAAAAGCCACTCCTTTCTTACACAATTGGCGTAGCAGGTGAGCTATCCAAGATGCAGCTGGAATGAATTTTCTGGAATATGTAATTTTTTTCCCAGAAAAGCCTGGAGCTGCTTGAGGTTTGCCAGCCAAGGAATGGATGCAAACACTTCGACATGTTTCTGCATTGGTAAAATACCTTTCTGAGAAATGATCTGGCATCTGTAGATATCTGGCATCTGTAGAGAAAATAGGATCTAAATGTTCATTAGAAGAAGCAAAGCAGTTAATGGAAGAGGCCTTACCCACACCATTTGATACAATTGAAATTCCACCCACCTGTGCTGCAGAAATTAGGAAGATGATAAACTTTCTCAAGAATAAAAGCTCACATGGAATTGATGGCATTTCCAGCAGGATAATAAAAGCTTGTTCCCAAGAAATAAGTGGGATTCTTAGCCACATATGTACTTGCTCTCTGAAGCAGGGTATGTTCCCAGAAAGACTGAAGTATGCCATTGTTAAACCACTGCATAAAAAAGGGGATACATCTGATGTCAACAACTACTGCCCAATCTCTCTTCTGACTGCCTTATCCAAAATTTTTGAAAAAGTAATGTATTGTAGAGTAGCTTCACACCTTTGTAAAAATAAAGTTTTAACAAAATGTCAGTTTGGTTTCCAAAAGGGTTTTTCAACGGAAAATGCTATATATACACTCCTGGAAATGGAAAAAAGAACACATTGACACCGGTGTGTCAGACCCACCATACTTGCTCCGGACACTGCGAGAGGGCTGTACAAGCAATGATCACACGCGTGGCACAGCGGACACACCAGGAACCGCGGTGTTGGCCGTCGAATGGCGCTAGCTGCGCAGTATTTGTGCACCGCTGCCGTCAGTGTCAGCCAGTTTGCCGTGGCATACGGAGCTCCATTGCAGTCTTTAACACTAGTAGCATGCCGTGACAGCGTGGACGTGAACCGTATGTGCAGTTGACGGACTTTGAGCGAGGGCGTATAGTGGGCATGCGGGAGGCCGGGTGGACGTACCGCCGAATTGCTCAACACGTGGGGCGTGAGGTCTCCACAGTACATCGATGTTGTTGCCAGTGGTCGGCGGAAGGTGCACGTGCCCGTCGACCTGGGACCAGACCGCAGCGACGCACGGATGCACGCCAAGACCGTAGGATCCTACGCAGTGCCGTAGGGGACCGCACCGCCACTTCCCAGCAAATTAGGGACACTGTTGCTCCTGGGGTATCGGCGAGGACCATTCGCAACCGTCTCCATGAAGCTGGGCTACGGTCCCGCACACCGTTAGGCCGTCTTCCGCTCATGCCCCAACATCGTGCAGCCCGCCTCCAGTGGTGTTGCGACAAGCGTGAATGGAGGGACGAATGGAGACGTGTCGTCTTCAGCGATGAGAGTCACTTCTGCCTTGGTACCAATGATGGTCGTATGCGTGTTTGGCGCCGTGCAGGTGAGCGCCACAATCAGGACTGCATACGACTGAGGCACACAGGGCCAACACCCGGCATCATGGTGTGGGGAGCGATCTCCTACACTGGCCGTACACCACTGGTGATCGTCGAGGGGACACTGAATAGTGCACGGTACATCCAAACTGTCATCGAACCCATCGTTCTACCATTCCTAGACCGGCAAGGGAACTTGCTGTTCCAACAGGACAATGCACGTCCGCATGTATCCCGTGCCACCCAACGTGCTCTAGAAGGTGTAAGTCAACTACCCTGGCCAGCAAGATCTCTGGATCTGTCCCCCATTGAGCATGTTTGGGACTGGATGAAGCGTCATCTCACGCGGTCTGCACGTTCAGCACGAACGCTGGTCCAACTGAGGCGCCAGGTGGAAATGGCATGGCAAGCCGTTCCACAGGACTACATCCAGCATCTCTACGATCGTCTCCATGGGAGAATAGCAGCCTGCATTGCTGCGAAAGGTGGATATACACTGTACTAGTGCCGACATTGTGCATGCTCTGTTGCCTGTGTCTATGTGCCTGTGGTTCTGTCAGTGTGATCATGTGATGTATCTGACCCCAGGAATGTGTCAATAAAGTTTCCCCTTCCTGGGACAATGAATTCACGGTGTTCTTATTTCAATTTCCAGGAGTGTACTTTCACTAATGAAATATTAAATGCTCTGAGTAACCGGAAGTCACCCGTTGGGATTATTTGTGATCTATCAAAGGTTTTTGATTGTGTAAATCATGGAATACTTCTAGATAAGCTCAAGTACTGTGGTATGAATGGGACAGTGCTCCAATGGTCTAAATCACACCTAACTGGAAGAGTGCAGAAAGTTGAAATAAGCAGTTCACATAATATGCAAAAAACTGGTGATTTCTCAAACTGGGGAACAATCAAGAATGTGGTGCCGCAAGGTTCAGTCTTGGGTCCTCTGCTGTTCTTAATATATGTTAATGACTTGTCATTCTATATTCACGAAGATGCAAAGGTGGTACTTTTTGCCGATGATGCAAGTATAACTATCACACCCCACAGACAAGAATTAACTGATGAAATTGTAAACGATGTTTTTCAAAAAATCATTAAGTGGTTCTCTGCAAATGGGCTCTCATTAAACTTTGACAAAACACAGTATATACAGTTGCACACAGTAAATGGAATGACACCATTGATAAATATAGACTTCGATCAGAAATCGGTAGCTAAGGTAGAATATTCAAAATTTCTAGGTGTATGCATTGATGAGGGGTTTAACTGGAAAAAACACACTGAGGATCTGCTGAAACCTTTGAGTTCAGCTACTTATGCTATTAGGATCATTGCAAATTTTGGCGATATACATCTGAGTAAATTAGCTTACCATGCCTATTTTCATTCTCTGCTTTCCTATGGCATCATATTCTGGGGTAACTCATCATTGAGTAAAAGAGGGTTCATTGCACAAAAGTGTGTAATCAGAATAATTGCTGGAGCTCATTATCCAAGATCATCCTCAGACACTTATTTAAAGAGCTAGAGATCTTCACTATAGCCTCACAATATATATATTCACTTATGAAATTTGAATATAATAGAGGGAAACATTCCACGTGGGAAAAATATATTTAAAAAGAAAGATGATGAGACTTACCAAACAAAAGCGCTGGCAGGTCGATAGACACACAAACAAACACAAACATACACACAAAAAAATGTCTGCTTGTGTCTGTGTATATGCGGATGGATATGTGTGTGTGTGTGTGAGTGTATACCTGTCCTTTTTTCCCCCTAAGGTAAGTCTTTCCGCTCCCGGGATTGGAATGACTCCTTACCCTCTCCCTTAAAACCCATATCCTTTTGTCTTTCCTTCTCCTTCCCTCTTTCCTGACGAGGCAACCGTTGGTTGCGAAAGCTAGATTTTTGTGTGTATGTTTGTGTTTGTTTGTGTGTCTATCGACCTGCCAGCGCTTTTGTTTGGTAAGTCTCATCATCTTTCTTTTTAAATACACTTATGAAATTTGTTATTAACAATCTGAACGAATTCAAAAGTAATAACAGTGTACATGGCTACAACACTAGGAGAAAGGATGATCTTCATTACTCAAGGTTAAATCTAACTTTGGCTCAGAAGGGGGTAAATTATGCTGCCACAAAAGTCTTTGGTCACTTACCTAATAGCATCAAAAGTCTGACAGATAGCCATATAGCATTTAAAAGGAAATTAAAAGAATTTCTTAATGGCAACTCCTTCTAATCATTAGATGAATTTTTGGATAAAATAAGTGGGTAATTTCACCAACCCCCACAAAAAAAATTAAGTGTTATGTAATATTTTGTGTAATGTAATATCTTGTATAGACACCTTTTATTAACCTGATACGTTCCACATCATTACGAAGTGTCGTATTCATGATCTATGGATCAAGTACTAATCTGATCTAATAAATACTTCACTGAAGGCTGAAAAAATTTGCACTTACTGAGATTGCACTTCCACCCTGCCTGCTGCAAAACAAAAAAAAGTTATTTCAGATTTGCTAAATGCTGCTCAATGGAACTTCCCCTGATGATGACATCATCCAAATAGTTCATGCAACTAGGCACATTTTGAATCAGCTGTTACAGGAACCTCTGGAGACTTGCAGTAGCACTGGAGACCCCAAAAGCCAACTACTTACGTTTGTGTAAGCTTTGCAGTGTGTTAATCACTAAAATCTTCTGTGAACATTCATGTAACTGAAACTCTAAGTATGCCTTGGAAAGGTCACTTTTGGAGAAGAAGTGTCCAGCTGCAAGCTTTGTGTATAGTTACTCAGCTTTGGAAGGAGGTACATATCCACTCTGGCTTGAGCATTCACCATGACCTTGAAGCCCACAAAGTCTGAGATTTCTGGATTATTTCCTGATGATAACCAGGAGAGTAGCCCACTGACTCAATTAGATAGTTTGTAACATATCTAATCCCTACATACAACTATGAAAAGGGTTTGGAGAAAGGAAGCTGCTAGTAAGAAGGCACCATTGCTGTCAATTTTTGACAAATCACTGATAGAAAATCTCAGTGTGTATCAGTTTCATCAGTCGCGCATGATGGGAAGTTAACCAGATATATTTTTGGTGGTATACCACAGTGCTGAAGTGCCTGAAGATGAAGGTGTTGTTACTTTGAAATTAATAGCAAATAAATAAAAACAATAAAAACAGATGATGGGAGAAAAATAGTAAAAGAATAACTTTAATTTTCCATTACATTATATTTAGCACCTGAAATCCCATTTCTAGCACTATAGAAGCAACAAGCAACCAAATATAGATGTGCTGTCACTGCCGTCAATGAAGTCCAAGATATCTTGGCCTCACAACCAAACACTGCTCATCCCAGAGAGAAGTCAAACATTTCGAGAAGTTACCTCATATGGAGGAGTTAGGAAATTGCTCCCCTTCTCAATTGCTGTGTCACCTGTGGACTGTGGTGTAAAGTTCTGTTAAGAAGACTGTCACTGTATCTGGCTGTCACATTTATCACCTAACATACGGAAACTACTCACCGTGTGACCTTGATGTCTTAGCACAGATAACCGAAAATATCACTGATATGTATCCATCCTCATGTGTCACATGTCACCTTCCTCCTTTCAGACAATGCAGCGGACGCATTAAAGGAAGAAATTGTGAAGCTTGCCAACAGGTTGCCACTCTGCAGGCATTAGATTCCAATCGGTTGTTGCAGCACTGGCACTCAGCAAGAGGCACCAGATAATGCCTGCTGGTACCATAAATGATTTTGTTCAGAAGCTCGACAATGCTGTTCACCATGTGACATGGAAAAATTGCCCTCAAGTCAGCGAGGACAGTAAGTGGCTTCCCTGATGTCAGCCATCAAATTTTTGTCACCACACATCATACAAAGTTGCAGTTTATGGTGGACACAGATGTCAACATATCAGCATACCCATCTTTTCAAGTACTTCATCGCAGCACTGATGACTGGAGCCTTTATGCTGGAAACGATTCCTCACCCAAAACATGAGGCTATGTTACACTCTCACTGAAATTCTACCTTTACTGTGAGTTTGTGTGACAGTTCATAGTGGCAGTTCAGAGAAACTTGTCCTGGACCCATGCAGATGTGAATTGTCTCTCCAACACATCCTGCGCTCTCATATTCCTAAATCTCTGCTAACCTGTTCCCAGTACCTCACCTTATCTTTTCCCTTCTCTGTTCTGTCCAAACCACTCCTTCTCCGTCCATATGTTCATACCTTGCAATGCCTTTCTGGACATTCTCTCTCTCTTTTCAAACCCTCTCCCTTCACTCTTCTCTCCCTTTCTCCCTCTTCATCACCACCTTTCCTTCCTATCCACCCTCCCTTTTTCTTCCTCACTACCCCCACCCCCTTATCCCTCTTCCTGCATCTCTTTTTGCTGTACCCTCTGTACTCTTTTCACCTTGTTGTGGGGCCGTGGAGTCATCTGTCCAAAGATCTGCCTCCTTCCTGCTACTCCTCCTTGCATTCTTCCCTACACTACACTCTCCCTGCCTCCATCAGTTCAGGTAACTGCTGTCGATAACTGTGTTTCAGTAATCAGTCTTGCAGTGGTTGTGGGAGTGCACATTTGAATGTCTGTGTGGTTGTGCGTGTGAATGTGTATCTTTGCTAGAAAAAGAACTAGCATTCAAAAACTATTGTCAATGCCGTTTTCTGTTATGTGTTTCTGTTCTCCGTGTCCTGATCCACTATAGGTGAGTGGCTGTCTTTCCCTTGATAGTCAGTTAATTATTACAGGTAGAAAATTTGACTTTTTTGAGAGTTTCTAGTAAATTTTGGGAGTCCCCTTTCACAACAAAATGTGCCCCTGTAAAATAGTACCAATAGTTTTGTCATTTTCTAATTATACTGCTTAGTGTCTATTGTGTCTTTGTTCCTTTTAATTTTCCTGATTTTTGTGTTAATGTCTAAAATATAACAGTTCTGTATTTCAAAAAATTGTAATTTTCCACATTATGTGCATTTATAAATAGGTGTGGTGAACAAAGCCTTAGTCAGTCGATGGCCAGTAGTTACAAAATGCACAACCTATGTCTTATCATGAAATTTTCAGTTTGTCTTCAGTAATCTAAAAGTGACCGTCTATGTTATTGGCTGAAATCAGTCAGAGGATGGCTTTCACTATGTAAACATGGTGAAGTTGATATCGAGTTAAGAACAGTGCCTGGGAGTGAAACTGTAATCATGTAATTATCGTTAATCTAGTAATCTGCTACCAGTGAACTTTATGAACTTTGGTTACTGTTCCATTAGTAACAGCACTATTGAAAAAGACATATAATGAGACTTTAGAGGAGAAATTTCTGGTCAATAACGTTACATGGTCAGCCTTTAACTATGTCATTGTTGACCACTTGGGACATCAAGTTTGTTCCACTGGTATCTATGTTACTGTATTAGCAGATGAGTATGAACTTCGTTTGTACCTGTGCTTGAGTAGGACAGAAAAGGGAGGCTTTAATTACATGTTAGTGCAAGGAACCAGCCACAGTGGATGCCAGTGTCCACTCCAGATGTTTGTGCCAAGCAACTGTTAGTACACATATGTTAATAATCTTGAAGGATCACTTTGTTGTAGCAGTCCTCATTCTGAAGACTTGTTGAGGAAGCTCTCTACTGTAGTCTGTCCTGTGCAAGACTTTTCATCTCTGCATAGCTACTGCAATCTACATCCATCTGATCCTGCTTACTGTATCTGAATCTAGTTCTTCCTCTACATTTGTCTCCCTACAGTTCCTTCCATTAACAAACTGATGATTCCTTGAGGACTCAGCATATGTCCTGTAAATCAATCCTTTCTTTTAGTCAAGTTGTGTCACAAATTTCTTTTCTCCCCATTTCAGTTCAGTTTCTCTTCTTTAGTTATCTGATCTACCTTTCTAAACTTCAGTATTCTTCTGTAACACAGAAGCAGGAATGCATGGTTTTGCCACTTATAAGACAATCGTGCAATGAGCCAGCTTTACTGTCACACTCATAAACTATGTTCAGGATGTAGGCTATGGAAATTGACAAAGAGCATGTTTGCCATGTAATGCATTTTAGTTGCCACGTGTGAGTAGAACAACTAACAAAAATGAAATCTGATTGCAGTGTGTAATAACTGGTGACTGTGGTAATGGTGTTCGCACAATAGCTGCACCTGAACACTAATACAAGGAGGTTGTTCACTCCTCAGTGATATGAACATGTTGTCTGATGGTGTGTCTATGGGAGAACAGTGGACACAAATCTAGAATGAAGTGAACTTTCTTCGCAATCAAGGGGATGCTGTGTATTCTGTGGACACAACGAAATGAAAGTGAAAACAAATGGAGAGCACCAAACAAACTTCTGCACTCTCGCCGGCCATGGTGGTCTAGCGGTTCAGGCGCTCAGTCCGGAACCGCGCGACTACTATGGTCGCAGGTTCGAATCCTGCCTCGGGCGTGGATGTGTGTGGTGTCCTTAGGTTAGTTAGGTTTAAGTAGTTCTAAGTTCTAGGGACTGATGACCACAGATGTTAAGTCCCATAGTGCTCAGAGCCATTTGAACCAATCTGCACACTCTGCTGGAGAGCTCACATTGTGTTTGACTCACATCATCTGTGGCTTGCAGAAATAGACTGGAAAATGTGTCTGCTCTGTACAGTGGTTCAGCTCACACTAACCATTGCTTTTTGGTGACCCACACCTGTGTGTGCCATACTGTTGCCAGAGTTCTCCCTCTCCCCCCCCCCCCCCCCCCCAAAAAAAAAGCTTCTATTTTCTTCTTGTCTGAACTGTTTATCATCCAGGTTTCACTTCTGTACAAAGCTACACTACATACAAAGACCTTCAGAAAAGACTTCCTAACAGCTAAATTTATTTTTTTGTTAACAACTTTTTTATTTTCAGAAGTGGTGTTCCCAGTATTACCAGTCTGCATTTTGTATCCTTTCTACTTCTGCTGCCATTAGCTATCTTTCTGTCCACATAGAAAAATTCATCCATTATTTTTAGTGTCTCATTTCCTAATCTAATTCCCTCAGTATCTTCTGACATACTGCAAATACATTCTGTTACCCTTGTTTTACTTTTGTTGATTTTCATCTCAACAGTGCTTTTCAGGGAGCTATCCCTTCTGATTTCCATCTTTGACAGAATTACAGTGTTGTTAGCAAGGGTCAAAGGTTCTTTTCTTTTCCCTGAATATCAACAGCCTTTCTGAATTTCACCTTGGTTTCCTTTACTGCTTGGCAAGGATACAATTTGAACAACATCAGGGATAAGGTACAATCCTCTCTCATTTCCTTCTCAACTACTGTTCCCTCTCATATCCTTTGACTCTTGTAAGTGCAGTCTGGTTCCTCTACAAGTTGTAAATAACTTTTCACTTCCTGTATTTTGCCCCTATTGTATTTCAAAGAGTTAATTCATGTTAACATTGCCAAAAGTTATATCTAAATCTGCAAACGCTATAAACTTACAATTGCTTTTCTTTAAACCATTTTCTAAGATAAGTTACCTCACATGTTCCAGCATTTTCTCTGGAACACAAAGTGTTCTTCACTGAGGTTGATTTCTATCAATTTTTCGATTCTCTTGTTAATTTGTGTCAATATTTTGCAACCACTACTTACTAAACTGATGGTTTGGCAAAGTCTACACCTATTAGAACCTACCTTCTTTGGAATTGGAATTATTAAACTCTTCTTGAAGTGTGAAGGTATTTTTCCTGTCTCATCCAGGTGGAATAGTTCTGTCATGGCTGGCTTTCTTGAGGCTCTCAATAATTCTAAGGGATTGTCATCTACTCTGGGGACCCCATTTCGACTTAGGTCTGCCGTCAGTCTGTAAAATTCTTCTGGGAATATCCTGTTCCTATCTCATCTTCATCTACTTCCTCTTCTCTTTCTACAACATTATCTTCAAGTTCATTTCCCTTGTATAGTCTGTCAATATATTCCTTTCACCATTCAGCCTTCCCTTCTTTGCTCAGTACTGACTTGCTACTTCAACTCTCGATATTCCTCAAGTTAGTTCTGTTTCCTCCAAAGGTTCCTTTACTGTTTCTATGAGGGGCATCTATCTTTTTTCTAGTCATGAATGCTTCTACAACCTTGCAATTATGCTTTAACCATTCCTGGTTAGGCATTTTGCACTTTCTGTCAATCTCATTTTTTGGATGTGTGTATCCCTTTTTGCCAGCTTCTTTTGCTGCATTTTTATATTCTCTTCTTTGATCAGTCAAATTCAAAATCTCTTGTGTTATGCAAGGAGTTTTACTAGGCCTTGTACTTTTGCCTATTTGATCCTCTGCTGTCTTCACTATTTCATCTCTAGAAGCTACCCAATCGAATCTCATTGCATTCCTTTCCCACATTTCATTTAGTTATTGCTTAATGCTCACTTAGAAATTCTCAACAGATTCTGGTTCTTTCAATGTATCCAGATTCCATCTCCTTAATTTTCTACCTTTCTGTAATTTCTTCAGATTTAATGTGCACCTCATAGCCAATGAATTAAGGCCAGAGTCCACATCTGGTCCCAGAAATGTTTTGCAGTTTAGAATTTGGTTTCAAACACTTTCTTTAACCATTATATGTCTGACCCCTTCTGATTTCTCCAGGTCTTTTCTTTATGCAGAACATTCTTTCATGGTACTTAAACTTAGCGTTAGCAATTGGATTACTTTATAGCTGGTAAATATTAATGGGCTGATTATTCAGTCACACTGCAAGCGGTGTGATGAGTTAAAGTCTGGTATCCTTTGAATAAAGGTATTACAATTCACCTATATTCCATACACTGAGAGAAGAGCTCTGACAGCTGGCAGTGCAGTTGCCAGTATTCAATATGGACGGGCAGTGAGCCAGTGGCAGGGGGAGCGGGATGACAGACATTCCCGTCCCACCCTTCGGACGCAACACTTGGCTCCTTCAGAAACTGACACTGCCACGTCATTCATTACAGCATTCCTCTAGGGGCAGCATTCTGCTGACGATTGTGTTCCTTGATGGAATATTTTTTAACATGTGTTACCAGTGTTTGTCACCTTACACAAACACACACATAAATATTTTCTTTCATGATGTTGCAGTCATTTAACTGCACCAGTTTTTATTTTATTGTTATACGGTTCAGATTTCACTGTATTTCATTCCAGTCTGATACCTTTTGACTTATAAATAAATTACTGTTCTTGAAAATGGCCTAAGGTCGAACTCTGGATCGTATAACAATAAAAATTATTACCATTAAACAGATGTAACATCATTAAAAAAATTATTATGAATATGGTCCCATCCAAAATAAAAATAACACACAATCAGATTTTCAACATTAATGAGGTAAAGCAAACTACACAAATGTTATATGTAATATATTGAATAAGGACATTACTTCTATTTTTTATGTGGGAGAATGGAAACCCCAAGATCGTCATCTTATTGGTCATCTATTGTCATGACCACATTGTCTTTGGTATCTTCGCTGCTGCTGTCCTCATCGTCTGATAAAGAAATTACAATATTATGAATGATTTCTTCTCTTACACCTTCTTCTATGTTTGACCTTGTAATCTCTGTCCACATGTGGTTCATGACGTTCTTCCAATTTTTTGGCTTTATTCATGTGACAGCCTCATTTACCAACCTCTCTGTGTCTCACAATGTACAGGTTTTGTTTTGCTCAACAACATCTGCTTTTATTTGAGCCCAGATGAATTAAATTGCATTGTAATGGCAGTGGTATGGTGAAAGACATATAACTTTGTGGTCGTGGTTCCCTGCTAATGTAGCCATTACATAATGCATTTTCTGTGGCTTGTATTGTTTCACTAATTCCAGAAGTTCCACCTTCCGTGTATTCTGCTCAAAGCCTATTTTATCATCTTTCAACCAGCTGGCTATTTCATCGCTCCTTGCAGCAGCTGTTGGTACGTTATTTAATTGTGCAGAATGGTACGGTGCATTGTCCAATCCAAAAACACTACCACAACTGATGTTTGGTAGTAAATGAGTAACGAAACAGTCTCTGAATGTATCTGCATCATCTCCTCATGGTAGTCAACAGTTTTTTTTCCTGGAACATCATCATAGCACTGGGCACAAAACCATTCATGAACTATAATTAGTCATCCTCTCTTATCAGTAGGCAAACTCATAGTTCTGTGGCGTGCGTCATCTGTCCATGCGATGGAACATGCATGACGCATGTTGACTCATGTTTTGTCAATCCATATTACATTTTCTGGATTCGCTGCTAGCAACTCATGCAGGAAACAACACCTCCATGCTACAATGTCTCCATGTTCCATTAATACCTTTCGTGCTGAGAACGTTTTTCAATGGAAGCCATTTTTTACGAAACAATGGAGAGACTTGTCATTCTACCTGTGAACAAACCACTGTCCGACAGTGATGCCAGCAACTTTTTAAGTGTCAGATACTCCTTCCTGCTGTAGTACACATAATGTGTTGCCTGATGGCACTTTTGTAAAAGATGTCTGCTTCAGTCACACGACACGATCTCTTCCTTGACTTTTCAGGCATCACAATTACAGGGCTCGCAGCTGAATTGGTTGCCTCTTTATCATTTGTGACTCTCGTCACTGTTGCTGTAGAGATGTTCAATGCTTCTGCCACTCTGTCAACCACTTTACTCTGATATCAAAGGCCCACCATTGTCCCTTTCCCTTTCAAAGTTAACATGCGATCTGTATATAAATTCGCATTCCTTTCCCAAAAGCCCTCTTCTCTGGACTACAGGCAGCCATTTTCCACTTATACACACTTTTCCACTTACACACATGGTGAGAAACTCACAGAAATAGCAAAATGCACATGTATACACACAAACCTGAACATAGCATGTGGCACAACTGACTGAAAGCAGCAGTCGCCCAGTTCTATGGCAACACTGGGGCTTTGCCAAGGTAATGTAAACACGTAAACAAAAGCTCACAATCTGATTGGCTGTTGTGGATTCATGAAGCATATGTGCCAAGGCCATGTCAACCTTTAGAGCTCTTCTCTCACCATATGGAGTATAAAGACTGACTGATGGTTAAATGACAGTATTAACATGCAGTCCCTACTGTCTGGTGATCAGTTCAGGGGCTGGTGTTATTTATACCAGCCACAGACATTTTGAACCACTGAGGCTTGGGCTGAGACTGCTTGAACACAGCTCTACTAAGGTTTAGCACAATTCATGTGTCTTGCCTAACTATTCAGGCCATGACAGGCTAGTGTACTGTGGGTTTGGTTGTTGGACACTCTACTGCCATGTAAAAATGCTAGGATAATAGCATTCCAGCCTGAATGAAGCAGAATTGGTGGTACTGGATAGAAGGAACCTGGGCAGTGGCTACAGGCCATGAGAGAGACCTAGTTACTTCAGTGCTATATCTTGCTACATAAAGTTTGGTTAAATGCACAATAATATACAACTACTTCCAATATCAAGTGAATTATGTCGATATTGGATGCAGTTGAATTCCGTGACAGTTCCTTTATGGCGGGTAGAATAATAACTGCTACCACTCATGTCTCACGACAGGTAGCGGTTATTATTTTAGACTTCTAATATCTCTACTTATGACCATAAGGTGCAAACTCTTAGTACCCAAATATAGCTTAGTCCAGCTGAAAGAAGAATTAAATATATGCAGGGTATTGTATGCAAAAAAAATGAAGAACAATTGGGGTTAAGATCATGATGTATGTTTCACTGCAGAGGAAAACAGCAAGAGGGAAACTCATAAGACAGTTAAAATTTTCAGCTGTTTAAAATGAATGTTCATTGATTAGAATACCAGCTTCAAATTCGATGTCCTTCTCCAATACATACAGAAAGTTAAAAAGTTATGTTGACAGTGAGATACTGGATTGGTACTGAATCAATAATCATTTGCAAGGGTTCTTGCAATTTAGCCCTCATTTTGTTACAACTCAGACAGACAGGAGCTATATGTTCATACTTATTACAATAGTTGCAAATTGCCTGCCAAAATGAACATGTTGTTCAACCACACAATGAAAAATGCTGAGCATGAGAAGGGTAATTGGAATGATACTGTGGACTACTTGATTTAGATTGAGGGTAATGTTGGGGAAAGGAATTATGTCTAGAATTTAAGAGCATTCTCATATAGGTAGTGGAATACGGCCTCTATATTCCAGCTGAATAGTTTGTTTAATATGAGGCTCATTCTGTAACAACTGCGTAAAAAGTTAAGAGTAGCACTGTGTTTCATATTGGCAGGTCTGATGAAGAATTGGATGTGGTGCTTTGGTGTACAGTGCTCTCTGAAATTTCTGCTTCCACCTGCAACTGTCAGCACACAGCCTGTGCCACCTCCAGTGCCTGCACAATCTGCAGCTAGTTGTATAATGGTGTATCTAGTAGTTTGACAATTTCTGCTATTGCCTACTTACCTGTCTGGTGCACGCCATAGCATGATGTAGCTGTTGGGATGTGCATTACATTCCAGAAATTTACAACATATAAAATTACACTTGCAGCTTAATCCACAGATTCCACAACCCATAAATGAATAAATGAGTTATACTGATTCTTGTAAAGCAGAAAATTCAACCAGAAAGCTACAACAAGTATTTGATTATGTAAATGTGTATTCTGGAGGTCACTCATTTCAATAAAACCAGGAAACAATAATAGGCATTTGACTGTGAAATTGTGTATCCCATATGGTCACAAATTTCAGTAAAACACAAGACTATGGGACCTATTATAGAGGCCAGTTTATGCAACAAAAGGCATATACATCTCAATTTAACCAGGACAACATGAAAGCTGTTTTTTACATTTCACACACATTTTTTGACAAAAAGACATATTGTTGCAGCCAGGTTAGAATTTTGGCAGCAATAAAAGAGCCCAATCAGTCTTAAGCAGACTGCCTCACTGGCTTAGATGGAATAAGTGGGAGTTGCAATTTCAAATGTTGGTACAGGCAAGAACTACGTGGACTCTTTAATCTGGCATATTATAGTGTGGCTTATACCCTACTTGGAAGTGAGAAACTACATACTGAGGAAACTGGATCCATGACAGATGTAATGCAAATAGCTCAAGTCCACAAAACTTCCTCCACAGCCCAAATTTTGTTTACAGTAAAATAAGACATCACAGCAGTCAGCTCTCCAGTGCCAATTGTATGGAGTTTTATGCCACCATGTTGGGGCCCTCAACTGCACCACAGTCTGAATGACTCTGTAAATAATAATTATACCAGTGGTGACAAGCCATGTCAGCAGCAGCATTACTGCCTGGCTGTAAATATTGTTTCCTTCATCACGCATGCTACAGGTGCCACCATTAACTCACAAAATGCCTCGGTGTTGCAGAAAGAGACACATGCAAGAGGCATGTTTCAGCAGTTCAGTTATAAATATGCCCCAATGTATGGAAGTGAATCGAATGAGCTTCCTACAGAAGTGCAGACTTCTCAGAACACAGCCCAAAATGTACTTAGATGCATTTGTTGGCATACACTCTATGAGTTTACTGTTGGACACTGCATGTATGTCCTTGACAAACCAATCTACTTAGGATTGCTGCCTTTACAGGCAAGAGACAAATCATTGGGCCTACAGATGTCATCACGTTCCTTTACATGCAAAGTAGCTGATCTGAGATTGGACAACGCATTTGGGATGGACTCTATCCACATATTTGTATTTACATTTCATAAAACAAAGCACATTATTCAGTCTGAAGGATCTCGCATCATCTTACTGACACTCTGTGATAGATGTGCTCAAATCTTCTCACCTTGATTAGGAAAGGCAACTGATTTTGAAGATAATGTCACTTCTAAAGCAATGACTGCCCCACGTTTTTTCAAAATTCATCACGTGCTGTAGGCTCTAAAAGTTGCCTTTAAAGTCGAATCGGACATACTCACTCACAAAGATGTACTAACACCTATTCCCCATTGACAGTGGGCCACTCCTCTGGTAACAGAATGTAAACCAATGGCAGTTTCAGATTTTGTGGTGATTTTGAAGTAAGCTAAAGTGGAAACTGATCCTATACCAACCCAAGATGAACTTTCTGAAAGATATAACTGACATTTGACTGTACAACAGGTTTTATTCCACAATCTAGATTTTGGCCTTAGGCCATTATCAAGTGCTACAACTGCAACAGATTAAAGCACAATAAAAGTACAAGTTTCAGAGAAAGGATTAGAAAAAAAGCAGGGAAAACAAATCAATGTATGGGCTGCCCGATTTGTTCTCTTCTTGGCCTGAAGGTGGAAGCATATTCACCTAGATTTTACTAGCTCGTTTTTTAGCTCCATGTGGGTGGTTGTGATTCATATCTTTTTCTCACTTTCCTTTCGTGTTACACATGTCTCAGGTCACTACTGCCGCAGCACTGTAAAAATATTTTTGCCCTTTAAGAAACCCCATGCACCTTGGTTTCTGATAACAGGGTGGGATTAACCTCCTACGACTTCAAACAGTTTTGCACCCATAATATGTTTCAACATCTTAACATCATGCCTTTCACCCAGCCACCAACATTTGTGCAGAATCATTTATCTACATCTTCAGCATCCTGATCCACAAGTCAATGCTGTCTAACATGTACCTAATGCCTTCTATAGTTTTGTAGCAACCTACAGGGCTCCCCCCCTCTCCCCTCTGCATCTTAGGGGGGAGTGGCTGCATGGCCTACCTCACTGCAGTGTCTAGGATATGTTGCCTACCCTTTTGGATAAGCACCCCATTGTGTGCCCATCAGTTCATGCTCCACCCAACATAGACCCATGCGATGATATCCATTCACTATGGCTCCCAGATGTACACCATGGCCTCTGCATACAGATTTCTGCAGTAACATGTAAATCAACTTCACCTTTACCATCTTCATCAGCAGCCACATGCTTCTCTGCCCCCTGTGGTCACTCTGGTCCTATTGTGACTCATGCAACTTCCATAAAGCCTCACCCTGCCTCTGCCTTGTGCAGAAAACTTTCCTGATGGTTGCCCCTCTGAACTACGCACCACCTGCATTTTCTAACCCAGCAGTTGGTGTATGGGGAGGATTGAATGTAGTGGTGCCACCTGATGACATTATGGAAATCTAGTAGCTGGCACAACATTATTGTCAAGTGCTGTGGTGCCAATACCCATGGGGCACATGTCATCAGGAGCACACTTTGATGAGACCACACCAGAATGTGGCATATAAGTCAGACTAGGACTGAACTGAGTCAGAGTTATGGTGTGATCTGTGGAGTGGGTGGTTAGTATGGTATTGGTTTGCCTAAGGTGTCTACATTGTGGACCCTATTTGTCATACACAGAACTTTGATATGATGTGGACTGGACTTTGCTTTGGAATACGAATATAGTTTGCACAGTTTCTGAGAAACATGTTGTGAATAAATTGGGGTGAGTCTTTATTAGTAGTGTTTAGATTGCCTTTTGCAAAAATTATGAATTTAGATATGAGAGCATCAAATACAAAGTTCCTTGAAGAGGACATTGCAATATTACAGCTGCTTCCAGTATGTATACAGTTTACAGATAGCAAAACTACTTTGAAATTCAGAGCATTATGACGAGAAGTCTACTGAACTGGACATATATGATATAAACTAAAACTCTCACTCTTTCTTACTGTGTGCATGTGTGTGTGTGTGTGTGTGTGTGTGTGTGTGTGTGTGTGTGTGTGTGAGAGAGAGAGAGAGAGAGAGAGAGGTGCAACAGTTCTGGTATATGTGGTATATGTGTACTATATTTGATGACAAATTTTTTGATTTTGTATAGGTACACTACCAGATATAGACAGACACCAGACACTTTATTTGTTCAATATTTTACAAATTAACATAATTATTGATTATGTTTAAGCAAAACATTCAGATGCAGATGTCTTGTGGCACAGTGAATCATGTTGCACTAACTGCAGTTACAGAATGCATTAGTCAAGGTTTTATGGTCTTTTACATTTTATTACAGAATGGAATGTCTCTGAAGGTGCACTAGACAAAAACATTCAAAGACTTTGATGTATTTTATTGTGCAGGTTTTTCAACAATACACAACATTTATTGTGCAAATAATTAAACACTTCATCTAAAATTCAGTGTTTTTATGTAATACAACACTGACATAAGTAAATAATTGACAAATCAATTTCAGTCTTATATCTGTAAAGCTTTTCTTTATAGAAATGTTGATATTAAAAACTAAGAATACCACCTCATCAAAAAATGTTGTCAATATAAAAGCAGTAATAACTTGTGATAAATCATTGGTGGTTCAAAAGCAGGTACTTTCAAATTAAGTTTCAGTTGGTTGCTCTGTACGACAACTGCACTTGAAGCATAATATACAATTACACAAAACAGCTTGTTTACTAAGTGCAGTAACTGCTCACTCTCCTAATTCAGAACAGGACTAAAGTTAACAAATAAAAGAAATTGTGACATTCTAGAAATATGTACAAAAAGACTTGTGGCAATTAATCTTCCACTACAGCAAAGAAGTTAAGTTTTCTTTAGTGTTGTATTTATCATGTCTCATAGTCATATATACTGTAAAAAATTAACTAATGCTGAAAGCAGAAGGAATTTTTTTACTTTTAGAAAACTGACTTGATATTAGACATGCTGCACTTTTGAGGGGAACAGGATAGGGGAGAGAATACATTTTGAACGTACACATGGAAAGAAAACTATTGTGTTTTCTCAGAAAAATTAAAGTTAAAATGTTCACTTCAGTACACAAGAAAAATATTGGGAAACGATGAATATAATTTGGAAAAGAACAGACAGGTTACACTTTATAGTCTTGCTTATTGTGCTCAAGCACAGAAAAAGACACGTTAAACTGTATAGCAGTTTTACTTATTGTGCTCAAGGACAGTCAACAATTTAATTTTTTTGTAATGTAATTTAGAAATTATCCTTAACTGACTGCAAGTAGGGAACTTATAGAATATCAGGATGAACTTCAGGAAAGATTTCCATACTGCTAAATAAATATTAAATGAACTGACTAATACAGGAACTACAAAAAAATCAAAAGTGCTTGTTTATTATCATGAGGAAACATAAATTATGGCAAAAAATTTACTTCTACAATAACTCTGTTCTTCTCCTCTTTTAGATACATGAAATGATGCTCATGACAACTCAGAAACAATGGGAACTCTACCAAGTAGCTGTTCCTTGTAGGATGGAATACATAAGTATAATCATATTTTCTTTCACTGATCCTACCTTATTTAAAGTCTACAATAGTAATAATTTACTAAAGGGAGACTGATTAGAGACACAGAAGAGTACATAATTTTGCTTATCCTTGTTTTGTGTTTGGCTGAATGTCTGGTGCAAACTTTGCAGGTGGATGTCATTTCATCTTACTGTATGTCCAAACAGAGGCATCTGCAAGGTGGAGCAAGAAGGTACACATGGACCACCCCCCTCTCCCAGATTTGGAGTGCAGGGATTTTATGCAAATATTTAGTGGATAATCATTAATTCTCTGAGGTATGATAAGTTTTTTGTCATATTAGCTCTAATGACATGACATGTCTGGAGAATGAATAATTCATTTTTTGTATTTATGTTCTACCAGAAATTTCCTACAGCATTTGTCCAATGTATCAGATGCGTAGCTATGTAGTGTGTTGACTGTGGTTGGTGTGTTTAGAAGTATCATGGTATTTATGTTAATGTGGAAGTAACATAGTGTGAAAGCTAGTGTCATCTCATAGTATACTTCTCCTGAATAACAATAAGGATGCCATTTAGTTTAATGTCATTATCCAGTGGATGTATGTCTGTCAACAATAGCACATGCCCACATACAAGAGACTTATTTATAGTACCTTCATGTAAGACACTGGCACATATATGTGTGATCAGGAATCTTACACCACCAACTCTTTCCCCATGGCCTATGAATAAATAATGGTGACAAAAATTTCTTTGAACACCAGAATCCAAACCCAAGCACCATCATATGACCATGCTCTAATAATGAGATGTGTTTAATATATCCTAGTACAGTGTGATGAAGACAGAATGAAAATATCTATCTTGGAGGGCATCTTAGGAGTTATCGTACACAGTCCATTCCTTAGGATAAGCGTAAAAAGTTTTGCAAAATGTATTCAGAAACATGTAGTTATGAGATTAGGCTAATAAAGAGCAAAAATTAGCCGTATGCAAAATTGGCAGGATGCTTGAAAGAAATTGGGGTGCTGAGGATCCTTTGTAAAATGCATTTAATAAATCAGCAGTGTTTTTCCCTTATACAGCAAATTTGTGTAATAAACATTGGGTTTTTACCATCCTCAAAAAATTAACTTAATCATTTCTAGCTGGAATATCAGGAAGAGCATAGAATGAGACTGCTTCATATAATCCATTCGTAGTCACACTTAGACAGTAAAGAAATGTTTAAATAGCTGTTATACAATACATTTCTCCATACATCGTGGTTTGTTGATGTACTGTTTTATGTTTGTGTTTTGTTTACCTTAGGTGATGAAAATCATACCTTAACATTTCTGAACTTCACTTAACTTTCTCAGGTCTGAATTTCGTGACTAATTCGAAATGACATTTCAATGTGTAGTCTTTCACAGCTTGTTCTAGTCCACAAATGACTTCCAGTTACATATGACCTACACTGTATATAGTAAATAGCACAAAGAAATAAGACTGAGCTCTGAGGAATAGTAGTTACACATGTGATTGTTGTGTTCAAGTCCTGGTGGTGACAAAAGACTTGCGCTGGATGTGATGGCTGTTGTTGTTGTTGTGGTTGTTGATACTGATGGTTGTGAGGAGTGTGGAATTTGAGGGTGTGCTCTTGAGTGGGATGGGTGTATCAACAGCAGCAGCTGGGGTGAGGCTACGGGCACGCACAGCTCGGGATGTAGCAGAGGCAGAGGGTGGTGTGTTGGCACCCCCTGTGCCCCCATCTGAGCCAGAGCTGCCCCACGGCAGGCCCAGGCGGCGAGCCAATGCACGCAGCACACGCCGTTTCAGCACAAAAATAGCTGAGATGAGCACTCCTTGCAGCACGTTCACAGTATCAGGAATGTACCAGACCCACGCTGGGGAATTCACCCACATACCTGACACCACATCCAATGTGAATGTCAGGCCCATCACCACAAAAAGTTTTGCATTCATCACCACCCTGCAACAGAAAGTAGCCATCTTACACTGAGGTGAAAAAGTAATTCTTAGGCCATTGTAGCCATACATCATCAAATAGAAAGCATTTACAGCACTTACATACAATGATCACATTACTGCACTAAAGATGTGAAAAAGTCAAATGTTACTTAACTGTTGCATTATTTGATATTATTAATAATATGCACATCAGCTGGCTCTACTAAGAAATTCACAAATGGAGTAGAAATAACTGGCTAATCAGAAATCCTTTAAGTGCCTCTTAAACTCAATCTTATTAGCAGCTTTTTATAGCATGTAAGTTATTGAAAATGTATTGTTCTTAATAATGGACACTTTTATTGATAAAAAAAAGAGACATTACATCTTTGCATAGGATATTTTTATATCTGGTATTGATTTTATGAATTCAGCTGTTGGTTTGTAAAATAGATATACACTATGTGATCAAAAGAATCCAAACAGCCCCAAAAACATACGTTTTTTATATTAGCTACATTGTGATGCCACCTACTGCCAGGTACTCCATATCAGTGACCTCAGAAGTCATTAGACATCATGAGAGAGCAGAATGGGGTGCTCTGCAGAACTCATGGACTTAGAAAGTGATCAGGTGATTGGGTGTCACTTGTGTCATATGCTTGTACATGAAATTTTCACACTTCTAAACATCCCTAGGTCCACTGTTTCCGATGTGATAGTGAAGTGGAAATGTGAAGGGACACGTGCAGCACAGAAGCATACAGGCCAACCTCGTCAGTTGACTGACATCTATCCAAACCATCACAAAGGAATTCCACACTGCATCAGGATCCACTGCAAGTACTATGACACCTAGGCAGGAGGTGAGAAAACTTGGATTTCATGGTCGAGCAGCTGCTCATAAGCCACGCATCACACCAGTAAATGCCAAACACCACCTTGCTTTGTGTAAGGAGCATAAACATGGGATGATTGAACAGTGGAAAAAACGTTGTTTAGAGTGATGAATCATGGTACACAATGTGGCAATCCAATGGCAGGGTGTGGGAATGGCGAATGCCCGGTGAACGTCATCTGTCAGCGTGTGTAGTGCCAACAGTAAAATTCTGAGGCGGTGGTGTTATGGTGTGGCCGTGTTTTTCATGGAGGGGGCTTGAATCCCTTATCGTTTTGCATGGCACTACCACAGCACAGGCCTACATTGATGTTTGAAGCACCTTCTTGCTTCCCTCTGTTGAAGTGCAACTCGGGGATGGCAATTTCATCTTTCAGCATGATCGAGCACCTGTTCATAATGCATGGCCTGTGGCGGAGTGGTTACACAACAATAACAGCCCTGTAATGGGCTGGCCTGCACAGAGTCCTGACCTGAATCCTATAGAACACCTCTGGGATGTTTTGGAACGCCAACTTTGTGCCAGGCCTCACTGACCTCTTCGATACCTCTCCTGAGTGGAGCACTCCATGACAAATGGACTGCCATTCCTGAAGAAACCTTCCAGTACATGACTGAAGATATTCCTGCAAGACTGGAAGCTGTCATCAAGGCTAAGGATGGTCAAACACCATATTAAATTCCAGCATTATCGATGGAGGGTGCTATGAACTTGTAAGTCATTTCAACCAGGTGTCTGGATACTTTTGATCACATAGTGTATTATTTATGACAGATTTCATTAAAGCAATAGTTAGTACACCCAGTTCCTTGAACAGGCCTCTGCAGGATTTTCTTGAGTTCAAAGAACAAGTAATTGGTATTACATACTTGTGTATTTAAACCAGGGACCAAGAAATGATGGAGAGGCTTTGTCCCACAGTAGCCCTCAGTGGTTCACAACCCCACAACAGGCCACAGCTGTCCACCCACCCAGCTGCCACCCTGCACCGAACCCAGAATTATTGTGCGGTTCGGCCCCCAGTGCCCCCCCCCCCCCCCCCTTCTCCCGGGATCATCTCATACCAGATCAGTGTGAACCCAAATGTTTTTGTGGGAAAGTAATTATGGTGTACGTGTACGTGGAGACAATGTTTGCACAGCAGCTACCAACATAGTGTAACTGAACTGGAATAATTACATACTTTCATATCACATACTTTTGGGCTCAGGAAACTTTAGCTTAGTTCGATGAATGAAACTCCGCCACACCTCTCCCCAGATAAAGATCCCATCTGATATGGTGTGAAAGTAACAAAGAATTATTTTTGTATCAGTTGTGTCTGATAACATCTGCATTACAAATTAAGATTTGTTTAAGCACTTTAACATTTCTGTGGTATTCACCTGCAAAATGAATAAATATTGTCAGCCCTTTTTATCAGCTTGCTGTCATAATTTGCTGTGAGAAAACCTCTTACAAGTTTTGTGATTTATACAGTCACAGAATATAGCAGTAGTCTGTGATTTATTGTCTAACAGCTTAAGCACATTCTTTCTGTATGTATAAATAGCGTTCTCAGTATTGGAATTCTTTAGAAATCCAAACTGTGACTTTGACAACATAATATTTGTAGTCAGATCATTAAGAAGCCACTTGTATTTTACGTTTTCTAAACTTATTGAGAATGCTGGCAAAAGTTAAATTGGGCAGCAATTTGATGGTATCTCTTTATTTTCTTTATTATGCAAAGGTTTAACTTCAGCATGTTTCAGCCAACTGGAAAATTTTCTGGTGTTAAATGTCCATGATACAAATAATTTAATTTGATAATAAACTCAGAACAACTCTCTTTAATTAACTTTGTTGAAGTGTTACAACAACAAATAGAATTTTTTGATTTTAATAACTTTGTGATGGAAATTATTTCTTCTAGTGTGGTGTGGTTCATGTTCATATTACTGAAGTTATTTGTAATGGTTGGTCTGAGATTTAACGTAACAGCACATACTGAACCTGACAGCCTCTTCTTTTCAGTACCTAACAGTTATGAAAAGCTTGTTAAAAAGTGCACACTGTGCGGAAGTATCATTTACTTTTAAACCTATCTGCTGGTTCTCATCCATGGTTCTGCCAGTTTCCTCCTTCCCTACAGCACATATTGTCTGTATTGAGTTGCTTGATGTGATTATCTTTTCTTGTAATGCATTTCTTCATAGTTTGTACTACTGTCTTTAGCATTTTGCACTATATCTTGCAATGAGCTGTAGCGTCTGCTTCAGGGATGCACAGTTTTCTTTTTGTGCTAGGTGATTCATTTATCCATTGAGAAATTTACTGATTTTTTGCACACTTTGATCTAATCTGGGCATAAACCACTTCATTTCTTTAAAGAGTTTCCTAACATAATAAAACTTTTGAGTCCAAACATCAGTTTTAATGTAGGGAACACATAAGAAAATTCGTTAAAGGATCTAGTAATAGGTGAAAGAATCAGTAAAATGGAAAGTTCATATGACAAAATGAAGAGTGTCTACAATTTATATAAGGTACCAGTATATGGCAGTGAGCCTGTATTATTGTATCTACAAAGGACAACATGTTATTAACAGGGGTAGAATAAAAACACAAGAAAAAGAATAATAATAAAAATTATGTAAGTGCAATACATACTGATGTTCGCAGTAAGATGTAACATTGTGATTTATTCAAATACCAAGAGTCAAGGACATCACTTCCAGCAGTCTTTCATGTGTCCAGTCGTGGGTGACTTGTTTAGTTGCCTCAATGATTAAGTGATGAGCATTCATATCTTTGCTGATTTGTTTAATACAGGATTTCTTTGGTGTATCCTTTCTCCCTCTCTTTACTTAGGCCATTCTTTCTAGGTATCTTACTGAGCTGAGGGAATATTTTATTAGACCTCTTGTACAAATGCCAAACTATTGCAATCATTTGCATTTCTTCTTGCTTGCCATATTTTACTGTGATTAACTTATTTCCTTGGCATGCTCAAATATTATTCTCAACATTGTCTATAATGGCAGAATTTCAAAGACAGTTTTGTGAAGCAGAGAAAACTTTCCACGCAACTTGAAGGGGGCTATCACTGTTGGTTCCTCTTAGAACATTCAGTCTTGACCTTCCTTTGTGACATTAAACCAGATGATTTCCTGCTGTGCTTCAATGTTAGCTTTACGGAACACTATGATTGAGCAAGCTTTCATCAATAATGACAGAACTGAGATCTTCAAATGTTGCACTACCAGTTGTTACATCTGCAGACAAACTTCAGTTCATTTTTTCTTTTGTGTAGACATATACAGTCTCAACACACACAACCCACAGAAGCATCCCATGTGCAAGTGGTCAAACAAAATGATGACTATAATAGTGTGCATGTGTTCAGCAGAGTTAATATTGTTCTGTAATCTTATATCCTAGGATTTTAATGTGTTGGTGTGTATTCTAATTCCTTTCAACAATTACATCAACTCCTAAATGTCAGATAATCAGATAGACTGCAGAACAGAAAATTAACTGACACAGAAAAAATGCCTGGACCTAATCATCTTGTGGTGTTGCAGTTCTTCTTATGTTCGTGCTTGCTATGAAAACAGGATGAAATTATGCCTTATGCACCTTTTCAAGGTGTTTTGCATAAGGCAGAATTCCTCATCCTATTGGCTGGACCTAGTGGTCTCATCATAATCATCATCATCATCATCATCAGCCATCTGAAATTCAATGGTGCATGACGGCTTAGTCAAGACATATCCATGGATTATGGTCTTCAGTGATATGTATCCACACTGCTCCTGCCATTTTCTATTGTCATCTGCCCAGCTTCCATTAGATCATTGTATTGATCTACTGCAGTCTTTTGGCATTTGGCAAAAAACTTCTTTGATCAACTTACCAGCCACTTGCCTGGCTACATTTTCCATCCACCTCACTTCATTTTTATTAGTTACATCATTCAGTCAATTATGTTTTCTGAGGGCTTCTCCCTGTTCCATTCACTTACAGCACTTGGGAAGAATGATTATTACTCTAATTTTGTTCACATGAGCCTTACATGAGCAACTTGTAAGGGATTGTAGTATATTCCAAGAGTCATCATTCAAGTTGGCTCTTGAAACTTCATAAGGAGACTTTCTTTAGACAGTTTGTGTCTGTCTTCAAGTATGTGCTATTCAGTTTTGTCAGCATCTCTTTGACACTCTATCATTTGTCAAATGAACCTATGACCATTTATGCTGCCCTTCCCTGTATACATACAATATCCCTTAATAGAACTATATGGTACAGTTTCCACACACACGAGCAATATTCTAGGAGGAGTCATATGAGTGATTTGTAAGCAATCTCCTTCATAGACTGTTGCATTTTTCTAGTATTATATCAATAAACAGAAGGCTGCCACCTGCTTTACATAAGAGTGAGCCTATGTGACTGTCCCACTTCGTATCCCTACAAAGTGTTTCACCTAGGTGTTTGTATGAGTTGACCAATTCCAAGTGTGACTCGATACTGTAGTCATAGGCTCCTATGTTTTATGTTTTCATTTTGAAGTGCACACTTTCACATTTTTGAACATTTAAAGCAAGTTTCCAGTCTTAACACCATTTTGAAATCTTATTCAGATCAGACTGAATATTTGTGCATCTTTTTTCAGAGACTATTTCATTACAGATACTTGCATTGTCTGGAAAAGTCTGAGGTTGCTATTAATGTTGTCTCCAAGGTCACTAATGTAGAACATGAACAGCAAGGGTCCCAAACTTATTTAGATTATGATAACACTAATGATATTATAATGAGCAAGTCAAGATGTGCTACAACCTATGCTGATCTGTTGTCTTGCCTTAAGCGCCTGCTCTAGAAATAAATATCATTGTAGTCTCTGAGTCACACATTTTTTTCTGTTGGGATTGACCAGATGTTTATTAAATTAAGAAAATTTTAACAAGTCATGGGATGAGGGTAACAAGAATAGTTCTATGCAATGGATGATCACCATCAGTGAAAGGCAACATCAAGTCCTTGAGATGACTTGAAGTAGGTAAAGAAATAGTGCACCAACCGTTTAGGCACTGCCCTTGGGGCATTTCTTCTACATATATTGATGACTCTCCATCCAAGATAAGATACTGCATTCTTCCTACCAAAAAATTCTCATTGGATTACACACATTTTGCTTGAGACTACACACAACCATACACACATAAGAATAGATGTGGTATTGAGTCAAATGCTTTTTGGAAAGTGAGAAATACTGCATCTACCTCTCTGGAGCCATTGGTTTGTTTTTCTGTGTTTTCACACAATCAATAACACCTATTTCTCTGTTTCTCACTGAGAAATGTCCATTTTTGAATGTTTTTTTGCATTGAAATACCCTATCTCATTTCACAAATCAAAACTGGTAATATATGCATTGCAGGCAAATTGGAAGCTTAGTGTTTAAAACTCTATTTAATTTACAAAAAGAACTCCAGCCATTGTCTTCTGCATTTGATAGAGAGTAATCCAGCCATAGAGAAACATGATAATGCAGCAAACACAATACAGAGTGGACCACGGGTTTAATATTTTCTATAACTTCATTTCACAGCTGCTGAAAGATATCAAAGCTGGACTGAACACTAATGCTATTATCATGAGCAAGTCAACATGTGCTACAACCTATGCTGAACTGTTATCTTGCCTTAAGTGCCTGTTCTAGAAATAAATATCATCGTAGCCCCTGAGTCACACATTTTTTTCTGTTGAAATTGACCAGATGTTTATTAAATTCAGAAAATTTTAACGAGTCATGGGATGAGGGGAACAAGAATCATTCTATGCAATGGATGATCACCATCAGTGAAGGGCAACATCAAGTCCTTGAGCTGACTTGAAGTAGGTAAAGAAACCGTGCACCAACAGTCTTGGTAAATGTCCTCCCAAGGTCCATTGGTGCTGTCAAGTAGTAGGTTTATTGGGCTAATGTTTGATGTTCACAGCATGAGCAGATAGAAATCAACCAGCAATGATTTATTTATCAACATGAAAAGCAACATGTAAAGACTTTATAGGGTTTCTTACATGCAGTTTAAGAACTTTTGTGCTCTCCTTGCATGCCAAATTATGTAAGTTGACTTCACTCTTTGGTATTGTTCATTTGTTAATTTTTTCATCAAGTTCCATAGTTTCAGGGGTGTGGAACAAGTCGAGGTATGCATTTAAAAAAATCATAAAAATGTTATCTTTATACTGCTTTAACAATAAACTATCACTATACAGCTTAAAACTAAACACACTTTTGTCATCTAAATTTAAGTGAGCAAATTAATACAAAAGCTGCTACTTTGAAAAAGCTAGTGCCTTATCAGTTTTACTATGTAGCTACTGTTTGGCAACCTTGTATCCAAGCCTTCTTTCAAGTTTCTTTGTTGCATAGCCTGCTCCACTTGATTTTCCCATTCTGCACAGGGTCTTCTCTTTTTCTCATATATGGAAGTTGCCAACAAAGTACTTTTTCAGCCAATTTCATACCTTAATCTCATCACATGACCACACCATTTTAAATCCCATTTTTTCACCACTTTGGTGATGTATGTGAGTTTTCATAAGTTTTCTTAATTTGTCATTTGCGATTTTCTCAGAAGTTATATTTCAAAATCTGTACATACTAAGTCTTATCTGCAGTACATTTCTATCGTGCAGCTTTAAAACAAATACTGCTGCTTGCCACATTGTTAACAGGACTTTTCAATCCCTGAATGTAGATATTCAGATAATTTGTAGAAACAGTGGCTAATAATATATGCTTTCAATTTCCTTTTGAACTGGTAAGGTTCTTGATTTCTTGGTTTATGATAGATGGTAGTTTGTTGAACATCATCTCACCAGAGTACATAACTCCGTTCAGAATCCTAGATGAGAAGGCAAAGTGTACAAGAAAATTAGTTCTGTGCCTTGTGAGTGTGTAAATCACAGTTCAACTGAAACTGATTTTGATCAGCACAAAAAAAACATTAAGGAGTAAATGTATTGGTCAGTGAGTGTAAGGGCTCCAGGATCCTTAAAAGATCCTACAAGATGTACAGTAATCTGCTTTACATAATGTGCTTGCTGCTCACTACTTCTGAAAAAAAGTTCATTTACTTTAAGTGTATTGCCACAGAAGATAATTCCATAGGAGGACATGGAGTGAAAATATCTCAAATGTGCCAACACTTTCTTTAGGTGAACACAATGGTAGATGCTTCTGAGGATACAATATGCTGATTAGTTTATCTATGTGTTAACTCTTATTTTAACGTGTTATTCAACTAGACAGCAAAGAATTTTATGCATTGTCTTTATGTAGTGGGAATGACCCCTTATGTGTACTTATAGCTCTGATTTTATTGTAAATCAATTTGAGGCTCTTAAAAATAGTAAACATATCTTTTGTCATGTATGAAATATGGTATAAAACTAGCTATAAATACTTTTAAAACTGATCATAGATTAACTCCGTATATGTGACTAGAAAAGTGTTAAAAACATTGACAAAGGAGAAGAGATATGGATAAATGTCTATAAATCATATTTATAATTATAAAGCCTATGACATAGATTATACAGCCTTCAACAGAGGTGTATTAACAGATAAGAGCAGTGTGTTTCCGATAACAGATGCATGAGGTTCTCTATGTTCTCCATTATAATGATGTCCTTTCTATATGGACTGGCATGTCTAAAGAATCACTGCCCCCCCCCCCCTCCCCTAAATCCCTTCAGAGCCAGTTTATGGCCCAAATGACACCAACTGCTGCCTGGAGCACCAAGCTGAGAAGAAAGCCAGAGATGCCACAGTTGTAAGACTTCTACACAGGACATATCATGATTGGTTGCTGTTGCTTGGGGCACCAAGCTCATATGGGTGTCTAAATGCAGGATTTGTGTACATTGGGTATCACTGTTAATTGATTTGTGTACAATGTGTATCACAATTGGTAGCAAAAACTGAAATGAGTGAATGATTATGAGGGACAAGTAGGTGAGGGGGACACCAAATGATAAGTTGCTTGTGTGGGAAAATGTTCATGAACCAGCCCTGACAACCAGTTACTAGCTTACTTAGCCAAAGTGGGCATAACATCATAAATAGCCATGTATAATCTGTTACTGTACATATCATGACTTCACCCTACACAGGTAAGTTTTAGCCTATGACTAAGGGGTTTACCAATATTAGCTGTGATTTACATTTTTGTTTTATAATACATCCAGATATAACCCCATGCAAGTGCCACATTATGTGCTACACTCTCTGAACAATTCTATGTCACTGACTCAGGAGGAGTGCAGCTCTCCCACCTCCCTTCCCCTCTTTGACTGATCTAGCTGAATATTGCTTTACACTTTATTGAATAATTCCATTTACATCTAATCCCTTCATGTACCTTTACTGCTCTTACCTATTAATACATCTTCTTCATAGGCTATCTAATTTTAGTGCAATAATTATAATTTTGACATAACATAGACGTTATCTATAGCTTTTGCCTTTTGTTATAGTTTTAACACTTGGCTAGTCAGATATACATATGAAAATTGGAATTGTGTTAGCTTAATGGAGTTAATCTGTGATCAGTTTTACAAATATCTGTAGATAGTTTCATACTGCATTGTTACAGGTGTAACAAAATTACTGAGCCTGAAGATGGAATAGTGTAACACCAAAATCAACAGCAAGTAAAATAAGACCCATAAATACTGCTCAAGGTGTCATCTGTACTACACAAAGGTATGGTAAAAGCTGTTGTCCCATGATCTATCAGAAGATGGAGCTATGGAGATTTTATACAGCATGTTTCAATTGGTGTATAACCATTAATGTCAATTTCTACTGCTAACAGGCCTTTACTGTTCATTGAACTGGTATAATATGAGTCTTCAGTATAATATGAGTCAGGATTTAAACTTTTAGCTGTGAATTGCTTGCACGCATCTTTAGCAATCATTTGAGCTGTTTAACTTGTTGTCAGTTTTTCAGCTCTTCATCTACTGTTGCAGGATGTTCTATAATTGCAGCAGATTCAGCCACCTAGTACAGAAATAAATCTGGTTGCTCAGATTGGTGATAACTGACTGCCATGTCTTGCAATAAAACAGAATGCAGCCAGCCTGAAATTGTCCCAAAGTATCATGTTGCTGGAAATTTCGTGGCTCTGCCTTGTAGTGTAGTCTATTGGTAGTTTGCAGAGCAGGCTTCAGGATCCAATTCTGCACATACTAAATCTAGCGTATGTGTGAACTGATTGCAGGTATATGCTTAAGCACTGCCTTATGAGTACCAATTAGAGCATGAGTGAACAGGGAATGTGGGCATAGGATTTTAGTATGGAATAAAAGAAGCACAGATGCCCAAGTGTCTTGCACCTAATGTCACACTGCTAGTCATTATCTGCCTCAAATGACCAAACAGGTGAGGGGCATATCCAGCATACTTGGTAATGGCATACGGACTGGCAGAATGTTTTTGCTGACAGTGAGACTTCCTCTCCAGAACAGCTGTTTCTAGGAGTAGTGGCACATCTGGTATGGTACCCTACTAATAGTACTATCAGATCCTATATCATCTCCTCTCACACTCTGTATCATTGTGTTTGTGAGCAGGATCATGCACAGTGCAGTTCCAACCAACCTAGCCTGTGTCACACCCTGGGCCATACAACACACACATCAGCCTAGCTTGTTCGTGAGACTATGCAGCTAATGCAGCCTGCTGGGCTAGGTCAACACCATCTTTCCTACCTAACCTTGGCCCTTCACTTCCCCATCCAATCAGGCTGTGCACTGTGGCTACTCGCCAGGCCAGCCTGTAATCTCTGCTGGATTACTTTCTGTGCTCATCTGCAAAGGCCTTTATTTATCCTCCTCTATTGTTGTTTCAAGTAACTATGCATGGAATCATTGACAGTGGTTTCCATTAATGTTGGAGCTCGCATGCTTCACTGTGGTGCTATTTTACACTTTTTTTGCCTCCTGCGAGTTATAGTACTTACATACACTGAGGTGCAAAAGTCATAGAATAGCGATATGCACACATATATATGATGGTAGTATCATGTACACAAGGTATAAAAGGGCAGTGCATTGATGGAGCTGTCAACTGTACTCAGGTGATCAACTGTACTCAGGTGATCCACGTGAAAAATTTTCTGATATGATAATACACACACAATGGGAATACAGACTTTCAGCGTGAAATGGTAATTGGAGATAGATGCATGGACATTCCCTTACAGAAATTGTTAGAGAATTCAGTATTCTGAGGTCCACAGTGCAAAGAATATGCCAAGAATACCAAGTTTCATGCATGACCTTTCACTACAGAAAAATAGTGGCTGACAGCCTTCATTTAATGACCGAGAGCAGCAGCATTTGCGTAGAGTTGTCACTAATAACAGACAATCAACACTGTGTCAGATAACTGCAGAAATCAATGTGGGACATATGATGAACATGTCTGTTATGGTATGTGTGGTGAAATTTGGCATTATTGGGCTATCGCAGCAGATGACCGACGCAAGTGCCTTTGCTAACAGCACATCGCCTGCAACACTTCTCTTGGGTTAGTGACCATATCAGTTGGACACTAGATGACTGGGAAACTGTAGCCTGGTCAGATGAGTGCCAATTTCAGTTGGTAAGAGCTGACAGTGGGGTTTGAGTGTGGCACAAACTTCATGAAGCCATGGAACCAGGTTGTCAACAAGGCACTGTGTAAGCTGATGTGGCTCCATAATGGTGTGGTCTGTGTTTACATGAAATTAACTGGGATCTCTGGTCCAGCTGAACCAATCATTGACCATCTGCAGCCATTCAAGGGCATCATGTCCCGAAACAACGATGGGATTTTTATGGGTGACAATGCGCCATGTTACCAGACTGCAATTGTTCATGATTGGTTTGAAGAACATTCTAGACAGTTCAAGTGAATGACTTGGTCATCCAGAGCATCCAACATGAGTTCCATTGAACATTTATGGGACATAATTGAGAGGCTAGTTCAGCTCAAAATCTTACACCGGCAATGCTTTTGCAATTATGGGTGTCTACAGAGGCAGCAAGGCACAGTATTACTGCAGGGGACTTCCAACAAATTGTTGAGTCCATGCCACACTGAGTTGCTGCACAACACCAGGAAAAAGGAGGCCTGATACGATATTAAGAGGTATTGCACGACATTTGTGACCTCAGTGTAAGTACTTCTTTATACACTTATTTATTTAGGTATTTACATTTTCTTTGCATGGAGCCATCGTAATACTATGGTTATATTTACACTTATAACATACACTGTATTCTGTAGCTGTTGCTTCTTATGTCTATTTTTTACATTTATCAAATTACAACTGATATGCTAATGCCTCATGTTACAATCACTATCTTAAAATTCATTGAAGGAATATAAACATTTTTGTATTAGAAAAGATTTTAATTTTGTTTTGAAAACATCTCCTGTGTACGTTCTTAGAGAGTTTGGTAGCTTGTTATACCAAATCAAACCACTGATATATGGACTTCTATCAGTCATATTTAACATCGTTCTGTTACGGAAATAGTTACACTTTGTTCTAGTGTTGTGATCATGTACATCACTGCCCTCGATTGCTTCTGTTCATTGACTTATAAAAAATACAACTATTTTGAAGATGTACAGGGAATATATTGTCAGATATTTGTGCTGCACAAACACTTCATGACATGAATCTCTATATCCCATCCCATGTATATGTCTTATTGCTTTTTTCTGTAGTAGTAATATTTGTTTTAAATGTAAATCAGCTACACAGCCCCATAGTTCAATTCCATAATTGGGGAAGGGGTAAAGTGTTCCATAATATACTAATTTCGGTGCTCGGCTAGGAACTATCTTTGCGAGCTGGCTGAGGAGATATATGGCCCTACTGACTTTTCCGCATACGAAATCAATTTTCATCAACATACACACCCAGGAATTTACAGTTATCATTTTCTGTTGCAGAGATATTACACACACTATTCATATGAAATGTCAGTAGTTGAGATTTGGGGACATTCACCTTGAGTCCCTGATCATTGAAGTATTTTGTTACTTCTGTTACACCTCTAGTAGCAATAGATTCTAGCCCATTAGATTCACTCCCATAGAATAAGATTGATGTGTAATCTGTATAGCTTACAGTATGGCAGTTAATGGGTTGTGCAATGTCGTTAATATATATAAGGAAGAGAGTGAAATGTATGTGAAAAAGACAACAATCAGAGAATGTCTTTATACTGACCATATTCTTAATTTCCAAATAGTGCGCATCAAGCTTACACGGATGACATTAAAGGCTTTGCTTTCTTGTAGACTAGAAGCACTAATACAATGTAAGAATCCGTTCACACATGGTAGGCATCAAACAGTACACAATGTCATACTCTATTTTCTCTCTGTAAGTTTTCAGAGGTTGTAGACAATGGAAGGCTCAGTAGCCTGGCCCGTTAGCCCATAGTCCATAGAGCAGGACACTGAATTGAAGCCTTGTAATCAGGTGGTATGTGAGTTAGCTATGTAGGCTTGCCTGTGTCCGGTACATGCCAGTAGGCAAGAAATAGGATGGATCACGGCCTTCATGATCCCACAGGCTATGGCTAGGCAGGCTGAAACCTGCATTGTGCATGACTCTATTTTGAGCAGATGTCCTGTTTGTGGAACAATTCATAATTTTTACCACACAGGCACCTTACTGCTTTGTGAATGCAATGTCATGCCCACTTTGAGTACACCCAGGAAGAGAAGGGATAAGCTGTGCTTTTGCCTGGAGAGTTTTTTTTTTTTTTTGTGTCATTTACTTTTCCGCACTCCTGTGGCAAATTAAAAGTCCCTGCTAGTATTGGCCAGGGATGCACCTCAGGGTTTTCTATTCTGACAGTGATTGTGTGTGCTAGACGTTGTATAAACAGCAGCAAAAGTTAGCTCTCTGTCACTATCTGACAGCTAATGGCTGCAATCTGATAGTCATGCCATATAAGCTGGGTCTCATAGTGTAAACGGGACAGACACGGATCTAGAGTTTGGTTCTGGGGAAAGGGGAAGAGGGGGCAGCAGGAGTTGGCACAGTTTGTTCTTCTACTCTCTCCCAGTTCCTGACCCCACAAGACTGCACATTATCATCCACAGTTAATGTGTTACAGATCCTTAAGATTACAACAATACTAAGAATAAAATGTCTAAATTTAATCATAACAACTTATTTACATAAATGGTTCATACAGTGCTTTTTCTTTTTAGGTGCTCTCCACCCTTTGGATCCGCACATGAAATGGAAACCTCCCATCCATGGAAGCACCTCGGCAGTACTCTCAAATAGGGTCATATTTACACACAATAGCATGTGCCACCTCTATCCTGAACTCTTATTTGTTTTCAGCTTCAGAAGTTTTTATTTATCATATACTGTATTTTTTGTTGGTCTACAAAATTAAGATTCCATATTACAAAACATGTTATCAATAATGGTATTACTTTAAGAAACATCTATGACTCTACACTTAAAAGTGCTGCTTAAATGATACATGACATTAAAGATCTCTCCAAAATGCATTGTTTTTTCTATAGTTTATTTTTTTTACATTTTACTGTAGTTTTCGTGCTACAATACCAGAAAGTCTGACTTTTATGAGCACATAATTGTTAATTTGTGTGGTGAAAGTTTATTATATGATGCATGGGTAAGACGTGTGCCAGTAAGCAAGTATTATTTTACTGAGTAATTAATGGTAGATGATTTGCAGTTTCACAGCAGATCACTTAATTTGACAAATGGTGAAAATTAATGCAATATTGCCAACATATTCCGATTCTAGTACTGGAAACTTCAACGCTCTTACAAACGTGTCCAGTGGATCTGAAAAAGGAACTAACAAGATTTCTTGTGGCAGTACAGGCCTGATTTCAGATTGAGTTCAGCTTTTAATAAAGGAAATAAACGATATAACAGTGTCTTTTAGTCACGTGCCGGAAGCATAACTCCAAATTTCAGTATAGAATAACTTTAATATTTCATAGTATTTAACTGATGTGGGGCCCAAGAATGAAAATGTAAGATTTTAAATCACTCTTTAGGGTATCATAAATCAAATCCAACACATCACACAAGAACCTTGAAATTGTACTTTTGAGAGCATGGAAGAAATACTGGAAAAATGATGGGTAATTGCCAGATGCCAAATACTGAAGAGTCACTTCTAGTTTCAGCTAAGACTGCATCTCTAATGCAAGTACTAAATTTTTTAATAGAGCTCAAGTTACACCTCTACAACTACTTGAAATTGACTATTGTTATTCAAAAGTACTTCACAAATGGGTCTTTGCTTAAGAGTGCTATGTCCATTACAAGTTTGTCTGATGCCAAATCAATGGTTTATTTGCGCATACCATAAAATCCACTTCCAAATCCAAAACTTTAACTTTCTCTTCCTCTTATTAAATTCTTTGCTTAGTTCTAATACCATAATCTGAATGACAACACCAATGCCCATGTGAATAATCCCAGCTGACACTGTATTGAAAACCAATGCCACATGTATTTTGAGAGGAGCATTTAAAGACATAGTGCCACTGCCAGTGCCCTGTCACCCATCAAGCCACTTGCTGTGGCCTGACTTTTGTTGCATGTGGAAACACAACTTAAAATGTAAACATGACACTAACAATGTTTTTCAAAAGTTGGTTTCCATGTTCTGGAAGTTGTACCGCATGTAAATGTAGACAATGTTAGTACTAGCAACTGAGTGGTTCAAATTTGCTTTTTGAAGCTTGTAAAAGTATGCATCAAGCCTTTGAGCTTGAATGGCATCTTGGTTTATTCATTCCACATTTTCTTTTCTATTTTGTGCTTTACTTAGCTTCTACACTTCATTCATCATACCGGATGGACAAGATAAAAGAAAAGGAAGGACTAATAGGTAACGCACTCAATAGTGACAACTGACAACCATAGGAATGACATCTTGTGCTCGAATCAATGCGAAACACAACCACAGAGCAGCCAACGACACTAAATAACCTCCAACTGAACCTGACAATAAACCAAAAGCTTTGCTGGGGACAGTGCTGATGGTCTGCCTTCTATGTTTTTAAATGATAACACATTTGTTTTTCTTTTTTGTGTGAGGGTGTGACCAAGACTACAAAAAATGAAAGTTCCCTTGGTATCTCCATTCCTCTCAGCATTCTAGGTCCACACATAGCCACATAACAGGTCTATGCATTAATCCAACCTTGTTCTGAAAGTGATTATACCAGCAGTGATGGCCAGTTGCGATTATATTCAGAAGAAAATGGTGCCAAACTCTTATGACACTTTCACATGGGAGGACCTGCAACCAGATACAGTGAGTTTGAAACGATTTGCTTTACACTGAAATTTATGTGTCCTTTCACACAGTAGGTGCAGAGTTTTTGCTTTGACTCATTGTAGACATTGTGTATATTGTCAACCAAATCACTGCTACATGTTTTACACAGACCCATGTTTGCCTTTTACAATTTTTCAGAAAGGTTGGAAGGAGTATATAGAGGGTCTATACAAGAGCGATGTACTTGAGGACAATATTATAGAAACGGAAGAGAATGTAGATGAAGATGAAATGGGAGATACGATACTGCATGAAGAGTTTGACAGAGCACTGAAAGACCTGAGCTGAAACAAGACCCCAGGAGTAGACAACATTCCATTAGAACTACTGACAGCCTTGGGAGAGCCAGTCCTGACAAAACTCTACCATCTAGTGCGCAAGATGTATGAGACAGGCGAAGTACCCTCAGACTTCAAGAAGAATATAATAATTCCAATCCCAAAGAAAACAGGTGTTGGCAAATGTGAAAATTACCAAACTATCACTTTAATAAGTCACAGCTGCAAAATACTAACGCGAATTCTTTACAGACGATGGAAAAACTGGTAGAAGCCGACCTCGGGGAAGTTCAGTTTGGATTCCGTAGAAAAACTGGAACACGTGAGGCAATACTGACCTTACGACTTATCTTAGAAGAAAGATTAAGGAAAGGCAAACCTACGTTTCTAGCATTTGTAGACTTAGAAAAAGCTTTTGACAATGTTGACTGGAATACTCTCTTTCAAATTCTAAAGGTGGCAGGGGTAAAATACAGGGAGCGAAAGCCTGTTTACAATTTGTACAGAAACCAGATGGCAGTTATAAGAGTCGAGGGGCATGAAAGGGAAGCAGTGGTTGGGAAGGGAGTGATACAGGCTTGTACCCTCTCCCAATGTTATTCAATCTGTATATTGAGCAAGCAGTAAAGGAAACAAAAGAAAAATTCAGAGTAGGTACTAAAATCCATGGAGAAGAAATAAAAACTTTGAGGTTCGCCGATGACATTGTAATTCTGTCAGAGACAGCAAAGGACTTGGAAGAGCAGTTGAATGGAATGGACAGTGTCTTGAAAGGAGGATATAAGATGAACATTAACAAAAGCAAAACGAGGATAATGGAATGTAGTCGAATTAAGTCGGGTGATGCTGAGGGAACTAGATTAGGAAATCAGACACTTAAAATAGTAAAGGAGTTTTGCTATCTGGGGAGCAAAATAACTGATGATGGTTGAAGTAGAGAAGATATAAAATGTAGACTGGCAATGGCAAGGAAAGCGTTTCTGAAGAAGAGAAATTTGTTAACATCGAGTATAGATTTTAGTGTAAGGAAGTCGTTTCTGAAAGTATTTGTATGGAGTGTAGCCATGTATGGAAGTGAAACATGGACAATAAATAGTTTGGACAGGAAGAGAATAGAAGCTTTTGAAATGTGGTGCTACAGAAGAATGCTGAAGATTAGATGGGTATATCACATAACTAATGAGGAGGTATTGAATAGAATTGGGGAGAAAAGGAGTTTGTGGCACAACTTGACGAGAAGAAGGGACCGGTTGGTAGGACATGTTCTGAGGCATCAAGGGATCACAAATTTAGCATTGGAGGACAGCGTGGAGGGTAAAAATCGTAGAGGGAGACCAAGAGATGAATACACTAAGCAGATTCAGAAGGATATAGGTTGCAATAGGTACTGGGAGATGAAGAAACTTGCACAGGATAGGGTAGCATGGAGAGCTGCATCAAACCAGTCTCAGGACTGAAGACCACAACAACAACAACAACAGTACATTTATGTATTTCATTTTCCATACATTAACCATAGAGCAAAGCACTCATAACCAGACTCACGCCCCTCAAGTGAATCCCCGGTTCTTAGCTCTGCATTCTCCTGAACTCATGTGGAATCAAGTGTAAATAGTAGTTTAGGTTTCTACCGCTCTGTAGCAGGGTGCACAATAGAGAACTAACGGGTCCAAAGGAATGGTTCACCAAGATGAATGGAAAGAGCGAGGAACAAATTTTAAGGAATGGGCTTTCATAGTTCACTTCAGTCGCAGATTTCTACCGGTAGTTCCCGGGAACGGGAAATGGTCAGTCTCATTCCTGGAACGACATGTCAGCCGGTCTTGTTCGAGCCTTGGTCCCATTCCCGTCTGTCTTGGTCTCGGTCATGGCTTTCTACTTATAGTTCCCAGGAATGGGAAACGGTCGGTCCCGTTCGCGAACGGCACGTTGGTCGGTCTCGTTCCAGCCTCGGTCCCATTCCCGTCTGTCTTGGTCTCGCTTGGCCAGACTAGTCCTTCTTTGTGTCGCCATTCGTCGCAGTTCCACTCATAGTTAGTTCAGTATCGAGTTGTTGTTGTTCACTTCGTTTGCTTCGCATGCCCATTCTAGATCTGTTTCAAACCTTTTTTGAACTCTGAACTTCTGGTTATTTTCGTATTCTATTCAGCGTCCACGACCGGTAATTAAAATGTATTTTATAATTATGTAAACTAAATAAAAATTATGTGGTATGTAATACATACATCTTTTCAGGTAACGAAACGGGCAATCAGCTAACTTCACTATTTCAATAAACAGCAGAAGAAATACTTGTAAAAAGGCAAGACTTTTTGTTATTAAACATGCAAAGGACGTCAGCACACACGAGTGGCCATTTTGCGTATTTTTTTCAGCCAAGGTAAAAGAGCATGTTCATTATGGAAGGCAGATCGACTTACAACTGAATGAAGCTCACCCTTCGTAATCAAATGTATGGTGTCACATTTTGTAAAGAGAATATGATAACTCCTACAGTATTATTTCAGTGGTACAGGGTGGTGCACGAAAAATTGGCCCTGAGTACTAGACTGCTCATTGTCGCTTACCAATCATCATCTACTGTTTCAAAGTTGTTTGCATTAGCTTATTTGTTATTTCTTCACTGCCTAATTATTACGTTTATCTATTCTGCTCGTAGCAGTCAACAAATTGTGCGTAATTGGCCAGCAGTCTGTACTCAGGACCGGTTTCTCTTGCACCACCTTATATTATTTCACTGTGATCGGCCACATAACGCTACAGTCGGCTAAACAAGATGTTTTGCAGAATCATGAAAATTACGAGTGTGTGAGAATTCTGTTATGAATATAAACTCTGTACTCCAGGGGGGGAGGCAAGTCCCCCTCTTGGTGCCTTCCATATTCAGTCACCTATGCCATTAATTTTCAATTTTTCATAAGAACCATGTACCAAGCACAATGAATGGTGAATGAGTAAAAATGAATGGTTCCCAAAAACGAGCGGATCACCAATGAACTAGTATCCAAGGATGAACGACTTTGCCATCTCTAGCGCACAAGTTTCCCACCTCACTTGTTACTTATCAGTTCATCATTACATGTTTTGACAATGGAAGAATGAGTCTTTCAACATGTATGTGTTTTTCCATAGTAAGGTTTAACGTTAACGTTTATGATGAAACAATTTCATTTAGATGTTTGGTAAAAAATTTATTTGGTTAACAGAATATAGGGTGTGGCTGCATAAATCTTATCCTCTTCAGTTGCTTAAATTGGACCCCTTATTTTTTCATGTTAAGTCTGCCTTTATTAGTACACCCTCTTATTCTCTTGGAATTCTATACCAGATTTGAAGAAGACAATGAGGAAGGTTGATCGAAGAAAGTGGAAAATGACTACATCTACTGATTCAGTTCAGAAAGAGATGTGTTCGAAGAAGGGCAGTAAACAGTTTAACGTTCCAAAAGCAACACTTATGAGGCTTCTAACATGTAGTACGGTACACCAGTGGAAGCAACAAAAACAAAATTGGCAGACCTACAGTTGTGGGTAAAGATCTCTAAGAAGAGCTGGCTGGCTAAGAATTGCCTTGCCATGGAAGCTTCTTTCATTGGACTTATTCGTGATGACTTATGAAAATGGGCTTAGAATCGGCAGAATAAAATAACATTGAACAAACACTCTTTCAAAGACAGAACTGCAGGTGAAAAGTGGGGTTAGTCTTTTCCTTAAACATCAGAAAAGCAAACTGACAGAAAGAAAGCCTGCAGGAACATCCTAAAGTAGTGCACTTCGGTTCAGCAAAGAAACCACAAGGAAATACCATAACCTGGAAGATGTTAACTAGTACCCATTTTGAAACTATATTATGTATTCTCTGATTTAATATCTTTTATATTTTGTTTAGTGCTGTTTTGTCTATTTTTTAAAAAAGGAACATGATTTGAAAATAATTTTTTCATTATAACATTTAATTGCATTTCCTAAGAGTAAAATGTAAATGAAGCATAACACTACAAAGTAAATATTGCTATACATGCTTTTAAAGCACTTTCCCCTACAAATTACATTTTCATAACTACACAAGTCAATAACGACTGCAGTTATACTAAATTATACTTGTACTAGAATATCCTGGGGAACTCCGAAAATTTCTCAAGGGAGGGGGACTGTAAATTGCAATTTTTGATAGAAATGAGTAATCAATTTCGAGACATATGAAGTGACAAGAATTAAATTTTAGTCGACTCAAAAAACTTATTATACGGGGTGAGTTTTGCCACCATGTACAAACTCTGCGGACTGATCAATGAGACGATAAAAAAACAAAAAAGGTCTAATGAACTTATGTCTGGAAATGCTTGGTTTCCTTGCTAGAGACCATTTATTCAATCATACTTTGTTACAGAAACTGTAGTCTAATAAGTGCTGTAGCATACATCCACTGTTACAGTATGCATGGTTTCTTCTAGAGGGTGGTATTGTTCTTCATATGTCATGCCCTAGTGCCCTCTACTGCCATAGCAATTGGTAATGTTCTGCCTGATTCATTTCTCTTGCTGACTCACCTTGTAGTGGATGTGATACAGTGCTGTACACAATGGTTCCGTAATCGAATTGAGAGCTGTGCCGCCATGGTGTTTACTTACGGAAAGGAAAATGGCAATGGTTGGTGAACAGCAAGGTTGTATCAGGACACCTATCCCCACTGACAACAATCATGGCATTCAATGTTTGCAACTGTGTTTCGCCATTTGTCTGACACAGGGTCATTTCAGGAAGCAGGAAATCATGAAGGATATACCAGAAATGTTTGGACACTGTGGAAGGCGACTGCCGTGTCAGTACCAGGCAATTGGTCCACCATTACAGGGTAAGCCAGATGTGGAACATTCTCCATGACAACTGTTACTACTCTTACCACTTACAGCATGTGCAGGGCTACTAGCGACACACTTTCCACATCAGGAGAAGTTTTGTCACTGATTTCTTCAGCATGCAACCACGATTCTGAGATTTGTGTCATCCGTCTTTTTCTCAGATGAGGCCATCTTTATGTGGAGTGGTATCTTCAACTTTCATAACACTCATCTGCGGGTTTGTGTACAGACCTGCAAGTGACAGCGAATCATCGTCATCGGGCAGACGAAATTTGTGGGCCGGGATAATTGGCAACCCTATATTGATTCTAGTCTTTCTTCTATGTTGCCTAACAGACTGGCTCGATAGGCGTTTCTTGCAGATGACTTTGCCACCTCTGTTGGAAGAAGTGCCATTGATGATTCGAACGGTTATGTGCCTGCTAAATGATGGTGCTCCAGCCCATTTCACCATTAATGCCTGAAAATTTATCTCAATCATACCTTCCCTGGTCGATGGATCGGATGAGGGGGTCCAATGGCATGGCCTGCTCATTCATTTGATCTCAACCCGTGCAATTTCTGGTTATGTGGCCATCTCCAAAGTACTGTGTATGCTGAGCCGATTCAAGATGCGGAGACACTGGAGCAGTGTATTCATGCTACTTTAGACACTGTTCAGATGCAGCATGGCCAATGTGAACATGTGTGACAGAACATGCTACCACACATACATGCATGCATTGAGGCACATGAAAACCATTTTCAACACATGCTGTAACTGCGGCTACATGGTACAGTGTGTATTAGACTGCAGTCTCTGTTACACTGTATGACTGAATAAATTACTTGCAACGTGGAAACCATGCATTTCTGGATGTTCATTAGACCTTTTTGTCACATATCCTCTCATCGATCAATCCCTAGAGTTTGTACATGGTGGGAAAAATCACCCTGTATACCAGAAAAGTGTAGGAGAATTCAGTAATGGATGAAAACTCTGTACTCCAGATTCTGGGAGGGGGAAGTATTCCCTCTTGTTCCTTGCAGATGTTCTTAATATCAGGATACCATTAAAGAAAGTGGTTAGCAACAATAGTAAATAAATGTTTAAAATTTAGGTATTAATTATTCTGAGAAAAAAATAAAATATTTTCAGTCCTCAAATCTGCCAGGTTGACAAAATTATTTTTAGCGAAATGAAGCTCTTCTGGCAAATATCTTGTTAGACACAGAGAGGAAAGAGAACATGTGTTAGATGTGGCTCTCCGCAGGCCCACAGATCAGATCGGCCCCCTAGGAGGTTCGATCTTGCCATGCTTTTTGTTCTATTCACTCTGCTCACTGACCAAATTTTGAAAGCTGGCCACAGCACTGTTACCTGTCAAGGATCTTATTTCATTGTATGGTGTATGCCTACATGGGTGACCGCAGAACTTTATCCAAGAGAGGGGTGATGGGGGGGGGGGGGAGGAGGCAAGGCTTTAAAATTGCCATTTTTGATAGAGATGAGCATTGCCTCAGTCGATCAGCCATATACTGCTACAATTGGCAGGAAATCAATTCTATGCTATTGACTCTAGGGGAGAGGAGAGCTAGAGCCCTTCATGTCTCTTATTGTGGATGCCTATGATGTTATATAAACGTAGCTGATATCCAGAGAACACATTTGCAGCAAGGGCAGGAGTTGTCACAATCATGTAGGTCTGCCTTATCCACACTTATGCATCTTGTATTGGCATGCAGAAAACAGTGGTAGGAAAGAGTTTATGGAACCATGTTATAAAAAGAAGAGTTCAGAATATTGGTTAGAGAGGCTCTTAAAAACAAGCATTGTTGCGTTTTACCTAGAAGCACGCGCTTCTGGTCGTTGTTGTCAACATTAAACGAATGAACCGTATCATTAATTGACGTTAAATACAAACATGTAATGACGTTGTCCTTGAAAAATTACGGTCTAGTCCGTAAGTGTCGAAAAATGCAAAATTGATGTTACGCTTCTATAACCAGAATATTCGGAATCTGTTGACAATACATGTCTCACCGGGCATTACTAACAGGCTACAGTAAAATGAAATGAAGCTGCCGATCAACTGACTGCTAAATGTGTACGTGGTCCCATTAAGAAGGATATCCACGGTATGAGTTCCAGCTCGGAAATATTGCCTTCAGCAGGGAATGAAAAGTCACCTTCTCAGTTTTCACATCACTAGGCACATAAGTTTTCATGCGCCTCAGAAGGCTGTTGGTGTAACAAAACACACTCGATAGAGCTTATTTCCTTCAAAATTCAAATAATGACTAGCAACTGTCAGGTGATAATTTAAAGTAGCATACTGTGTTATATTTATTTTCATTTCGTTTGTACCGTGTGGGGCCTGTGATTGGTACTCGTCGATAGAAGTAAGAAGTCTGTCGCATGGGAACAAATGACAACTTACGCCATTCAACACAGGGTTGCGCTCATTAAGTGATTGCTGTACGACAAGCTTCATGTAAGTAATTTAATAATCAGTAATGTAAATAAGCAGCATTTGTTTGTCAGTCTTATCTCTGGCGGTTGACGGTAGCAGGGCAGTTCGCTCTGTAACTCGAGTGTGTTATGTTGAGTATTCTTGTACGTATCGAGCTTCTATAAAATAAAGTGTATTGTGGGGTCTGTACCATTGTGTCGTCTATCATTCGCTATCACTACGTACCGGAGTTCCACATTGTTGACCCCGAACGTCGAATGAATGCTAAAATAAAGCAAATTCTCGACGCGACAATGTGGCCATCACACCACTTATGTGTTACGCCAACCGCGAATTTCGGCGACCTCTTACGCCTCTCGCTGTCGACAGACGTGAACGGTGCTCCAAATGTTGCCAAAGTGATTAAAAGTGACAGTGACACTTCGCACACTGCAGCTTCGTCGCAAATCGCAGAGGCACAATAGTGCAGTTCAACTGACAATCGTTATCGTACGTAGCAGACATGTGTCCACCCGATATGCATACCGTAGTCCAAGGTTATTTAAAGGGGCCACAGTCTAAAATAACAGTCGCGACACTTCGCCTCGATTTTGTTGCCTACAGCGCCCCAAGCGGCCGGTAGGTTGAACTGTGAGTTCGTTGCGATCGTGAAAGCGAATAGTGATTGTTTATTTTGATTTATACAATGGTTTTTACCATCGGGAGCGTTTGTAGCGCAATAAATTGCAGCAGCAACAGGAAGAATACACCAAAGCTGTCTTTTTTAGGTTTCCTGAGGATCCTGAGAGGTATATACCATCATGTTACTAAACTGTATCGTCAGGATTCACTTGCAAACTATATGTTTATAAATGATGAATGTTTCGTTTTAGGAGCAGAAAATGGCTAGTTAATAGCAGACGAGAAGACCTTATGAAGAAAGACCCAGTTTACCTACATAATAATATTAGGTTTTGTTCACTACATTTCGAACAAAACCAGTTCATGAACGCAGACAATAACAAACTCGTGTGGAATGCAGTACCCACGCTGTTTGACAATCCAAATAAGCCACCTCAACTGACGATGAAGAGGAAACTGCCACAAAGATTCGACAGTCAATCTAAAGCTGTAAAACAGTCCTATGACACAGAAGCAGCCAGTTCAACTCTCCATGTATCAGTGTCAGATTCGTGTGAATCGTCAACACAGACCTGCTTAGACGATGAAGTGGTTAGAATAAGTGCAGCTGTTCGTGTCTTACAAAAGCGTGTAAAGTGTCAGAATGTGCAGATCGCTAGACTTCGAGCGAAACTATTACGAGACAAGGAAAGTGCCTACAGACAGATTGTTTGAAAATTATTCAAATATTTGGTTTTTCTTGAAATGTAATGTAATCAGCTTATTAAAAACATTATGCTTACAACGCGTCTGGCGTTCACCTTACCTGCCGCTTGGAGCTCTAGTGTCGCTCCATCTGTCAAACGGCAACAACTTTTACAGCAGTGAGTGTCGCGACTGTTATGTCAGAATGTGATACATACCGTCTCATCCGCGTCGCGATGCGGGCTGTCCGTCCTCCGGACCGTGCATCCGCTTACATCCAGCCACTGTCCACCTGGAGTTTTCTCCATGCTGTGCGGCCGTGCTCCAGTTACATTACCGAACTGAACAGTTGCATGCTTCATGGCTCACACTATCACCATTCTGTACCGACAACCTGCACCTGTGGTTCTTGATTGTCGAAGCATGTTTGCCTCTAATGTCATCGTCGCCGATGATACAAAGTACTGCACCCTACTCAGCCACCTTGGCACCCACACTGACATTACCTACGACGTCATCCTGGCACCGCCGTCTATGGGCGACAACGGGACTGCCAAAACAATGCTCTTATGATGTCTCTACTGGACTCCTGAAGAGAAACTACACCAGGTACTTTACAATGAACATTTCTAGGACAGGACCCCCTCCAAACTGTGGTGGCATCTTTGCAGCAAAATAGACCTGTGCATCATGCCCGATGAGGTGCTTGGATGATCTGGATCGTCAAGCTCCCTTCCCAGGTGCAGATGCCTTAAATCGCCACCAGTGTCTTGACACCCGGCTGTCCCTGGCTGACCACGTGTTTGCTGTTTCTCGATATAGGCACAGCATCAAAAAAGCTCCCAACAATTGTATGGATACGCACGCTGCACTGCCACGTATGCGAGCTCCTACAGCCACCTATAGTCGCCAAGTATTCCCGGCACCACCTGATGCTGACATCACAGTGACACCGCTCTATGTGCTTACAAAACAGACTCGGCTCCAGCTGTCACTCCTGGTACATCAGCAGCCATGCACATGCAGTCTCGCATCTGTTGGTACGCCGCCTGCTCTAGTGACACTGTGCACTTCTACCATCAACCTTGTGACTACCAAACTTGCCTCACGGCCTGCCAGAGGTGCCCCAAGCTGTGAATAATATATAAGCAGCCTCAACACACACAAAGTCACTGCTTGACTGCCAGCTTCTGATGTCGCCCGTGTGGTGTCATCGCCAGACACCACACTTGCTAGGTGGTAGCCTTTAAATCGGCCGCAGTCCGTTAGTATACGTCGGACCCGCGTGTCGCCACTATCAGTGATTGCAGACCGAGCGCCGCCAGACGGCAGGTCTAGAGAGACTCCCTAGCACTCGCCCCAGTTGGACAGCCGACTTTGCTAGCGATGGTTCACTGTCCACTTACGCTCTCATTTACAGAGATGATATTTAGCATAGCCTTCAGCAACGTCATTTGCTACAACCTAGCAAGGCGCCATATTCAGTTACTATGAATGTATTCTGAACAGATAATATTGTGAATCATCTACTGTGAAGAGCGACGTTCTTCATTAATGGATTAAAGTTAAGTATCAAAGTGCCTCCATTCTTCACCTATTGCCAAGGCTATGGACCTGCCTCTGTCACCTGGCACCTCAAGTCACCTGACAGCTGCCCTACCTCACTCTTTACCCAGGTCAGTACATCACCTGCCAATTATTCTGCATCAATTCCTTAGCCAACTGATATCATCTGCACCACACTCACACTACTGCTGCTCACCTCCACCACATATTCCCATGCCAGATGATGCCTCCACCACATCTGAGCCTGCACAATACGCTCCCTCCTGCTCCAAACCCGCAGAACGGCCTCACTCGCGCTGCACCCGCACCTGCACAGTATGCCACTGCCCGTGATGAGCCAGTGCATGCACCCAGCACTGCCTACCATTCTGCAACCAAACCTCCACAGCTCATCAACCATGCCGCACATGTGCATGCATCAGCCTTGCCTGGGCAGACCAGCTCCAGTTTGCAACTGCCATCGGACGCCACCACCTCCCAGGTTGAGCCAGTGCCTGCATGCAGTGCTGAATACCATGCTGCATCTGAACTTCCACTGTACATGTGCAGATACTGCCTTGCTTGGGAAACCAGGTTCCAGCCTACAGCTGACATCTGATGTCATTCCTGCTGCTCGGAACAACGACCTACACATGGCCCATGCTGACAAACTCTTAACCAGTGGCTCCACCCCAAGCGATATTTTTATCTTGTCAGCCATCAACAGCAGGACAGTGTACTGCATTAACACTACACCCTGCCCACCAAAAAGTCAGTGCCCCAGACATCTATCCCCTGACCACCTCCACACGATGAAGGAACAAGTGGACAGGCTGTTACAAGCTGGAGTCGTTCGCCCATCAGACAACAGCTGGGCCTCTCCCATCTGCCTCGTCCGTAAGGAGGACAGCTCTTTCAGACTTTTTGGGGACTATTGTGCCTCGAACCCTCGTACAATCGTGGAAAACTATCCGGTCCCTAATATCCAAGACTTCACACACTATCTTGCTGGTGGTGAAGCGTTCAGTGTAACTGATCAAAAGAAGGCATATCTCCAGATACCAGTGTACAAAGATGACATCACAAGGCTGCCATAATTATACCTTTCGAGTTGTTTGAGGTTCTTTTTATGTTTTACGGACTAAAAAACGCTGCGAAAATCTGAAAATGCTTTGTAGACAGCTTGCTTTTCAAATTTTCTTTTTGTTACATGTACGTGGACGACATCCTCATTTTTTCACCAGACGTGGATTCATGCTCCAACCACCTCGAACAAGTTTTTGACACTCTTGAAGCCAATGGTGTAGTGACCAACACCGACAAATGCCAACTCTGTCAGGCACAAGTCACCTTTTTGGGCTGTATCGTTAATGCTTCCGGCATCCGCCAAACTCCAGAGCACACTGAGCTGATCTGTAAGCTACTGTCATCATCTGACTACCACGATTTCTGCCATTTCCTCAGTAAGGTCAGTTTCTATCGCCATCACTTGCCCCACACTGCTGCCCTGCAGGCCCTTAATCGCAAAAATACAACTGGTCACAGAAAGCTCACATGGACCACAGACATGCAGTGCATCTTCCAAGTAATCAACGGTGACCTGGTTCAGGCAGACACATTAGCTCACCCGATTTCAGAAGCTCCCCTGTCCATCACCACTGACACTAGCGGTTTAGCGATAGGGGCTGTCCTTCAGCAATAGATTGATAGCTCCAATCAATTCTTGCGCTTCTTCTCCTGTAAGTTGGCCAAGGCATAGCACACTTGGTTGGCTTATGACCGTGAGCTACTTGCTGCTTACGAGGCCGTGTGGTATTTCAGAGAAGATATTGATGGATGCCCCCTTGTCATTTACATGGTCCACTGGCAACTAGCTGACGCCATCCATAGGCCACCGAAGGACAAATGCCTCCACTGTTACTGTCACCTCAAATACATTATACAATTCACTAGGGTTGTCCATCATGTGAAAGGTGTAGACAATGTAGTCACTGACTACTTGTCGCTCATTGGCGCCTTCTCTGCCACGATCGACTTTGACAGACAGCAGGATGACTCTCAACTATAGGACCTCTTAAACAATGCCTCTTCTACCCTCATCACTGAGATAAAGTTTATCCCTGGTTCAGCCAGTCTTGTCCTCTGTGACATGTCCCTGTGATGCACACCCCTGCTCATCCCACAACAGTTCTGCAGAATTATCTTCGACCTGATTCACAAACTCATCCACCCCTTGTCAAACCTACTACTCGCCTTATAACAGAACGATACGTTTGGCCCCATGTTAAGCAAGACAGCAAGTTATGAATGAGGTCCAGTGAACCATGTCAGCAATGAAAAACCACCCGGCACACTCAGCCGCCAATAGCCGAATTCCAGATACCTAAGTGACGCATCCAACACATTCATGTGGACCTAGTCAGCTCTCTTCCCCCATCTGACAACTACCGCTACCTCCTGTCCATTGTTGACCAGGTAACACACTGGGTAGAGGTACCCTAATCCAAGACATCACTGCTGAAACAGTTGCCAGAGCTCTCATTTCTACCTGGTTCACGAATTTTGGTTGTGCTGCTTCCATAGCCGCAGACCAAGGTAGGCAATTCGAGTCCTCACTGTTTGCCAAACTGTGTAAACTGTGTGGCATTACCTGTTACAGAACCACTGCCTACCACTCTGAAGCTAATGGGGCGGCATTGCGCCCTAAGGGCAGCTCTTATGTGCTACAGGGGTGACTGGTCCGACAGACTCCCATGGATGCTGCTGAGTGTCCACACAGTGCATAAACAAGACCTCATTGCCTCACTAGACGAGATTTTATATGGCAAGACATCATCCCTTTCCAGTGATTTTGTCTCCTCTGATCAGCCCCTATGCTAACCTTGTTTCCTGTCTTGGTTGACAGCGTCTGGCATCACATTCATGTTCCCCTTCCTCCCCCCCTTCCCCTCCTAAAATTTTCGTCTCCAAAGACCTAGCCATATGTGACCACATTATGCTGTGTGATGATTCTGTCTATGCTGCACTCCAGCCCCCATTCTCGGGCCCACATATAGTTCTCTGATGTGGCTCCAACCCCTATGACATTTTGTGTACCAGCAAGCCTGCCACTGTCTCCATCAACTGACTGAAATCTGCTTGGTGTTTCATCAATGAGCCCTCTGATACAGACTCTACGTCATGGGGGCTTCCCTCCCTACTCCCAACCCTCATCCCTCCTTTCCAGATGCTACTCAATGTCTGCTGCTTCCGCCCTGAGGAACTTAGCCTCATGGTTACAGACAAGGAGCTGGTTGTAACATGGGCCCACGATGACTGAACAATCTCATCTGAGTCTTTGGTACAACATTTCCGGGACGTTCTCACCTTACCTGATAATGTCGACCCGGCAACTCTGTACACATATTTCAACAATGACAGCTGTGTGGCCATCTCCACTACTTGCCTGTCCCCCCCCCCCCCCCCCAGAAAGTGAGCTCTCTACAGACCCACCCGACACACACATACTGGGGAATACACTTTTCCCACCTACCCATCCCGTGCTCACCCGCATCGGCCATGCCATCCATGCACCCGTCCATTTCCGTGACTATCATATCTACACACTGCACCATACCACCCTCGCCCAAGATTCTGCCACCCAGTCGTCGCTTCCACGCTGTGCTCTGCACTACCAGGGGTGGGGGGGGGCTGGGGTGGGGGGAGGTCTATGGGAATATTAGGATCGCTGGCCAGAGAAAATGACTGGCAGTCTTATCTCTGATGGTTCGCTCTCTGTGACTCGAGTGTGTTGTGTTGTGTATTCTTGTACATATCGAGTTCCTATAACATGAAGTGTGTTGTGTACTCTATCACTCACTATCACTACATACTGGATTTCCACAAAGCACTGAGACATAACTCAGCTGATTGGTACGGCATGAAAGTGTTGTCGGTAGGGATGGGAAAACTGTGTGGTGAAAACTGATGCCAATACTTTAGTTGTGAACAGTCGTCGGTATTTGTTTGGACTCGGTTGTGGGAGGTTTTTTCATTTCATAGAAATAACTGGGTAAAAACCAGCCTATAAATTTGCCACAGCAACAGTGATAAATTTTTTTTGGTTTTTCGTCAAATTTCCATTGTTTAGAAATATTGATTATTATAGAAAATGGGAAAAGCGATCAGTGCTCTTTTAAGAACAACGCTGACAGAAATGAAAAACGAAGATATGAGATAGCAATTGGTACAGCACTGCTGAGACGATAACGTACCTTTTGCCGCCATGTGGCGTGGCCTGTTGGACGGTATGTGTGTATGTGCAATGTGCAAGCTTGCCCGCACCTGGTCTGTATAGTAGTTTCTCGCTGTCGTTCTTCGACATCTGTTGTACCGCAGAATGGAAGTATTTTATGAAGTGCGGAAGCAGTGAAGCAGACTGCTCCATTTGCTCCAAAAGATTATAAATGGAAGGAGGCACAACAAACTTGCGACATCATACAAGGAGAAAACATGCACGATAATCCTTGGAAGAGACGGTAAAGTTGGCTGATGTATATATAATTTTATATACGTGGAATAACTTGGGATTATAATGATCCCTTAGTTTTGTGATTGCTTCAGAGTTAAATATTGATACCATCCAAAAGCGACGATAGGAAAGTTATCAACATGTGAGCTTTCGCTCTTGCAGTCACCGCGCCCGTCTCCTTCACATTCGTAATTCTTTCCGGAGGGCAATGAGACTGATTTATGGAACATCTCGAACCCCATATCGATCGAGATCTCCTACTCCTTCACCTTCATTACAACTTTTCTATCTTTGTTCGAAGTCTAAGTTTATTTATCGAAGCAATAGCAATAAGAAACCGAAAATCAGTTACTTCAGAAACCTATTATTTTTGAGCGGATTTAGTTGTCAGGTTAAACTGGAGACAAAGAAAACAGGTGGAAAAGCCCAGTTGTTTCAACTACAACCACCATCCAAAGTTGTAGGCGGTGTTTCGTAGCCAAAATGAGCTGCGAATGGGCAGTGATGCATTGATGTGGTTTACTTAAAATTTTGGGCATTGTGAGGCTTAAAAGCATAGTGAATATGATGGAAAAATGACTGATGTTCGTAAGCTTTTTGTACCTCATAAACGAATGAAAACCGAAAACAAAAATTGAGGAAACCGAAAACTATGCTACCTGAGACTAAAGCTAACGATGAGTCAAACTCAAATATCTTTATTAAAAAGTCCAGTAATTATACGGAAGGAGAAAATATAGACCGAGCTGTTCTTTTGCTGGCTTCAGGTGTTTTGATGAAAATGGTAGTAGTCGCCTGGTCACTATATCCAATATAGGAAACTACGTTCGAAAAAAAAAAGAAAAAGTTGGTAATTTCTTAACGTAAAAGGTTTTATTGAATACGTGGCAACCTGACAAAAATTGTAATTTAAAAAATGACGTAGATGGCATAAAGAGAACATTTCGAATGAACTGGCTCTCATTACAGCCATAGGTGGTTAGTTCTAAAGCAATTAAATGTTCGCTTAGTAAGCTGTACGTGCTTTTTAGGTCACATGACGAAATCATAATTCAGCAATTTCAAAAAGTTTCATGAATATGAAAAATTTCATGTGAATCTTGAATGGTATAAAAAAATGTTCAAATGTGTGTGAAATCATATGGGACTTAACTGCTAAGGTCATCAGTCCCTAAGCTTACAAACTACTTAACCTAAATTACCCTAAGGACAAACACACACACCCATGCCCGAGGGAGGACTCGAACCTCCGCCGGGACCAGCCGCACAGTACATGACCGCAGCGTCTAAGACCGTGCGGCTGAATGGTATAAAGATGTAGTTGAAAAGTTAAGTTCCTTTTTTAATACTATGACAAATAAAACTAAATGTGTAGAAGAGCTCGTCAATGAGAATCTTGAGAAATTAGTACAAACTCATTGCGCTACGATGAAGAGTTTTTTGCCTATTGTTTTGTGAACTACATGAAATGCCATTAAAAGAAAAAGCAAATTCAGATGCTGTTTTTGATAGGTTATTGCAGTTTAAGAGTACGGTGAGGTGACGAAACATTGCGGAAACATTTTGAAACTGTCCTAAAAATGCCACCTATATTTCTCATAGAACTCAAAATGATTTAGATACTGAAACGAACTGTACAGATTTGTGTCACGCATTAACTGTGTGTGAGTGGGAACACGAGGTAGTTTCCACATCAATCGATTTTAATGGGAGGAAAATAATTAATTTAGAGAATAGGGTTTTTCGACGGGACCAACAGAAAATGAAGTAGGCTAAACGGTGGGAAAACGTAAGATCTGGGGATGGAAAAACAGGTTTACTATAAGTGTACTGTTACCTTGTTTATAACACTGACCGAGGTGCCGACATGGGCACTGAGCATAACTTGATGGTTGCATCTGTGGATTTCAATTTGAAAACAAATCATACAAAACAGCAGGGATGCACAGTGCAGCGCGAAGATCAACCACTGAGGGACAAACCTGAAATTTATCGGTGTCAAGAGGAAGTGAGCAACAGAGTTCAAATATTGAATAAAATGTTTTCAACCGCGTCAATTGCTTAAAACTACACGAGATTTCAGCCAAGCACTCCTTGGCCATTGTCAAGTGTTATGACTGCCAGTGGGTTGTTGGTGTGCCCTTATATACGCTAGCTGCCGGCTGTGACGTCACTGGTGCCCGTGACATTACCATATATGGGCATGTTTTAAGTCGGCGTTCGATGTGCCCTCTTCAACCGCGCGATCGCTGGATCCCACGCAGCGCTGAGCTGCAAGCCATCGTCTCTATTCAGGGTGTTTGCGGTAATTTTTATTTCAATAGCTTCCTTTATTAAACTGTCCCAGAAGCCATTAGTGCGAGCCACGAGAGAGGTATCGTCAAATTTTATGTGGTGGCCGTTTTCTAACGCATGCTCAACTAACGCAGATTTCTCTGGATAGCGTAGGCGATAATACCTCTCATGTTCTTTCCTGCGTTGTTCCACAGTGCGCACTGTTTGTCCGATGTACTTCTGGCTACACTCACAAGGTATTTCGTAGACTCCAGGTGTTCTGAGACCTACAGCGTCTTTAACTGGTCTCAGTAATTGACGGATTTTCGTTGGAGGCCAGAAGATTGATTTAATCTTGTGTCTTTTCAACAGGCGGCTTATCTTGCCCGACACAGAGCCACATAATGGCAGCAAAGCAAATTTCTTTTCCTGCTCTTCGTCGGTGGTCTTATTCTGATATTTCCCAGAAATCACTTCTTTCACTTGATGGACGCTGTAACCGTTATTCCTGAAAACCTTGCGTAGGTGGCTCAGTTCATGGGACAGGTTATCGACGTCTGATATTACTCTTGCACGATGCACCAATGTTTGTAATACTGTGCGCTTCTGTGCTGGATGATGATGGCTGGTGGCGTTCAGGTACAGGTCTGTGTGAGTGGGTTTTCTGTAGACGCTGTGGCCAAGGCATCCATTTCGTTTACGATGGACAAGGACGTAGAGGAAGTGCAATGCATTATCTTTTTCCACCTCCATGGTGAACTGGATATTACTGTTGATGCCATTGAGGTGTTCCAAAAACTCGTATAGTTTCTCGCGTCCGTGTGGTCAAATGACGAACGTGTCGTCAACGTATCGAAAGAAACGCTTCGGCTTCAATGGCGCAGTATCTATGGCAATATCCCCAAAATTCTCCATGAAGAGGTTTGCAACAGCCGGAGCCAAAGGGCTACCCATTGTTACGCCGTCTGTCTGATCGTAATACTGGCCGTTGTACACGAAATAGGAGGACGTAAGAGTGTGCCTAAATAGCTCGACCACGTCGGTTGATTCTGCTGATAAATTCTGCTGAGTTTTTTGTATGATTTTCACAGTGTCCCGCATGTATGTATGTATATAAGGGCGCACCAACATGTCAATGGCAGTCATAACACTTGACAATGGTCAAGGAGCGCTTGGCCGAAAGCTCGTGTAGTTTTAAGAAATTGACGCGGTTGGAAAACCGAGAACATTTTATTCAATGTTATCGCCGCGAGACTCTGCATTCATACAGAGTTCAAATAGTTGACGAAACGACAGAAGAAGTCAATAATAGTGAACAAAAAGACATAAATGACATCTAGATGGACTTTCAAAAATGGCTCTGAGCACTATGGGACTTAACATCTGTGGTCATCAGTCCCCTAGAACTTAGAACTACTTAAACCTAACTAACCTAAGGACATCACACACATCCATGCCCGAGGCAGGATTCGAACCTGCGACCGTAGCAGTCCCGCGGTTCCGGACTGAGCGCCTAGAACCGCTAGACCACCGCGGCCGGCAGATGGACTTTAAGGAGGTGATTCGAACGTCAGCTGAAAACACATTACCAAAAGTAGAACCAAAGGAGAAGAAAGGTTTCGATGATATACGCAAAACAGCGTTAGAAACTAGCATCATAGCTAGGAAGGCATGGCTACAGAACAGGAAAAATAAAGAACTACTAAAGGGCTACAGGAATACACGGAAGGAAACAAGCAAGACCGTATGAAGAGGATAAATGCTACACCTGAAGCACGCCATAGAGAACATTGAGAATGACCAGAAAGCAAACAACATCCGCAAATTGTATAACACCATAAATAAGATCAGGATGGGGCATCAAGCGCGGAAAACAGCTCTTCACGTCTTCGTTGGGTAACATTACCGCTGTATCAAATAATATACTACAGGCTTGGACATAATATTTTGACGACTTATTAAACTGCCCTGAACCGGAAAACAAATTGGTTGTAGACGAAACGTCAGGGAATGGCGTTGTACATCAACCACGGCCTCTCAGTTTGCAAGTTTTAACTGAAGTTTCTCGTGACAGTTTGCGACTTCCTTCAGGTGTCTGTCAATTCAGTTTGTTTAGCTCCTTCATACTCTTTTCCACGGGTCAAACAAACTTGTGCCCTTTCGTGCTGCCCTTTACTGTATATGTTCAACTTCCCCCATTAGTCCTATTTGGTTCAAGTCACACACACGTCAGCAGTATTGTAGGGTGGGTCACATGAGTGTTTTGTAAGAAATCTCCTTTTTGGGCTGACAACACTTCAATTGTATTCTACATACAAACCAAAGTCTGCCCTCACTTTACGTACGACAGAGCCTACGTGATCGTTCCATTAAGACACTATGTTTTTCGTTTCATGAAGCGTAAAATTTAATGCAGGTTGCCAGTCTTTGCATCATTTTAAAATCTTGCCGAGATCCGGCTGAATATTTGTGCAGCTTTATTCAAATAGTATTTCATTAGATAGTAGGTTTCTTGGGAGCCAAAATTCATGTTGTGAAGTCTCCATAAAAGACAGATTGTTTCGCTCAGCCACAAATGTTCGAGTAAAAGACCAGCCTCAGTTAGTTTAGGTGACAGCAAGGGGTTTAACGTTTCGACAAATAATTAGAGATGAAGTCACAAGTGAAGTCGTACAAGGATCGGTGAGGTAATCAAATGTAGCTTTTCCGAGTGAAACCTCTGTAGCAACGGAATCGGACACGACACTGACCGGCCGAAGGCGTCGACGGAGAATCGGCGAAAACCACGTAATGGACGGACGACGAAGACAACAACAGCAGAATGATAAGTCGAGCCAAATCGAGAACCTAGACGTAGCAATATCAGAAACCAAACAACCAGAGTACAATAAATAATTCGAGATCGCAATCAGAACACAACTGCAGTCTGAGCCCCCCTTTTTTCCTATGTGAGACTGAAGTCTTTCCGCCGTTAGCGGTCTGTGCTTCTACGGTGAAAAGTAAAAGGAAATCGTCTCTTTATTATAGCGATTTCAGAGGAAGCTGGACACTCAATGCGTCCTTTCCAACTTCGGATTAGTAAATGTAAATTGATAAAATATTGACATTACAAGGGGTACATAATTAAAGGAAAAGGTGGTGAGTGGTGCCCTGGCCTAACGGCCCAATTACAGCGTAACAAACGTCTGGAGAAGTTGAAACGTAACAGCCCATTAAGACCTATTTAAAACGAACATTTCCCAGTCTGATTCACGATCGCACATGTAAACAAAATATTTAACACGCCTAGAAAAACTTATAACTGAAAAAATAACTGTTTCATCTATTACAGTTCAAAGTGTAGAAGCTCTGTAAAAGAAGGGAATGTTTCCCACAGCAGGAGTCTCTAGTAATTAATGAAAAATATAAATGTATTATTGTAATTTATTATTTGAGAGTTTATTCTCGAAGGAAATAACAGACATGTACTAATATCATAGTGTACTTACTACAATGAGCAGACATACGTTTATATATGTATTTTCAGATTTTTGTATAAGTTTTAATTGATAATTAATCAAATATTCATCTTAAACAATGCCGAGGATTGTTCGGGATTGTTTAGAACATATATATAGGGGTAGCCATATTGGCGTAAGGGAGTCAGTACTTTGTGTGATTTTGGACAGAGAGCATGTAACTGGTTGTGCATAATTAATTCGTTATTGTAAGTATGTCACAACTTATTTCACCATAGTCAAGATGCCTTTATTTAGTTTGAGATTGTAATAAATTTCTAGCTGAAACACAATAAGAGACTGATTTTTAATTTTAACTTTTCTGAAGTTGGAATTTTTACAGTGACTGAGAATCAAGGAATTCTGCTACGGCAGATTGCCAGATACGATGAGTAAAAACAACCCCTAAGAACGTTATAAAGTCCTTCAACGAGGATCAGTATATTCATAAGTTTTTGGTGTAGCATGTACAACAGTTTCCTAATGTCAGCAAGAGCAAGCGTAATAGGTCCCATAAAAGAAGTGAATGCGTCGGGAGAATGAGGATGTTGATGTTGATGATGTGCTTGTGGATACGTCTGCCATCGTTTCTGGGCCGTAGCACGTGGTAGCTGGCGGTGTTGTTAAGGTTGTGGTTGTGGTGGTTGTTGCGGAGGCTACTGAGATGAATGGAATGACTGTGAACGGACGTCGTAAAACTGGTAGACGCCCTGGGATGACGGCTTGATGACAGTTTTGTGCGCCGAGAAGGCTGTGACCCGGCGATAGCACGTCTTTGGTAGGCATGAAGTAAGTCTTGGAAGGCCGGACACTCTCTATATGAAGCGTGGTGGACCTGTTCACAATTACGGCATTTCACCTTCTCCGTTCTTGCAAGAGTGCAGTCCCGAGAATGATTGTAACCGACACACCTCACACACCTTGGTGGAACGTGACGGTAATTGGCCGTATACTCAAAGAGCCGGCAACGTTTACCGTGAGGGAGGCCCTCATTCGGTATATAATCTTGGACACACACCCTAGTATCAAGTACATATTGCAGATTATAGATTCAGTCACAGTCTCCTCTGGCGGCAAGATAATAACGTAAAGAGGAAGAGGTTATAAGTCCTTGCACGGGTCCTTCCGTTTTTTTTATATTCGTGCACAGTAGCTGCAGGAAAACCTTCTCCTCGGATGTCTCTCTTCAAGACACCGACCGGAGCGGAGATCCTTCAAGACAAACTTTAACCGCTTTTCCTCAGATGACTGACGAGTGTAGAAATGAAGTCGGCTTTCCGTTGGTCAGTAATGGTAGTAAAATGATACTTGACCCTGTCGCCTTGACAGACAGCCTTAAGTGGGCTCTCCAACCGTGCTTTCAACGCTGCATTTAATTCGAGGTGTTTTTCAGCAGAATAAACGGTAAGAGGCGGTACTTTCTTCAGGTGTTGCGGAGCAGCATCCATTGCAGGTTCCTGGGATGTCAGCTGGTATCCTGTCGAGAGACCGACGAGTTGTTGACGTGAGTGTGCAGTGGAGCAATGAGTTGGAAACTATTTAGCGTTTCTGCAGTCTCCGCCCACCGTTTGCGAGAGTTGGAGTCACGTGGCAGCGAGCCAGATTGATGGCGACGTTTAGACTGCACTGTGACAAAAACTTCATCGTCTGCCGGTTCCTGAGCCAGCGTGTCAGTCGTGAGATCTACATCTTCTTGTTCCACGGTCTCAGTCAATCCACATTCATTGTCACCGTCAGGAACAGCATCGATGTCAGGCAGGGTGAGAGCTGGTGTCCTGTGACGTCGTAGGTTGCGCAACACGCAATGGTCGGTTGACTTGGGGTCTGACGTTCCGTTTCTTCAGGTCGAAAATGCGGTGTTGACTGGCAGATAGCACCTTCTTCAACAGTTTCCCATGGGCTGGCAAATGCAGCAACTTGCGCAAGAATCAATCGTATTGCCTCTTTCTGTTTCCGTCGGGGCGTCACAGTCGGCTCCCTCTTAAATGGTGAGTCGATCACAACCTTTAGCGGTTGAACATCCCCCTTTTTGATTGCAGTACGTGGATTCGTCCTGGCAGTCTTAGCGTGACGCTAGGAACACGGGCTAGCTGCCTTCAGGTGGGGGATCTGGCTCCCCAATGGGCCTGGAGCTAGCCATTCCCTAACAGAAGGCCGGCCCAAGCACCTCGCCGATACCGACGATCGTGATGGTGAAGCGGAGACACAGCAAATGATGAAGAACTGAACGAGTAAACAAGTCCGCTGCTCGGCAGATGTAAGGACGCGGTAAGGAAAAATGACTCGTAGCGAGAAGTAAACGTAAACACGCGCAACTAGGCCGTTCCTCTCCGGATTCTAAATGGAAGTGGGCCCGGCGTCCTGCGCTGCTAAAGTGCGCGTCATTTACGACGGCGGCCGAGTTTAAGTTCGTTCTGCGCATCTGACGTCACAAAACACAGTCAGCCAATGAACAGAGAACGACGTTGCCAAAGCTCGACTGCAGTGCAGAGCACGGACGAGTGTCTTCAGTTTTAGAAACGTTCAGTCATAAATAAAGTAATTGAACAAAATCATTGTCTTGATAGCAGACTTTCTTTTATAGAAAGCTTGAAAAAAGCATTATTTATACCAATTGCTTCATATTCTATTAATTAATTAAACCAAACAAGCAAAAAGGCTCCTAATTCCGGCGATAGCAAGGAAAGGTGTTTGTATCATTCTCACTAACCGCTTTTTCGCAATAAAGAACAGCGGTAATTGTCTTGGAGAGCCACAGCAGTGTGAAAGGTGGCTACACTGAGTCACAGCGCCAGAGATTGCGCCAAAGATTATTATTCCGCCCCCTCCACTGGTGCAGTAGTAGTTCACAGGATGTCGAGGGCAGTTGTTGTTCTGTTGGGCGAGAGAGTAGATGCTGTTCGGTTTGTGTAATGTATAGATGGAAGAAGTTTCAATTGTCAGAGTGTATTTGAGGAGATGGGCTTTTGATTTATGATGCTGGTGTAATGGAAAATTTTCGTCAATATATAATGAGGTAAAAAGGTATTACAGTTTTCTTTAATGACAATGCCTCTTGCTCACAGGTACAGTCAACAAGGCACCTGGCTCGTGTTCATTTATTAGACTTGTAATTCTGGTTTCTATGTGCAATTATATTATTTCTGGTTTTTCAATTAGTTCATTGTAAATGGTGTTTAAAATATTTTGTCATATTGAGAAAGAACCGAGCCAGATACATGTACATTAAGTCACACTACCACACACAGAACAGTTACACTTGTGGTTTGTTGTTTCGTAGCTTTTATAGTTGCAGGGGACTTAATTAATCAATTGCGTTAATGGAATTTCCTTGTCATTCTTTATTTTTATTTTATGCAGTCAGATTGCGTGCTAATAATAGTCAGGGCCAACCGGTTACGAGACTTCGTAACCAGTCACACAGCTACTAAAATTATTGCACTTATTCATTAATTCTTTTAATTAAGCCCCCATGCAACTGTTACTCCTGGCGTCACACTGTGGGGAGCCATGAGATGTGACTTCAGGCTGGGCTGGTTCGAGAACACTTTTGCACATAATCGACTTATTATTTGCGCCTCCCTCCCGCACTTTCACCCATTTCAGTTTTCCGTACTAACTGTGATGTGCACTGTATACAAATTGCGAAGCTGGTCGCCCCTCTCAGCTTGGCACCCCAAGCGGCCGTTACTAATTTGTGTACGTCCTGTGTAGAAATCTCGCAGTTGTAACGCCTCCTGCGGCCCTCTCAGCTCGATGCTCCAAATTGTTTCACTTGGGCCTTACACAGGCTCTGACTTCAGGTCACAATTGGTAGTGATTGAGGGAGCCCTGACTGTTCAACAATATGTCACAGACATCGTGTGTTGTCGTGTGTCACCTCTCACGCAACAGTATCGTGGTGCCTTTTTAAACAGGACAATGCTCTTACACACATGGCGTGTCAGGTAGTTCAGCGGCCAGTAAAAACCCCAGATCTACCGCAGACAGAACTCATGTTGGACCAGGCAGAAGTCAACTCGGTCACAGTGCCAGAATCGAGGATTTCACGGACCAGTTACAACAGTTGTGGACCACGTTGTCTCAGGAGAGGAAACAGCGGCTTTATGATCCCCTCACCAACTGCATCGTTGGGTGCATCCAGGGCAAAGAGAGTGCAATATCACACTGACAAGTGGGCTCATACAGTCAAATTCTTTGTGGATTTGACTCCATTTTGTAATCATTGAAATATCATCACTTTCCTTGTCAACCGTTGAAGTTCCATTTTGTTTTCTCCACGCGTTCTGAATGTCTTCACCTTTTTGATCGGGCAGTGTATTTCCTTCACTGTGACTACTTTGGACTTCTCTTTTTGCAAAACAGCCACAATTTGGTAACCTGTGCCCGTATAAAACCCTTTTTAGACGAGCTGTTTTCTTGCCTCAATCGACTACTCGTAGTCGTATCCGTTTACACGTCAGCACCAAAATAGCCTGTGCTGTCTGTTGTGTGGTTTTGCACATGAACGACGGAAGTGAGTTTATCAAGTTCATCCAATTTACGGAAAGCTCAAAATGTAGCAACAGACTGTAGGAACAAGCAATGACAATAGAGTTTATTAAAGACCAAAGCAAAATTCGTAGTGGATGTTCATGACGAAGGTTGTGCACAGACCTGAGAAATGAAGAACAGGGAACGAGTTGTACAAATGCTTCAAAACTCCTAATTTTGTCTGCTCGAGAAAGTGTATATTTTCAAACACGCCAAACAATGTTTAGAAGGCAGTAAGCAGCGTCTCTTTATAGTTTGGCTCTTGTCTTCTTTCTATGTGACAAAGAATACCAAAAATTATTTTTTATTACATAATTCCGACTTTTTCACTGTTGAAACGATTTTCGTCAATAATGGTTTGTCTATTTGCGTTCTTATATGTGCATAATGTAGGCTTTTTCTTTGTCCAGGTGTTGTAAAATGTAAATACCTTTTTCCTTTCAGATATTTCGTCACCCTCTTGTGCGAGAACACTAGCAGGAAAAATAACGGGGCCCTCTTGCAACTTTTGCAATGTTTCACGAAAGCAAAGCAAACAACGAAATAAAGATTAAGAAGACACAAACACATAAAATCCAGTACTATAACAGGGGTGAGATGGGAAAGAATAGGCTAAATTCCGATGTTAGCAGACAACTCTACAGTCCTCTGTTTCTGTGTATGCATAATCTGCAACGTTCTCAAGATTTTGGAACCTCACTCTCGGCACAGTCAATTTATCATCGGCGTTACTGTTCCACTAGCGACGTGGTTGGTGGCAGATTTGCACATAAGCACGTCACCCACATTCACAAGGAATAATCGATTTTGGCCAGAAAGTCGGTCGCGGTTTTAACTTAACGGACTTAAAACCCGATGGGTCAACGTTTAAGTCTAAAGCCACGTATTTATGTCTAAAATACTATCTGTGGAACAGTTTGACTTCCCAGTTACAACTGCCAAGGCAGCATATTCACGGACACGGGCATGGCGCCCTTCTTTGAGAGAGGGATAACAACTCAGACGGCACCGCAGCTGTTTAGCCGGATCGCAGTGACCCAGGGCGGGCTCCACTATCTTTAGCGCAGCTTGTACACAAGCGCGCAGTCCGACCAACCGCGCGGGTTAACTGGAACTCCCTCCTCTCTCGCTCGAGATAAACTTATCCACAGTACGCAGAACAGTGTTATAAAACAACTGTACTAACATAAAAACCGGTAGAGATTGCAGTGGACTCGATAAATTAAGGAAAGAAATCACAGAAATGACTTCAACTTAAAAAAAAAACTGTTGATTCGTATATGACGAGTCTTAAGCAATCTGTGGAACACACAACATGGCATGAACACGGCTACAGACAAATAACTCGTGGTCTATCACCTTTGGTACAGCACGAGTAATGTCAAAACCTAGTGTAATTGTCCCTACGAGCTATAAAAGATATGTACCGATAACAGAATTCCACCAGACGTGAACACCAGTCTTCTTGTCAAGCTGCTATCGCGACGTAACAGTCGGATGGTACACTGAGAATGGCAATACAAGGCAAGTTAGAAAAAATAACGAGATTGGCAACACTGTATTGCACCGCCAACGCTGTTCAACATCATCTACATGGCTACTCTGCAAATCGCACTTAGGCGCGTGGCAGAGGGTTCGTCGACCACCTCCACAATAATTCTCTGTGTTTCCACCTTCGAACACCGCGCGGAAAAAACGAACATCTATATCTTTCCGTGTTTCCTCTCCCTTCGGAGGGCGGTTGGGTTAAGTCGTGCCTTTGACTCACAGCCACTTTGAAGCTGCTGCAGATGGTAAACGAGCGTTGCCAGCGTTCAAAATAAAAGAGTAGTATGGCAGTGCCAGCCGCCTAATTGGGAAACGATTTTCTACCTGCACACACAAAAACACCTCTTTCTCGCGGTGTGTGTCGAGTGTCGGTGGGCTGTAAGGCATGTCTAATAGTGTGGTGTCATGTTATGTAGGGTTGCTTGATGATGAGAGAGTGAAGAGGGAGAACCTCGGAGCCGGCACATAGCCTACTATAGATCTACATCTACTCGCAGACTCCGCAAGCCACCTATTGGTGTGTAGCGAAGGATACTTTGTGTACCACTGCCACTTCTCCCCCTTACTGTTCAAGTCACGAATGGTGTGCAGCAAGAACAGTTGATGTAATACGAAATAATAGAGCCTGTTCTATTAAGTGCATGTTCGGAGAACATTGCATCGCAGTTAATAACACAGGCACTGTTTCTTTCGTATTTATTCGTCAATACCAGGCCCTCGACTCTCAATAAATATGTCCTTCCAGGACGAGAATATACGTAATGTACGAGTGCAGGTTGTGATACATGGACGACGACATATGGAAGTCAGGATGTGGCCGCGACTCATGCGCGGATAGCCGAAGTGATCAAGCCAATTGCTCGTGTAAAGCGGGATATCCGGGTTTGAGTCCCGGTTCGGCACAAATTTCCACTGTCGTCATTTCAGTATACAGGTGATAGTGATTCATACTCGCAATTGCCAATGTATTTCCTGTATTGTTGGTAAGAGTTCGTGTGAGCTCGATCTCTCTAATTATACTTTTACGATCTTTTCGCGAGTTCGTATCCAGGAGGAAGTAACATAATTATTGATAGTTGGGAAGGAGCGCCTGGTCCCCGGCACGAATCCGCCCGGCAGAGTTGTGTCGAGGTCAAGTGAGCTGGCCAGTCTGTGGATGGTTTTTAGGCGGTTTTCCATCTGCCTCGGCGAATAAGGGCTGGTTCCCCTTATTCCGCCTCAGCTACACTATGTTGGCGATTGCTGCGCAAACAAGTTCTCTACGTACTCATACACCACAATTACTCTACCATGCAAACATAGGGGTTACACTTGTCTGGTGTGAGACGTTCCCTGGGGGGGGGGGAGGGGGGGTGTCCGCCGGGGGCCGAACCGCACAATAACCCTGGGTTCGGTGTGGGGCGGCGGAGGGACGAAGTGGACTGCGGTAGTCGTCGTGGGGTTGTGGACCACTGCGGCTGCGGCAGGGACGGAGCCTCTGTCGTTTCTAGGCCCACGGTTAACATACAATACAATACAACATATTGATAGACTCTTTTAGGAACGTATGCTCTCGGAATTTTAGCAGTAAAAAAAAAGTTCAAATGTGTGTGAAATCTTATGGAACTTAACTGCTAACAGTCCCTAAGCTTACACACTACTTAACCTAAATTATCCTATGGACAAACACACACACACCCATGCCCGAGGGAGGACTCGAACCTCCGCCGGGACCAGCCGCACAGTCCAGGACTGCAGCGCCTTAGACCACTCGGCTAATCAAATGGTTCAAATGGTTCAAATGGCTCTGAGCACTATGCGACTTAACTTCTGAGGTCATCAGTCGCCTAGAACTTAGAACTAGTTAAACCTAACTAACCTAAGGACAGCACACACATCCATGCCCGAGGCAGGATTCGAACATGCGACCGTAGCGGTCGCTCGCTTCCAGACTGTAGCGCCTAGAACCGCACGGCCACTTCGGCTGGCGCTCGGCTAATCCCGCGCGGCTTTTAGCAGTAAGTTACACTACGGTACACCATAATACACAACGACTCTCTTGTAACTTCTGCCACTGAGTTGAATGGGCGTTCTGTGACGCTTTCGTATTTAATAAAAGAACCTGTGATGAAACGAACGGCACCAAGGGGACAGCCGACCTTAACGTCTCCGTCCCACAGACTCCATGAGACACTACGGAGAGGTTTGGAATTTAATGTAAGACATTTGTGCTCAGATTATTAGAAATTGTACGCCACATAATCGCCTTGTCAGCCAAATACAGGTGGTAAAAATTTCTTCCAGCGCTATGATTCGAACCGGCTATCCCCACATCAGAGAGACGAGCCCTTTAAGGAACTTTAGTTTGTTAACTTCTTCTTTATGTATATGATGTTTTATGATTTTTGTAATTTGTACGTGTTAGCACTCACATCATGAACCGAGCCAATGATGGTCAAGTAAGTTACGGCATATTCGACATACAAATTTGTGAATGGAATGACGTGTGTAACATGAATATGTGATACTGTGGTTGTATGAGTAAACAATAGCATTAGTCATGTAAGGGAGATTGTAAAATTCGAAGACAATCCAATAATTCACAAAAACAGCTACTTCCAAGTCGAGTGTCACAGCACAGAGTTACGTTAGCTACTTAGGCTACGGAGGTGAGTAGAGTCTGAAAGGAAACTGTGCTCGAATGAGATTTTCACTCTGCAGCGGTGTGTGCGCTGATATGAAACTTCCTGGCAGATTAAAACTGTGTGCCGGACCGAGACTCGAACTCGGGACCTTCGCCTTCCGCTGGCAAGTACTCTACCAACCGAGTTACCCAAGCACGACTCACGCCCCCTCCTCACAGCTTTCCTTCCGCCAGTACCTCGTCTTCTACCTTCCAAACTTTACAGACGCTCACCTGCGAACCTTGCAGGACTAGCACTCCTGAAAGGAAGGAGCCCCAGGCTGTGGCTAAGTCATGTTTCCGCAATATCCTTTCTTTCAGGAGTGCTAGTACTGCAAGGTTCGCAGAAGAGCTTCTGTAAAGTTTGGAAGGTAGGAGACGAGGTACTGGCGGAAGTAAAGCTGTGAGGACGGGGCGTGCATCGTGCTTGGGTAGCTCAGTTGGTAGAGCACTTGCTCGCGAAAGGTGAAGGTCCAGAGTTCGAGTCTCGGTCCGGCACACAGTTTTAATCTGCCAGAAAGTTTCATATCGGAAACTGTGCTTTTTAAGAACGTTACGAACATGGGCCGGGAAAAGTATGAGCGACGCTGCACCGTAATATTTTTTGCGAAGCTTGGCGAAACCGCTGGTGTGAGATACGAAATGTTACAGGGGGGCTATGGAGACCATTCCTGCCACAGGGCACGAGTGTTAATACAGCACAAGTCGTTTCTAGCAGGGTGAGAAATGAAAGAAGAAACTCATGCGAGAAGATATTCAACCTCAAGAAAAAATATGTGTGTGAATTCCTAAGGGACCAAACTGCTGAGGTCATCGGTCCCTAGTCGTACACACTACTTAAAGTAACTTATGTTAAGAACAACACACACTGCCATGCCCGAGGGGGCAATCGAGCCTTCGACGGGAGGGGCCGCGCAATCCGTGCACGGCGCCCTAAACCGCGCGGCCACTCCGCGCGGCTTAAACCTCAAGAAAGGACGATGCTGTCGGAAGAGTGAAATGTCTCGTGAGGCCAGATCGTCGACTGATGTGAGTTAATTTTGAATGTCACAAATTTTAACATAGTATTTGGACATGAGAAAAGCGTGTGCAAAAATGGTTCTAAAGAATCTCACGACTGAGCAGAACAAACAGGCCGAGGTCTTTCTTGATATCACGAGCACCTCCAAAGGGAGCCAAAATTCTTCTGTGTCCTTATTGTAGGTGACGAGTCATGGATTTTCGAGTACGATCCCAAAGCAATATACCAAAGGCGGAGGGGTCATACTGCAAACTCACCCCATCCCAATGAGCAAATCCGAAATCAGATCGACATTAATGTTTTTTGTTGTTTGAGGATCATCCACAAGGTATCTGTGCCTCATGAATAAACTGTCAATCAAAGTTTTTATCGGGAAATCCTTGACAGACTCAGGAAAAAGATAACACGTGTACAACCGCCCGCTGCACCCAGCTGGATGCTGCACCATGACAATGTGACTTTTCACTGTACAGTCTCCATCATGACAATGTGACTTTTCACTGTACAGTCTCCATCAACGAATTTTTTGGCAAGAAATAGCAAACATGTGATTCTACAGTCCCCATACTCAATGGATCTCAGTCACCAAGACTTCTTTTTATTCCCCAGCTCAACCGACGAGCTGAAAAGTATTTAAGCAGAAGCCTTCCAGATCTGCCATGAAGAAACAACGCCTCCGGCGCTGTATAACTGCCGAAGGGAACTATTCTGAAAGGAACAACCGTGGTGCGTAAAAAGAATGAAATTCTTGCTTCCAAAATACCAGTCTCAGTACTTTTTAACACATCTCGTTTACCTTACAAAGTATATATGTAAATCATCCGCTGAAGTCGCTGTTGGGAATATGCTTTAATTTGCACTGTCAGTTGCGCACACTGGTTATCATCTAGTGGAAAGGGTCTGCGAACTTGTGGAGTGAATTGGCGCTTATCGAAATAGTTTCAGAAGCGTGTACTGTTTTCATTCGTGTCGAAGTGCTGTTCAGTGTCCCAGGCACTTGTCACCTGACGATATTCGACGAATACAACCAGCAGTAAAAATTAAAGCGTTTTTCAAACAGCCCAGGTGATGTTGTTCTGGTCTTAAGTCCAGAGACTGGTTTGATGCAGCTCTCCATGCTACTCTGTTTCATTATGTAAGTCATAGCAACTATAGTATATCTTACGATAATGTGGAAATATGGTAATTTAATGAAGTACATTGAACCGGTAAGGCAGTGTGTATCTGAAAACCAACATAAAATAGGATTCCAGCACAGGAGGTCGCGACAAAGGGTGAAATGAAACACGCGCATTGAAACTCTGTGTAAATTTCTTGTGCACGAGTACAAATGGAACAAAAATGAATCAAAATCATCCACTGTCCTTCAAAATACTCCCCCAATGGATCCAGTCAGTGTTGCCAACTACGGGGAAGGCGCTGAATGCCATTGGCGTTGCCATCAATGTGTGCCACCTAACGCCGAAAAGCCATGATGATACCCGTCCTATTTGCATAGCGCCTCCCACACTTTGGTTTCTTCAGTTGTGGAATGAGTTCGAAGTCGCATGGACTGGGTTCTGGTGAGTAGGTTGTGTGGCGGAGGATTTCCCGTCCCAACGCTGAACACAATTCTTGACGACGTCTGCAGTGTTGGCTGTAGCGCTACCATGCAGTATGACCGCACAACCCACAGCTTCTCGTAGTTCCGCATGATCCTGAGTAGAATTTCTGCCAGCGTGAAAGGCAATTTTCAAGTATGCTCGCTGTTCCATTCTTCTTACATCCATCTTCCATTGTTGCCTTGACTTATAAAAATTATACTTACAAAAGCGTCTCAAACGTGCGCTGTTGGATTAAAGTCGTGAGATGGAACAAGCCATTTCACACAGTGAATTGTTGAAGGCGTTCGTCCGCTAAGCAGCTCTGGAAGTTCGGCTTTGTCGCATGGCTACGGTAGTCGAATCTGACAAAAATGCGTAATGCCTGATAATCACCAGCGCTATCTCCACAGTTCGACACTATTTAACACGACCTAAGCGACAGCAAACCAATGCTGCTCGTGAATTGCACTACTGGCGATTAAAATTGCTACACCACGAAGATGACGTGCTACAGACGCGAAATTTAACGGACGGGAAGAAGATGATGTGATATGCAAATGATTAGCTTTTCAGAGCATTCACACAAGGTTGGCGCCGTTGGCGACACCTACAACGTGCTGACATGAGGAATGTTTCCAACTGATTTCTCATACACAAGCAGCAGTTGACCGGCGGTGCCTGGTGCAACGTTTTTGTGATGCCTCGTGTAAGGAGGCGAAATGCGTACCATCACGTTTCCGACGGTGATAAAGGTCGGATTGTAGCCTATCGCGATTGCGGTTTATCGTATCGCCACATTGCTGCTCGCATTGGTCGAGATCCAATGACTGTTAGCAGAATATGGAATCAGTGGGTTCAGGAGGGTAATACGGAACGCCGTGCTGGATCCCAATGGCTCGTCACAATACGCCAGTCACTACTCTTGATGAACTGTGGTATCGTGTTGAAGCTGCATGGGCAGCTGTACCTGTACACACTATCCAAGCTCTGTTTGACTCAATGCCCAGGCGTATCAAGGCCGTTATTACGGCCAGAGGTGATTATTCTGGGTACTGATTTTTCAGGATCTATGCACCCAAATTGCTTGAAAATGTAATCGCATGTCAGTTCTAGTATAATATATCTGTCCAATGAATACCCGTTCATCATCTGCATTTCTTCTTGGTGTAGCAATTTTAATGGCCAGTAGTGTACCATACACTGCTCTATGACATACCTGTTCCTTATATATGTGAATGACCTTTCTCGTAACATGCAACAAGCAGAACTGGCATTCTTTTGCAAACTGTACTAGTCTTGTAATAAATTCCATTGGAGAGAAAGAAACAGAAGAGATTGTTAATGGTGTGGTGGTTCTCTGAAAATGGACTCACCCGAAATTTTTAAAGAAAACAAACCACTATATTTAGTTCTGTACAACAAATAGAGTCAATTGATGTAGCACACGGACAGGAATCAGTAAATAGGGTAGAATGTTCCAAAGGTTTGGGTATACATACCTCTTGAACTGGAAGGAGCGTATTACTGAGTTTCTCAATCAATTAAGTTCAGTTACGTCTGCTCTTCGTATAGTTACATATTTCCACTCAGTAACGTCTTATGGAATAATTTATTGGGCATACTTACCACTTAGAAAGTAAGTAGCGAGCAGTAAGAATAATATGTGATGTTCACCTAAGGACCTCATGTACATATCTCTTCAAGGAGTTAGGAATTTATCTGCGCTTTCACAATTGTTATTTTATTGATTGCATGTTCCATACATCATTTGAACGATTATTTATTGAAACGATGTGCACGAATCAGTATGCAGGATGTGTATACATGCTTTCACAATTGTTATTTGATTGGTTGCATGTTCCATACATCATTTGAACGATTCTTTATTGAAACGATGTGCACGAATCAGTCTGCAGGATGTGTATACATGTTTAGTATTTTTTTTCTAGCTACAAGTTTTTAAACAGGTAATTCAATAGATGGAATTGTCCAGGAGAAATGATTTTACTTTAAATTTAAAACTTGCTTTGCTACCTGTCAGGCATTTAATGTTACAGAGCAAATGACCAAAATTATTGTTGCTGCATATGGAACTCCTGTCGGAGCCACTGACAGTTTTAATAATGGGTAATAAACGTCATTTTCCCCCTTGTGTTACAGGTAAGGACATCACTATTATTCTCAAATTGTGATGGATTTTTTATGAGGAATTTCACTGGCGGGTTTATGTATTGCGATGATGCTTAACTCCTTGAAGAGGCACCTACATGTCGACTGCGGGTGAACGACATATATCATGCTTACTGCTCACTTTTCTACAATCTGAACTTTCTTTCTGAGTGATGGGTTACCCCAAAAAATTATTCCATAACACATTATTGAGTGGAAATGTGCAAAATATGTCAGGAGGTTATATAGATATTTTTGCCAATGAAATTCGTCATAAATAATCTATCACAATTTAAGAAGAACAGTGATGTCCATACCTCCAACACTAGAGGGAGAAATGACCTTTATTACCCAGTATTAAAGCTTTCAGTGGTTCAGAAAGAAGTTAAATATGCAGCAACTATAATTCTTGATCACTTGCCCAGTAAGATAAACTGTCTGACAGTTAGCAAAGCAAGTTTTAAATCTAATCTAAAATCATTTCTCCTGGATAACTCCGGCTATTCCATGGACGAATTTCTGTTTAAAAACTGGTAGCCTGTAAGAAAAACAAAAAAAAACAACAAAATAAAACTGGTTTTTAAGTGTAACTGCATGTGTAGAACTAAAAAGTAGTGTTTTCTTTAATGTTAACACTAATCATGTATACATATCCGTTGAACTCACTCGTTCCATATCATTTCCATAAATGAATCGTTAAAATGAACTGTGGAACATGTACTAACTATCTACTGTGTTTATCCAAGGAAATAAAGTTAATGTGCTTGACGATATCCAAAGTTTCATTTGGAGAGAACTGTAGTGCACAAGTAAGTTGACGGCACTAGATTCCTCAGCAACCTTCTACAAAATATACCGCCACTTTTCTGCTACATCTCATGAATCTACTACCTCATTTTAAACTGCAGCCGTCAAGTATCCTTGGAATTCCCCAAAGTATAGAACTATACTTTCTCTGACAACACACTAATGTTCTGCAAAGGATAGGAAATTTCAGCAGGTCTAGATTTAGATGGGTAGACCAGTAACTAATGAGGAGGTACTGAATAGAATTGAGGAGAAGAGGAAATTGTGACACTACTTGACTAGAAGAAGCGATCAGTTGATGGGACATGTTCTGAGGCATCAAGGGATCACCAATTTAGCATTGGAGGGCAGCGTGGAGGGTAAAAATCGTAGAGGGAGACCAAGAGATGAATTCACTAAGCAGATTCGGTAGTATGTAGGTCGTGGTAGGTATTGTATTGTATTTTATGGAACTGGGGACCTAGAAACAACGGAGAGGCTTCGTCCCTGCCGTAGCCCTCAGTGGTTCACAACCCCACGACAGGCCACAGTAGTCCACTCACCCCACGGCCGCCCCACATCGAACTCAGGGTTATTCTGCGGTTTGGCCCCCAGTGCCCCCCCCCCCCCCCCCATCCCCCCACCGGGAACGTCTCACACCAGACGAGTATAACCCCAATGTTTGCGTGTAGAGCAATTACGATGTACGCGTATGTGGAAAAAGTGATTGCGTAGCAATCGCCGACATAGTGTAACTGAGGCGGATTAAGGGGAACCAGCCCCCATTCGCCGAGGCAGATGGAAAACCGCCTTAAAAACCATCCACAGACTGGATGGCACTATGGACCACGACACTAATTCTGCGGGCGGTTTCGTGCCATGGAGCGGAACGCCTTCCCGCTCGGAAAGCAGTACGTTACACTGCACGGCCAATCGGGCTGGCTTGCGGTAGGTACTTGGAGATGAAGAAGCTTGCACAGGATAGAATAGCATGGAGAGCTGCATCAAACCAGTCTCTGGACTGAACACCACAACAATAGATTCCTTCTAATTTTTGTGCAGTTTTGTCAGATGGTTATTCAACAAAAAACCACCCCGCCAATTCTGAAGTCTCACTCACTCTGAATTGAAGCTATTTTACTGATTACAGTGATTTTTTTAAAATACAGGGCGCCCCAAACCTTAAGGATAAAAATTTCACAAATGCTATACAATCCTAAAGTGGGTACTTTAGTATGAGGAGTTAATGTTGGAAATGTGGATGCGGTTGAAATCAACGACTGATTTTAAATTACAAACAATTAAAACGTGCTTCGCTCCTCATTGGAAGTACTTTATGGTAACGTTTGCGGGTGTCCGTGCGATATTCATCTCCAGATGTCTGTATGTGAGTAATTTATATCACATTGTTCTCATAAAACGACGCGCTCGTTACCTCCACGGTAATCAGCACTTTGTTTTATGGCCACAGCAAGTCGTAAATTACGCTGACAGGGCGAGACGCATGGGATAGGCGCTTCATATCGCGTTGTATCATCTCCAGCCCGACAAAAGGTAGCTACTCGGTATCTAACCTACATATGGGCAGAAGGTAATAATGAGCACTCTCATTTCTGACTGTGTCGGTGGAAATGAGGGGACGTAAACTTTATCCTTGACAAAATCTCACGGGAAGCAAATGCAGTTAGAACCCACGTGCCGGGTGCCCATGTGTAGACGAAGTTTTCTTGGGCCGATGCTACACCAGTCCACCGGCCTGGATGGCCCACCATCTTGTTGGGTATTGAGGGTGTTTAAAATTTCTCTGTTGGGAGTTTTGGCGTTAAGAGCAGTTTAGAAGTGTCAAAATATCATTTTACCTTAGTACGGGGAAATAGAGTAATTATCACCATGCAGCTACTTAAATTATTTTAATATCCGGTTTCTGAAGGTTAGAAAACATTTTCAAGGAACAATTATTTCATTTATTCGGAGTTGTAACAACACGAATTCTGAATGTCAACAATGAAAAACAGTACTGACGGTCACTGTCAACATGGGGAAATTTCAGCCCTGAACTAATAAAACAAATTGTTGCATTGAAAATGGAGGTATAACAATCCAAAACCGGTTTGCAAGTAAATACATTTTAATTGCTGCTTCATGAACAATTCTTCTGTTGTACAATGAAGAATGCAGCTGCAGACGCAATGCATTCCACCACAACTTAGGAAAGCGTAAGTGTATACTGTGGTAGTCCTCCCAGTGAGGGAAAATAGACCAGACAGACATCTTCTATCAGTGGTACAAAATACGTATTATTTTGGCTTGCACCTTCTATCTCAATAGCACTATGGCCTTTCCGGGATTTCACTTTCCACATATTATGTCTGCTGAGTGTTTCACATAAATTCCAGGATGTTTCTCAGGCATAATAATTCACTTCAGAAAGTGCTTGTCCTGTTCTGTAATAACTTATTCCAGAGAAAATTACTGTGTACTGTAGGGGATAATATTTAAGGAAGTAACTCTTCCACAACAACACTATCTGTCTTCATTTATTCACTCATCAAAACGTGAAACTAATTGCGACAAAAAAAAAAAATGAAAGAAAATATAGGGTTAATCTTAAGTACCTCAGGTGTTACAGAAGACGACTGCATGAAAACTACAAGACTTACAGAAAAATGACACATGCCAATTGACGGAACATCTCTCCAAGTTTAAATTCGTAATGCCAGGTGGTTCAAATTAAAGTGCAGACACTTACAGAGGTCCACTGTGGGGTGTAATTACCGTATGGCAGCGTAACTTGGTAGATACTGTAATGTTTTAATGCGGAGCCGATTTACGCTGAAAAAAATTAATTCAAATTTTGGCCACCAGTTGCAAATCTGGACCTGTGAATGTCAGAAATATGTATAGAAATGTTTCCACATTTAATGGACTAGGAATGGGACATGGACAGAAAAGGTCAAACAAATGAGAAAGCCATAATGTTGATTTTATTATTAACTGCCGCTTACACAATTTGTTCAACATGAGCAATGGAGATGTTGTACAGCGCCAGATTTGCAACTGGAGGGAAAAATTAGAACTAATTTTTGCAGTGTAAATCGATTCCGCATTAACAAATTGGCATATCTACCAAGTTTTGCTGCTGTACGATAATTACAACCAACACGGACCTCCGTGAGTAGCTGCACTATAATTACACTACTGGCCATTAAAATTGCTACACCAAGAAAAAATGCAGATGATAAACGGCTATTCATTGGACAAATATATTATACTAGAACGGACAGGTGATTACATTTTCACGAAATTTGGATGCATAGATCCTGAGAAATCAGTACCTAGAACAACCACTTCTGGCTGTAATAACGGCCTTGATACGCCTGGGCATTCAGTTAAACAGAGCTTGGATGGCGTGTATAGGTACAGCTGCCCATGCAGCTTCAACATGGTACCACAGTTCATCAAGAGTAGTGACTGGCGTATTGTGACGAACCAGTTGCTCGGCCACCATTGACCAGACGTTTTCAATTAGTGAGAGATCTGGAGAATGTGCTGGCCAAGGCAGCACTCGAACATTTTCTGTATCCAGAAAGCCCCGTACGGGACCTGCAACATGTGGTCGTGCATTATGCTGCTGAAATGTAGGGTTTCGCAGGGATCGAATGAAGGGTAGAGCCACGGGTCGTAACACATCTGAAATGTAACGTCCACTCTTCAAAGTGCCGTCAATGCGAACAAGAGGTGACCGAGACGTGTAACCAATGGCACCCCATACCATCACGCCGGGTGATAGGCCAGTATGGCGATGACGAATACACGCTTCCAATGTGCGTTCACCGCGATATCGCCAAACATGGATGCGACCATTATGATGCTGTAAACGTTGGATTCATCCGAAAAAATGACGTTTTGCCATTCGTGCACACAGGTTCGTTGTTGAGTACGCCATCGCAGGCGCTCCTGTCTGTGATGCAGCGTCAGGGATAACCGCAGCCATGGTCTCGGAGCTGATAGTCCATGCTGCTGCAAACGTCGTCGAGCTGTTCGTGCAGATGGTTGTTGTCTTGCAAACGTCCCCAACTGTTGACTCAGGGATCGAGACATGGCTGCACGATCCGGTACAGCCATGCGGATAAGATGCCTGTCATCTCGACTGCTAGTGATACGAGGCCGTTGGGATCCAGCACGGCGCTCCGTATTAGCCTCCTGAACCCTCTGATTCTATATTCTGCTAACAGTCATTGGATCTCGACCAAGGCGAGCAGCAATATCGCGATACGATAAACCGCAATCGCGATAGGCTACAATCCGAGCTTTATCAAAGTTGGAAATGTGATGGTACGCATTTCTCCTTCTTACACGAGACATCACTACAACGTTTCACCAGGCAACGCCGGTCAATTGCTGTTTGTGTATGAGAAATCGGTTGGAAACTTTCCTCATGTTAGCACGTTGTAGGTGTCGCCATCGGCGCCAACCTTGTGTGAATGCTCGGAAAAGCTAATCATTTGCATATCACAGCATCTTCTTTCTGTCGGTTAAATTTTGAGTTTGTAGCGCGTCATTTTCGTGGTGTAGCAATTTTAATGGCCAGTAGTGTATTATCACCCTGTATGTGGCATGGTGTAGTTGCAGAGCACACCATTATGGGGCAGGGTTGCCTCAACATACAAACGAAACACCTGCTCCATACTGTCGCATTCGATCAGTTTGCACCTGCAGATAGGCAACCTAATGAACAAATTTCCAAAGTGGGTTGCCGTCATTGCGCCTTTCTGGGTAGCAACAGCAGGAACTTCAATGAACTGCATGCACATAATCACGTTTGCCACATCACAGGTGGTTTCCATATCGAGCACTTGCAAAATGTGTTAAAACTTGGACTGATGTTGTATCCACTGATAAGTAACTCTTTTCGGTATGTCTTGTGATCTTCGTGCAGCTGATTTTTGAAATCCTGGAGGTACTTATGAATAACTCTGTATAGCAATGGAACAGTTATTCTTGAGCTATGAGATCTAAAGAGGATCGTTGCATTTTTTGTTCCATTTGCGGTTTGTATGGAATCCATAAGGAGCAGTCAAATGAAACTGAACACACACTGCAACGCGACCGTTGAATAGCTCCATTGAAAAATAACCACCACATGCGTTATGATAGGTATCCCACTAGGAGACGGTCGGTTCCTGTTTCATAGAACGTGGTCGGCCGCTGACTGATCCTCAACCGCACCCACTTTTGCACCTCCTCATCTGACTGAAGTTGAAGTCCTCGCGTGTCTTTCTTCAGGTCGATAAGGTCGTAAAAATCACACGTTGGAATATCTGGGCTGTATAGAGGACGTTACAGTTTTTCCCAGCCAAATCGCTGATGAGGAATATTTGTCCGACTGGTAGTGTTGGCTCGGGAGATATAGTGCAACAGGATGATACCGTGGGACAGCATTCCTCGGCGTTTTGACTTTCCGGCTCGTCGCAGTTTCTGCGAAGCGACTTCATGGCGCTGAGAATTGATTGTAGTTCCACACTCGAGAAACTCGAAGAGCAGAAGGCCGCTGCAGTCGAAGAAGAAGATCATTATGACCTCACCGGAACTTGTGAGAACAGCTCTAGTTTTCTTTGGCGGGAAAGATGGGTAATACTTACACTGTTCGCCTTATATTTGCCCTTGGACTGTCGGAATGCTGTTGAACGGAATCATCCGGTGGCACGATAATACCTGCACCCACGTTGCCAATCAGATGAAAGCTACACTCCAGTGAATTGATTAGGAAACATTGAACATCTTCCGTACAGCCCCAATGTTTCACTTTGTGAAGAAAGACATGTGCGGACGTCCGTTTCAGTCGGACGAGGAAGCACAAAAGTGGGTGCGTTTGTGAATCCATTGGTGGGTGACGACTTTCTACGAAACAGTAATACACTCCTGGAAATTGAAATAAGAACACCGTGAATTCATTGTCCCAGGAAGGGGAAACTTTATTGACACATTCCTGGGGTCAGATACATCACATGATCACACTGACAGAACCACAGGCACATAGACACAGGCAACAGAGCATGCACAATGTCGGCACTAGTACAGTGTATATCCACCTTTCGCAGCAATGCAGGCTGCTATTCTCCCATGGAGACGATCGTAGAGATGCTGGATGTAGTCCTGTGGAACGGCTTGCCATGCCATTTCCACCTGGCGCCTCAGTTGGACCAGCGTTCGTGCTGGACGTGCAGACCGCGTGAGACGACGCTTCATCCAGTCCCAAACATGCTCAATGGGGGACAGATCCGGAGATCTTGCTGGCCACGGTAGTTGACTTACACCTTCTAGAGCACGTTGGGTGGCACGGGATACATGCGGACGTGCATTGTCCTGTTGGAACAGCAAGTTCCCTTGCCGGTCTAGGAATGGTAGAACGATGGGTTCGATGACGGTTTGGATGTACCGTTCACTATTCAGTGTCCCCTCGACGATCACCAGTGGTGTACGGCCAGTGTAGGAGATCGCTCCCCACACCATGATGCCGGGTGTTGGCCCTGTGTGCCTCGGTCGTATGCAGTCCTGATTGTGGCGCTCACCTGCACGGCGCCAAACACGCATAAGACCATCATTGGCACCAAGGCAGAAGCGACTCTCATCGCTGAAGACGACACGTCTCCATTCGTCCTTCCATTCACGCCTGTCGCGATACCACTGGAGGCGGGCTGCACGATGTTGGGGCGTGAGCGGAAGACGGCCTAACGGTGTGCGGGACCGTAGCCCAGCTTCATGGAGACGGTTGCGAATGGTCCTCGCCGATACCCCAGGAGCAACAGTGTCCCTAATTTGCTGGGAAGTGGCGGTGCGGTCCCCTACGGCACTGCGTAGGATCCTACGGTCTTGGAGTGCATCCGTGCGTCGCTGCGGTCCGGTCCCAGGTCGACGGGCACGTGCACCTTCCGCCGACCACTGGCGACAACATCGATGTACTGTGGAGACCTCACGCCCCACGTGTTGAGCAATTCGGCGGTACGTCCACCCGGCCTCCCGCATGCCCACTATAAGTCCGTCAACTGCACATACGGTTCACGTCCACGCTGTCGCGGCATGCTACCAGTGTTAAAGACTGCGATGGAGCTCCGTATGCCACGGCAAACTGGCTGACACTGACGGCGGCGGTGCACAAATGCTGCGCAGCTAGCGCCATTCGACGGCCAACACCGCGGTTCCTGGTGTGTCCGCTGTGCCGTGCGTGTGATCATTGCTTGTACAGCCCTCTCGCAGTGTCCGGAGCAAGTATGGTGGGTCTGACACACCGGTGTCAATGTGTTCTTTTTTCCATTTCCAGGAGTGTAGATTGTCTCAAGTCACAGTGAGATAAATGTCTTAACGCATGTGGTGATTACTTTCGAATAGAATCATTCCATGGTACCGTTGTGGCGAGTGTTGGATTTTCATTTGATTGCCCTTCACACAGTGTTGAGTCAAAACATCATGACCCCATTCTTAATGGAGAGTTGGTCCACCTCTGAAACGCAGTGGAGCAGCGGTTCTGCGTGCCAGGGACTCCAAGAGTCCTTTGTAGGTTTCTGAAGGTATGTGGCATCAAATGTCTACAAACAGACCATGTAATTACTGTGAACTATGGTACGGTAATTTGTAGGAATGGAACTGGCACCTGGTAATGGCCCAGATGTTTTCTGTTGGGTCCAGATCAGGCAAATTTGGTGGCGAAGACGTCTACGTGAGTTCCTCTCATGCACTTCAGACCACTGAAGCGCGACTCTGGCCCTGTGCCAAGGACAGTTATCTTGTTGGAAGATGCCATCATCATCGGCGAAGTCAGCATGAAGCGGAGCTGGTAGTCTGCAATAATGCTCACGTAGTCCACAGCATCATAGTGGCTTCGATTACCACCATAGGTCCCATGGAAGCACAGATAAATGTCCCCTTTAGCTTAATGCTCCCCCACCAGACTCCGGCCGTAACACAGTGCGCTTTCCAAGCAGCTGTTCACCTGGACGGCATATCCGGACATGCGCTGATGCTCGGTCCATAGCCAAGTATCAATGAACCCTGCATCCATAGTGGTAATTGACGATGTAGTTGGGTTAACGTCAGAACACATAGGGGCCATCTCCTGCAGAGCTTTGTGTTCAAAAATGTGCTGTGAATGATGTACTTTGCAACACTTGTGCTCAGTCTTGTACTCTTCTGCCAGATTGAAACCGTTCTATCACATGTACCTTGGAGACTCCATGGTGTAACGGCTGAGTCCAAAAAGCACGCATTCCTGGTGATCTGATGTGTGAGAGACAAACTAAACGATGAACTGATTCATGGATTTAATTGGAAATATTTATTGGTGGACCTGTATGAATTCTCTGCTCTGTTATACTATCAACTCAGTCTAAACAGGGGTTGCAGTCTCACTTCGACTCATAAGACAGGCCTAAACCTCTCAATACCCCAATGTCAATAATCAAAGCCCTCTGGCACTCCAACAGCCTTCAGAAAGAATTCAAGATATTACTACTGGACTGGAATATATACACCACTTTAACAGTTGCTACAACGTCTTCAGGTGGCTCATAGCAACTTCGAATGATAACTTTCACATAACAAAACTGTTACGTCACAGAATAGTAAGAAGTAGAAATTAGAAAACATTTATTAAATCCTACTCTCATTGCCTCAGGCAAGTCAGGGGTCAGGTCATCGACACATTACGATGCTGTGTGTTGGTTGAGGATACGTATCCAGCAGAAAAGAGACAGTGACATAAAATCAAAGAAAGTGAGAAAAGCATATTCGTTAGCTCATAAGACATGTTGCAAAAAAACTCTATCTCTTCCAAAAATGTTCAAATGTGTGTGAAATCTTATGGGACTTAACTGCTAAGGTCATCAGTCCCTAAGCTTACACACTACTTAACCTAAATCATCCTAAGGACAAACACACACACCCATGCCCGAGGGAGGACTCGAACCTCCGCCGGGACCAGCCTCACAGTACATGACTGCAGCGCCCTAGACCGCTCGGCTAATCCCGCGCGGCCTATCTCTTCCGCAAGAGCACACAGTAAGTAGCCGACACAGCAGTTAACAGCCTGTTAAGTGATAATAAGGAGGATGCATGCACCTATTACAAACTGAGCCTTGCATCATAGCCTCATGCTAGCTCCCTTTAAATATCCTATCTCTCTAGCTCTCATCATGATTCGATCATTGCGATTGATAGCTCTCATCATGATTCGATCATTGCGATTGATAGCATTCACAGTAATAGCACTCGATTCCATGATTATGATATTGTAGTGAATCTCTGTCCTAGATGGTCCAGCACAGTCTATGAACTAGCCAGAGACGTACTCAAGATGATGGCCTTCACCTGATGAACTTTATGCTGCTTGCCATTTACCATCTACTGATGAAGGAACTGACTGTCTTCTGACAAAGGCACATCACAGGGTGCTGACAGCACTGAACTAAAAGAGATCGACCGACCACATGAGTACCGACAGCAGATGTGATGATGGCAACACACCTAGAAAATAAGACTTTTCCAACCTGAAATCCACAACCGCACACGGTAACACACCTTTGGAATTTCTCAATTCGCTGCATTGCAAGAAATAACTCGGCTGACCAAGAATGATCGCCTCCTCCTGACTTCCGGGATACATTACGAAAACCCCAACTCCTCAGTGTCCGAGAACTCAAACCCGCTCCAAGAAATTCTCTCTCATTCAGGCCTTCCAGCTAATATGAATCGGGAGCAGAAAGAAAGCATTTTCATTGCCCATTTGTAGCTCTTGTTTGTAAAACTTCCGCAAGGTGCTGCTTGCTGGCTGAACTTTTAGAACTATTTCTGCAATGGCTGTTGGAAATCACTGACTGTCATGGAGGAATTACTCAGCCTTAACATCAGCGTAGTTGGCTCCGACTGCTACCCATTTAGAAGAGTTGGAGAAAGACCAGCCCATCATCATTAGGCTGAACAAAAACAATCTGGTGGCTGGCCAAGGGGACTACAATAGCTGACAGTGCTAGCACACATGGGAGTATTTCACCAGATCTGCCACATTCTTTCAGAATTTTAAAGACGCTTTGAACTTGAAGAACTAAACTGTCATTCAGAAACAAAATACATAACACACACATTCACTCCCAATTACCCCCCCCCCCCCCTTTCGGTATTTCTGTCTCTCTGCCGCCTCTCTCTCTCTGCAGCATACATAGCACACGCCCGTTGGGCATTTTGATCACAAGAGGCATACATCAACACGATATAGACCTTTTCCGCAATTGGTAAACGGTCCATTTTAACACGGGTAATGTATCACGAAGCAAATACCGTCCGCACTGGCGGAGTGTTACGTGATACCACATAATTATACGTTTGTGACTATTACAGCGCTATCTGTCACAAAGCGAAAAAAGTGGTCCAACTAAAACATTCATATTTCTTTACGTACTACACGAATATGTAATAAAAAATGGGGGTTCCTATTTAAAAAAACGCAGTTGATATCCGTTTGACCTATGGCAGCGCCATCTAGTGGGCCAACCATAGCGTCATCTGGTTTCCCCCTTCAAGCTAGACGAGTTTCGTTCTTTGTAGTTTTTTCCTTTGATGCTTATTGCGTGAGATATTTGGCCCGGTCACTATTAACGGACATCCCTTGAGAGGTGCACCTTCCTCTTTATATTAGTTAAAGTTCTAGCCATCCTCTACACACGTTGTCAACATGAATCAAATCGGTGAGGGCAAGTACATACGGCACCATTGTTAGATGGTCTTTCAAAGCATCAAAAACAGTCTGCATTTTCATTTGTGGATGAAACGTGTTTCCTACTTTCTGCGCATTCCTATAGTTTTCAACAAAATGTTATCCATATACAAAGCGTATGCCGTGGTTTTTGTTTTGTTTTTATCTTCTTCGGTCTGACGTTCTGGGTGGGTTTGTAATACACATGATATCTGAAGGAATCACCTGCTTTTCGTTGCAAGGATGGAAGGTGTTTGTCCTCTTCTTCAGTTGTAAAATCGACGTTAATATATAGAGAGAATTACGGTGCTGCAGGAATTGAGGGGATTCTCGTCTGTACGGTTAAATGAAATGCAATTAGAAGTTAAGCGCTATAGATTTTCAGAAAAGTTTTCTTAACATCTCATATAACATGAAAATATGTCTGTTGGAAGGCTTTACATAATTGATGACACAATCCAATTGAAAACACGAGAAGTAAAAGTTACGTAAATATAAGTTTTTAACTCTGCCGGTCCAAATTAACACTGAGTGTAATGTCTATAATTTCATACTTTAATTTCAAAACTAACTGTAGTACAGCTCTTTCACAAGGCTAAGGTTACATGGGCATGGAAGCATGCTCATGTTCACTGCAACGCGATAGCCGATCGATGAATAGCGAAGTTGATATAGGTGCACCTGATACTCATTTCAAGGGAGAACAAATGTGGAGCACTTAAACACACGGTCTCGAGTAACCATCAGCCGCGTTTCCACAAACTAGCGGCCACGTGGCATATGGTAAAAGTCTAACAACGAAGACTATAGCGTTTAAAAGGGCTACGAATTCTGTTCCATTTTTGCGTTAATACTTTCACCGGAAACACATAAATGTAAAGTACACTTAATAATAGTCTGCAAGCGCTAAGGCCATCATTTCACAGTTACCTCGGTGTTAAATGATGTCTATGCTGCCAGGAGCGCTCATATGATTCTAACACTCCCAAATATTCAAAGTGTATCCGAAAGACTGACAATTATAAATAGAAAATTTTTAAAGTATTCATCAACTCTTAGCTGATCGCGTAACTTCTGCGCTTTTATGTGAGCGAAGTAATTATTTTGATACAAGTGCAGTTTACATGCAGAAACATAAAAAGAATTCATACAATTACTGTTGTTACATTGTATTAAGTAGAACGTTCTCCATCACGATAAAAGGCAAGCATTTACTGTTGTTACTGATAAAAATGCGGAACTTGTTCTTGAATAACAAAAACGTTTTATACAGGGTGAGTCACTAACTATTGCCACCTAGAATAACTCCGAAAGTATGGTAGTAGCCTGAAAGTTTGTAGGACAAATGTTGCATGGGAAAACGGGGGCCATCACATGACGTTGACTTTTTGTTGCTGGGTGGTGTCGCGTCAGATATATGAAGGTCAACTTTGTTTTTTTTTTTTAAATGGGATGCTATAGTTTGGTACCTATTTTCTGATAGCAGCTATCGATACGAATCCAATGATGTGTAAAAGTAAGGGCTTTGAAGGTCAACGAAGGTCACGAAGATGGCATGAACGTCCATTTACAGAAGGTGTTTGAAGTGATGACCATTAGTATCAATGCAGTGCTGCAATCGTCTTATCATGGATTGAATGGTATTCCTTATGAGTTCAGCACTTATCGAAGCACATGCTCTGACAATTCTCTCTCGCATATCTTCAGGTGTAGTTAGAACGTATTTATAAACAATGCCTTTTACGAATTCCCACAAGAAAAAATCCAGAACCGTCAATTCTGGCGAACGGGCTGGCCACGAAACATCTCCCCCGCGTCCAATACAACGATTTGGGAATTGTCTCTGCAACTCATTTCTAGCCATCAGCGAAAAATGTGCCGGACACCCATCGTGTTGATACCACATTCTGTTCCTTGTTCCTAAAGGTATTTCTTCAAATAACATACCTAATGTTTCTGGCAGGAATGTGGTGTACTTGCTACCATAAAGATTTTGCAAACGCTAAGGACATCATGTCACAGTTACCTCGGTGTTAAATGATGTCTGTGCTGCCACGAGCGTTCATATGATTCTAACGCTCCCAAATATTCAAAGTGTATCCGAAAGACTGACAATTATAAATAGAAAATTTATAAAGTATTCATCAAGTCTTACAGTTTCATCAGACGCACTTCAGAAATGTTGTGCCAATGAGCCATACTGCACGGTCATCATTGTGCCTTTCACTGAATTTATCAATCTTTTAATTTCGAAGTGTCCCACGTCCTTCCGTAATGATGGGGCACAACAACTTTCTACTACGCACCTCTCGTAGGAAACGTGACAAGGATCAAGGTATACGGCCAACACCGGGGATGCATATTGCACAAACTCGGCGTGTGTAACTACAAACAAGTAGACCAAGAAGATCAGAACGTATCAGATTGGTGAAGGACAAACTGTGCCAATTCGCAATCTCGCGAGTGTACCGACACCACATACATGTGGAAAAGTTGGATGATCGGGCGATCCGTCAAGACCAGGATCATTTAACATAAACGTCATATGAGGTTGGGCGGAGCACGCCCTGTGAGGCCGACCACTTAACAAAATTCCCCAATACCCAAGTTCTCGCTATGGAGGACAAACAACTACCTTGCTCCTTTGTTCTGCAGAGCTATCGAAATAACATGCATAACAATAGTTTCAACCAGAAAGATTTCAGAGAGCCCCTAACTTACTGACATAACATGCTCCATTACACACTATTTGTAATACTGCAGGTATGGATTGTGTGTGTGAGTGTGTGTGTGTATGTGTGTGTGTGTGTGTGTGTGTGTGTGTGTGTGTGTGTGTGATGTTTGTATTGTACGATGATGATGATGATGATGATTACGATGAGAGAAGGAAGAGGGTGAAACCCGGTGTCTGCACATATCCCACATATCCTACTCCTCACGAATAGCACCAAGGGGATCGCCAAAAATGGTTCCAAATGGCTCTAACAAGGGAACCTCCCCATCGCACCCCCCTCAGATTTAGTTATAAGTTGGCACAGTGGATAGGCCTTGAAAAACTGAATATAGATCAATCGAGAAAACAGGAAGAAGTTGTGTGGAACTATGAAAAAATAAGCAAAATATATAAACTGGATAGCCCATGCGCAAGATAGGCAACATCAAGGAGAGTGTGAACTCAGGAGCGCCGTGGTCCCGTGGGTAGCATGAGCAGCTGAGGAACGAAAGGTCCTGGGTTCAAGTCTTCCCTCCAGTGAAAAGTTTACGTTCTTTATTTTTGCAAAGTTATGATCTGTCCGTTCGTTCATTGACGTCTCTGTTCACTGTAAAAAGTTTAGTGTCTGTGTTTTGCGAGCGCACCGCAAAACCGTGCGGTTAGTAGACGAAAGGACGTGCCTCTCCAATAGTAACCGAAAACATTTGATCGCAAGGTCATAGGTCAACCGATTCCTCCACAGGAAAACACGTCTGATATATTCTATACGACACTGGTGACGGCATGTGCGTCACATGACAGGAATATGTTGTCGACCCATCTAACTTGTACACTTCGCGAATGGGTAAAAGGATTCTTCTACCTTGCCCGATTCAGGTTTTCTTGTGGATGTGATAATCACTCCCAAAAAAGTGATGAAAACATAAGAGTTTGTCATGTAAACCGAAAATAAAAAATTAAAGTTTTCACTAGAGGGAAGACGTGAACCAAGGACCCCTCGGTCCGCAGCTCCTCACGCTAACCTCGGGACCACGACGCTCCTCAACTCAAATTCTCCTTGATGTTGCCTATCTTGCACATGGACTTCTCAGTTTGTATATTTTGCTTATTTTTTCGTAGTTACACACAACTTCTTCCTGTTTTCTCGATTGATCTGTGTTCAGTTTTTCAAGGCCTATCCACTGTGCCAACTTATAACTAAATCTGAGGGGGGTGCGATGGGGAGGTTCCCTTGTAAGCACTATGGGACTTAACATCTGAGCTCATCAGTCTCCTAGACTTAGAACTACTTTAACCTAACAAACCTAAGGACATCACACACATCCATGCCCCAGGCAGGATTTTAACCTGCGACCATAGCAGCAGCGCGGTTCCGGACTGAAGCGCCTAGAACCGCTCGGCTGGGACCGCGAAGCTTAACGTACCCATCCAACGGACGGGTCAGCATCAACAGGGTGACATATCCTCACTTCATGAGACACTGCGGACAGATTTGGTATTTAAACCAGGATATTGGCGCAAAGTCTGTTGATCGGGAACTTTACATCGCCACCTCTCCTCCCCTTGCCGGCCAGATACTGATAGTGAAAACTGTGTCCACCCCAGGACTCGAACTGGTTTACCACCAGGTCGAAGCAACCGCATAAGTTTGTGTAAGCGACCTCGGCCATGTAGGTGGGTCACAATTAGAATGCAGTGTCCTGTAATAGGGACTCACTACTGCCAACGGTAAACATGACGTGATGACCTATATTGTAATAAAAGTGAGTAAAGTTAAGTCGGCTAACACTATTTTGATGCCTTAACAACTTGTCCCTTTTATTTATAGCTATAATAAAGAAATTAAATCTATATTTTTCACCCACCGAATTTATGAATAACGTCTATGGGTAGCCATCGTGAAACGAAACGTTTTTTTCTTTTCTTTACTGCTATTTGGAAATCGCCATGCAGCCATCCATCATATTTACAGAGTACCATTCTTCATGGCTATCCTCCTATGAACTTCATTAATTCCATTTACGAAGACGTGCTGAAAAATAATGCCTCCAAATTTTTTATGTGTAAACTCTTAAGGCTTTTTAAATAAAACAAATTTTATTAACATTCTGTATTTTTATTGTTCACGTCTACATACACTATGTCATCGAAAGTATCCGGAAACCCCCAAAAAATACGTTTTTCGTATTAGGTGCATTGTGCTACCACCTACTGCCAGGTAGTCCGTATCAGCGACCTCAATAGTCACTATACATGGTGAGAGAGCAGAATGGGGCGCACCGCGGAACTCATGGACTTCGAACGTGGTCAGGTGATTGGGTGTCACTTGTCATATGTCTGTACTCGAGATTTCCACACTCCAGAACATCCCTAGGTCCACTGTTTCCGATGTAATAGTGAAGTGGAAACGTGAAGGGACACGTACAGCACAAAAGCGTACAGGCCGACCTCGTCTGTTGACTGACAGAAACTGCCGACAGTTGAAGAGGGTCGTAATGTGTAATAGGCAGAAATTCCAAACTGCATCAGGATCCATTGGAAGTACTATGACAATTAGGTGGGAGGTGAGAAAACTTGGATTTCATGGTCGAGCGACTGCTCTTAAGCCACACATCACAGCGGTAAATGCCAAACGACGCCTCGCTTGGTGTAAGGAGCGTAAACATTGGCGATTGAACAGTGCAAAAACTTTGTGCTTTTGGCACTGTACCTCACAACCGACTTGTAATCAGATTGCGTACTTATGGAATATCGTCCCAGTTATGTGAATGGATTCGTAGTAATCGACGGAAAGTCATCGAGTAAAACAGAGTAGTCTTATAGGCTCCCTTCTGTTCTTTATCCATATAAACGACTTAGGACACAATCTGAGCAGCCGTCTTAGGTTGTTTGCATATGATGCAGTCGTTTATCGTCTAGTAAAGTCATCAGAAAATTAAAACAAATTGCAAAACGATTTATAAATGATATCTATATTATGCGAAAATTGGCAGTTGGTCCGAAATAAAGAAAAGTTTGAGGTCATCCACATGAAAGCTAAAAGAAATACGTTAAACTTCGCTTAAACGATAAATCAGTCAAATCTGACGGCCGGAAATTCGTTTAAATACCTAGGAATTTCAATTACGAACAACTTAAATTGGAAAAAACACACAGAAAATGTTGTGAGGAAGACGAACCAGAGACTACGTTTTATTGGCAGAACAGTTAGAAGATGCAGCAGATCTGCTAAAGAGACTGGCTATACTACGTTTGTCCGTCCTGTTTTGGAGTACTGCTGCGCGGTGCGGGATCCTTACCAGACAGCATCGAGAAAGTTCAAAGAAGAGCAGCACGTTTTGTAGTATCGAGAGACAGGGGAGAGAGTGTGATGGACTTAATACAAGATTTGGAGTGAACATCATTAAAACAAAGGCGTTTCTCGTTGCAGCGGGATCTTCTCAAGACATTTCAGTCACCTACGTTCTCCTCAGAACACGAAAATCCTTTGTTGACACCGACATACATAAGGAGAAACGATCATCATAATAAAATAAGGGAAATCGGAGCTAGCACGGAAAGATATAGGTGATCGTTTTTTCGGTGCGCTGTTCGAGAGTCGAATAATGGAGAATTATTGTGAAGGCGTGTCGATTAACATTCTGCCAGGCAATTAAGTATGATTTGCAGAGTATCGATGCAGAAGTAGATGTGAATCAATGTTTTGCTTAGTACTGTCTCCCTGGATTCGACGAAGATTTATACGAATACATCGAAGACTGTCGACAAAGACAAAGCAGGATTTGATCCTGCAGAAAATTATCACGCCGTATACTCTTTATTTGAGGAGGCAAAAGTCTTCTATGTAGAAGCCACTGCAGTCAGGGAAGCAGTAGAGGGTGACAGCTCTTGCTACTAAGCAGTAGGTGACATTAACCGATTCCCTAAGCGCACTGGATAGCCTCAAAACAAACAAAGTGAAACAAAAAATGTATGTGCCACCTTTAATTGTAGACGCTATTGAAGAAGCTGCCACAAATAACCAAGTGCGAATAGTAAGGTTTTTTTCCGAATTCCATGCCTTTCATAATGACACAGTGGGTAGTGTAGCGAAACGAGCAACGAACGTAGGCTAAATCTTAAGTGATAGACTACCTTACCAAGATATTCTGAGTGTCAGCAAAAACTATGAAAAAGTGAAAACGACTGGAAGACGGAAATCGAGAAACGATTGGAAACACAGTACCGCAGGGTACTCTCGGCTACGCTCCTTGCAGTGGCTTGGGAAGTAAGTGTGTAGATGTAGATCCAGATCTCAATAAAAGTGTATTATGGCCTGCTGTAACCAAAATGGCATTATTTCCACGCTTTACTAACTGGAATGGAAGCAGACACTCCGTAACAACGATGACGCGCATTCGCTTAAACATAGCAAATTTCCAGCACACCTGTTCCGAATGGGATGTTAGGATCTCCATTAATGTAAATAATAGAATTAAGAAGGAAACGTGGACCATATACTATTTTCGTGCACCAGATGCAAACTACAACAAAAATCTTTTATCCGAGAATGGGTTAATGGGGAGGTTCGTTCCCATTTCAACGTGACTGCAATCTAGCTTGTATTAAATGTGTGGTACCTAACTTGAGGCACTGTGTACATGTTGTGCAACATTTTGTGTTGCGTTATGTGCTTTTTTAATTTATCATGGAATTACTTTATACGTAGTTTCCTAGTAGTGTCATGTTTCAGTCATTTATTTATTTATTTATTTATTTATTTATGCATTTATTTTACCTGGCAAGATTAGGGCCTTCACGCCCTCTCTTACACCTAACCAGGCATACTCAGATGCAACAAATTTCAGTTTCTACAGAACATTAAGGACATATAACATGTTATACAGTATTAATGTTACAGAAAAAATTAGAGATTATAAAAGTACAACAATGATAATTATAACAATCAAAAAGTAATTATAATAATCAAGAATAATAATAATAGTAATGACTATGTATAGGAAAGTGAACATATTTTTTCTTTTATGAATGTCAGTCCTATTGCTAGTTGGGAATTTTCTCGTTATATTCTTGCAGCTTGTGAGTTATTCTCATCAAGCAGAGACATAAGACGATAGAATGGGGTGAAAGAGATATAGAAAAGGTAGATAAGTTAGAGGAGGAGAAATAGAATGGTAAAATTCGAAGCTATGATGGAGAGGAGAAAGAAAAAGATGAGAGGGGCACGACAATGGTGGCTATACCGTCCCTAATATGTAAGTCTTGAGTTCCCTCTTGAATGTTAAGTGGTTCTGGATAAGACGCAGATCACAGGGGAGCGCGTTCCATAGTCGTATGGCTGAGATGGAGAATGACACAGAGAAAGATTTTGTGTTATGTAAAGGTACAGCCAAGATGCTAGATGTATCCGATCTGGTATTGCGGTTGTGGAATGATGATAGGTGTTTAATGTGAGAAGATAAGTATTGGGGGCACCAGTGGCTAAGAAATCGTTGAAGTAAGCACATCGTGTGGAGATCGCGTGCCTTATGTGGGCGTATCCAACCTAGCTGGGAGTATGAAGGACTGATATGATCATACAACCGTATATTGCATACGTATCTAACGCAAGCATTCATCACTAGCTCGAGGCATCTCGAATTTTCACTATTTGTGCCGTGTTGAACTACATCACAGTAGTAAAGATTAGGCAAGACTAGTGTTTGGACTAATTTTTGTTTAACATGGGTCGGAAATATTTTTCTAAATTTTTGAATTGCATGTAGGGAGGAGAGCGATTTCCGGCAAGCTGTGACTGTTTGTTCTTCCCAGTTTAGGTGTTCATCCAAGATTATTCCAAGGTCTTTTACTGTTTTTTGGTATGGTAGTTGGGTACCATTGAGGAGTATTTGAGGGACTGTTTCGCGAAAGTACCGACTGATTAACTTTGGATGAGATATAAGTATGACCTGGGATTTCTTGGGGTTTAGTTTCAGACCTAGGTTCTGTGCCCATCGAGAAACAGAGCAAAGATCTGCGTTCATACTCGCTACTGCGTCAGCAATGTTCTTGGGGCTTGCACTTATGTACAGTTGGATGTCGTCGGCATATAGATGGTAGTTGCAGGAGTGAATCACTGAAGAAATGTCATTAATGTACAGTGAGAAGAGTAATGGACCAAGGACGGAGCCTTGGGGAACTCCAGAGCGCACGTTTTTCCATGATGACTTTTCCGACCCACAAATGACTTGTTGACTTCTGTTTTTGAGGTAGCTGTCGAACCAGTGTATAGCGCTGTTTGAGAAATTCAGCTGTTTCATTTTAATTAGTAATATATCAAAGTCAACTGTATCAAAAGCCTTGCTAAAGTCAAGCAGTGTTAGGATGGTAGCTTCACGTCTGTCCATAGCATGTTTAATGTCATCAGTTACTTTGATTAATGCAGTTGCTGTACTATGGTGCTTTCGAAAGCCTGACTGATATTTGTTGTGGATGTTATGAGTTTTGAGGTAATCCGTCAGCTGTTCATGGACGATGTATTCTAGGGCTTTAGATATTGCAGGTAGTATGCTGATCGGCCTGTAGTCACCTGGCGACTTAGGGTTGTCAGTCTTGGGTATAGGTTGAATTAAACTTTGCTTCCACTCAGTAGGATATGTACTACTGACAAGAGACAGGTTGAAGATGTCTGTGATAACTGGAGTAATAGTGTCTACGACGTTCTTAATCATGCCAATGCTCACTCCATCCTTTCCTACTGCCTCGGAAGAGATTCTCATAATTGCCTTGTGTACTGTGCCAGTAGTTACATGTTTTAGGTAAAACTTGTCTCTCGAGAGATTGATATCTTGGGGCTGGTAATTTGTCGCTGCGTGGCAGTTTATAGCTGTTGAGAAGAAATCATTGAATTCTTCTGCAGACGCTTGATAAACAGCGTCAGATCTTCGCTTCCCTATACCGAAACTGCGCAGCTTTTTCCACAGTGCAGCAGGTTTTGTTATACCGCATACGACAGAGCGGGCATGTCTGATTTTGGCATTCCTCACGCTTTGCTTGGTTCTATTTCGGAGTTTCCTATAAGCTTCGTACGCCTCGGGAGTTGGGTTACGCTTGAAGGCCCTATATGCAGCATCACGTTTATTCATTAACTGGCGTAATGCAGTGGTGAGCCACGGAGCGGGAGCTCTCTTTACCTTGACAGTGCGTTGAGGAGCATGTTTATCATACAGTGTAATAATTTTGCGACATAATTCCCGAATTTTTCCGTCTAAAGTCGGTTCATTGCTTATATCATGCCAAGGGATGTCTGAGCAATCCTTTTGAAGAGCGTCATGGTTAACATTTTTTAGGTTTCTGTAGGTTACCAGGTGAGATTTTTCTTTGGTAGTATGCACTGAGTAATTTAAGAATATCACGTCGTGAGCAGAGAGTCCTGGAGCGGATGTCTGATTGGCGCGAATTATTTTATCTGGTCGCTTTGTTGCTATTATATCTATGAGTGTATGGCTGTGTGGCGTGTGATGAGTTGGGTCCAGCGGTGTTAAACTCATATCATTGGAGTGGAACAGTCTCCTTAGTTTACGTCCGCCTGCTTAGCTGGGTGGTAAAGTGCTCGCCTCCCATGCAAGCGGGCCCGGTTTCGATTCCCGGGCGGGTTGGAGATTTTTCTCCTCTCGGGGACTGGGTGTTGTGTTGTCCTCATCATCATTTCATCCTCATCACCGGCGCGCAAGTCGCCCAATGTGGCGTCGACTGAAATAAGACTTGCACTTGGCGACAGAACTTCCCCGGATGCCATACGCTCATTTCATTTCAGTCATTTATTCATAGCTTGACTTCTTTTTTGAGGGATGTGCTGAAAAATTATGTCTCAGAATTTTTATTCTGTTCTCAATATCGGTTGAGGTATTACCTGTGACTGTAGTTGCAAAACTACCGTAGCCTACCATAGACTAACATAAGTAAGCGCAGTCAATGGTAGTTTTGCTGACAGCCTTGGTCAGCTAAGATCGTATCGACATTACCTGACCATTATGTGTGTTGTATAAGTATCGGGCTTCACCTCATATCGGTCGCTTTAAGTGTGCGATCAATGTCTTTCTAAGTTCGATCTAGAAATACGGAATAAATTTGAAATCCCTTGTAAGTAACACTCAGCACTTCGTGTGAGTAAAGAGCTAGTTGCGTTTCACAAGAACGATGTTTTCTAAATCAGTGTTGGCTGTGTGTCAATAGACCGTTCTCTTCGAGGTAATTCATAATGGTTTAACACAATGTATGTTCCAAAATCCTGCTGCATATCGACGTCAATGACATGGGCCTGTAATTTAGTGGATTACTCCCGTTGTCTGTCTTAAATACTGGTATGACCTGTGCAACTTTCAATCTTCGGGTACGCATCTTTCGTCGAGCGAGCGGTCGTATATGATTGTTAAGTAAGGAGCTATTGCATCAGCATTCTCTGAAAGGAACCTAATTGGTATACAGTCCGGACCGGAAGACTTGATTTTATTAAATGATTTAAGTTGCTTCACTACTCCGGCGATATCTTCTTCTAGGTTACTCTTGCTAACACATGTTCTTGATTCGAATTCTGGAATATTTACTTCGTCTTCTTAGGTGAATGAATTTCGGAAGGCTGTGTTTAGTATGCCCGCTTTAGCAACAGTGTCATCGGTAGTATTTCCGTTGCTATCGCGCGGAGAAGACATTGATTGTGTCTTGCCGCTAGCATGCTTTACATACGACCAGAATCTCTTTCGATTTTCTGCCAGTTTCGAGACAAAGTTTCGTTGTGAAAATTTATATGAGCACCTCAAGTTGTAAGTCCGCGCCATATTACAACTTTCTGCAAAAGATCACCAATCTTGGGGATTTTGCGTTTGCTTAAATTTGGCATGCTTTTTTCGTTGTTTCTGCAACAGTGTTTTTGCGTATTGTGGGGGTTAGCCCCGTCTTTTATTAATTTATTTGGTATAAATCTCTCAACTGCTGTCGTCAGTATTTCTTTGAATTCGAGCCACATCCGGTTGTTGATTTGGAAAAAGTGGAGATTGTCTCTCAGGAAGGCGTCAAGCGAATTTTTATCTGCTTTTTTTGAAAGATACATTTTTTGTTTACTTTTGGAGGATTTAAGAGTTGCGGTATTCAGTCTCGCTGCGACAGCTCTGTGTTCACTAATCCCTGTATCCCTGATGCTCGTTATTATTGTTATTAGGATTATTTGTTGCTAAGATATCAAGTGCACTTTCATAACCGTTTACTATTCGAGTGGGCTCATGAACTAATTGCACGAAATAATTTTCAGATAATGCGTTCAGTACAATTTCATATGAAGTTTTATGCGCACCTCCGGATTTAAACACGTATTTTTGCCAACATTACGAGGGTAAATTCATGCCACGACTAAATATAATTGTTTGAATGGGATACGTCTTTAAAACTAGACTCATGTTTTCTTTGAACCGTTCAGCAATTGTATAATCTGAGTTTTGAGGTCAGTAAAAGGCTCCAATTATTATTCTACTCCGATTGCCAAGAACGACCTCTGCCCATTCTGAATCTCAGGAACTATCTACTTCAATTTCGCTACAAGATAAAATACTCCTAACAGCAACAAACACTCCACCACCAACAGTGTCTAGCCTACCTTTTCTGAACACCGTTATGTCCTTGGCAAAAAATTCGGCTGACTTTATCTCCGACTTTAGCCAGTTTTCAGTGCCTATAACGATTTAAGCATCAGTGCTTTCTATCAGCGCTTGGAGCTACGGTAGTCTCCCAACACAGCTACGACAATTTAGGACTGTTATACTGATGGTTCCTAGATCTACGTTCTTCCTGTGTTCTACCTGAACGCTTTTAGACTGAAGCCCTTGTTGTGTTTCCCAGGACCATCTAACCTAAAAAAACGCCCAGTCCACTCTACACAACCCCTACTACCCAGTAGTGTATTGGGCTCCTGACCTGATTAACGGAACCCGATACCCCACCACCCTATGGCACAAGGCGAGACTACACGGTCAATAACCGCCTGAGCCTATGATTCAGACCCTCTACTCATATATGAGCTAGAGGTCCACAATCGGTCCGTCGACTTGGTTGCAAATTGTGAGCTCTTCTTTCATCTCACAAGCAATACTGGTAGTCTTTACCACTTCTGATAGCAGCTCAAAATCAGAGAGAATCTCTTCCGATCCAAAGCGACAAACATTGGTACCAACGTGAGCCAGCACCTGCAGCTGGCTGCATCTTGTACTCTTCATGGCATACGGAAGGACTGATTCCACATCTGGAATGACTCTACCTGCTGCACACGGAGTGCACATTCTCTTTATTCCCCTCCTTGGAAGCCATGTTGTTGTACACAAAGCAAGCCCGCCCGGCTAGCCGTGCGGTCTAACGCGCCGCTTCCCGAGCTTGAAGGCGTGTCGGTCCCCAGCACGAATCCGCCCGGCAGATGTGTCTAGGTCCTGTGTGCCGGCCATACTGTGGATGGTTTTTAAGGCGGTTTTCCATCTGCCTCAGCCAGTCCGGGCTGATTTCCCTTATTCCGCCCCAGTTACGCGGTTTTCCATTTGCCTCAGCCAATCTTGGCTGGTTCCCCTTATTCCGCCTCAGTTACACTATGTCGACGATTGCTGCGCAGACACAGACTGCACGTACGCTTACACTATAATTACTCTACCACGCAAACATTGGGGTTACACTCATCTGGAATGAGACATTCGCGAAGGGTCGGGGGGGGGGGGGGGGGGGCAGGGGGTCCACTGGGGGCCGAACCGCACAATAACCCTGGGTTCAGTGTGGGGAGGCGGTGGGGTGAGTGAACTGCTGAAGCCTGTTGTGTGGCTGTGTACCACTGAGGGCTCAGGCGGGGATGAATCCTCTCCCGTCGTTTCTAGGTCCCGAGTTTAATACATACATACATTCATACACACACATACATACACAAAGCAAAGTTCAGGATGCGATCTCAAAAGGCGTCACTGTAGTGTGGACCCTTTCGTAAGATGACGAAATATGGCTACTGTTTACTCGTAATTAAGAGTGATTAAAAATGAAATGTAATACAGATGCTACAAATGAGCTTGACAATGACGCTTAGTCAAAATTAGAAAATCGCATGATAAATAAACGTTGTATTACAGCCTACTAAGGACCTTGTTTATGTTTATTAAGCATCTGGAGGCCGTGCATCCCAACAAATACAAAAAAAAATTGGAATATTGTTGCCACTCTACGCAATAATATCACTGGGTTGTGTCACACGAGCAAAATAACAAGGTACATCTACATCGACGAGCAGAGAGAAAGCTAACCAGCAATCTTTAATACTGACCAGCTTTTATGTCCCCTGACTTTAATTTCTGTAGCGTATGAAAGAAATACACTCCTGGAAATTGAAATAAGAACACCGTGAATTCATTGTCCCAGGAAGGGGAAACTTTATTGACACATTCCTGGGGTCAGATACATCACATGATCACACTGACAGAACCACAGGCACATAGACACAGCAACAGAGCATGCACAATGTCAGCACTAGTACAGCGTATATCCACCTTTCGCAGCAATGCAGGCTGCTATTCTCCCATGGAGACGATCGTAGAGATGCTGGATGTAGTCCTGTGGAACGGCTTGCCATGCCATTTCCACCTGGCGCCTCAGTTGGACCAGCGTTCGTGCTGGACGTGCAGACCGCGTGAGACGACGCTTCATCCAGTCCCAAACATGCTCAATGGGGGACAGATCCAGAGATCTTGCTGGCCAGGGTAGTTGACTTACACCTTCTAGAGCACGTTGGGTGGCACGGGATACATGCGGACGTGCATTGTCCTGTTGGAACAGCACGTTCCCTTGCCGGTCTAGGAGTGGTAGAACGATGGGTTCGATGACGGTTTGGATGTACCGTGCACTATTCAGTGTCCCCTCGACGATCACCAGTGGTGTACGGCCAGTGTAGGAGATCGCTCCCCACACCATGATGCCGGGTGTTGGCCCTGTGTGCCTCGGTCGTATGCAGTCCTGATTGTGGCGCTCACCTGCACGGCGCCAAACACGCATACGACCATCATTGGCACCAAGGCAGAAGCGACTCTCATCGCTGAAGACGACACGTCTCCATTCGTCCCTCCATTCACGCCTGTCGCGACACCACTGGAGGCGGGCTGCACGATGTTGGGGCGTGAGCGGAAGACGGCCTAACGGTGTGCGGGACCGTATCCCAGCTTCATGGAGACGGTTGCGAATGGTCCTCGCCGATACCCCAGGAGCAACAGTGTCCCTAATTTGCTGGGAAGTGGCGGTGCGGTCCCCTACGGCACTGCGTAGGATCCTACGGTCTTGGCGTGCATCCGTGCGTCGCTGCGGTCCGGTCCCAGGTCGACGGGCACGTGCACCTTCCGCCGACCACTGGCGACAACATCGATGTACTGTGGAGACCTCACGCCCCACGTGTTGAGCAATTCGGCGGTACGTCCACCCGGCCTCCCGCATGCCCACTATACGCCCTCGCTCAAAGTCCGTCAACTGCACATACGGTTCACGTCCACGCTGTCGCGGCACGCTACCAGTGTTAAAGACTGCGATGGAGCTCCGTATGCCACGGCAAACTGGCTGACACTGACGGCGGCGGTGCACAAATGCTGCGCAGCTAGCGCCATTCGACGGCCAACACCGCGGTTCCTGGTGTGTCCGCTGTGCCGTGCGTGTGATCATTGCTTGTACAGCCCTCTCGCAGTGTCCGGAGCAAGTATGGTGGGTCTGACACACCGGTGTCAATGTGTTCTTTTTTCCATTTCCAGGAGTGTATTTAGAATGGTTGTCATTCGTAGGTTCTGACGTTAATTTACCGAGTGAATCTACAAAGCTCGGGTTTCGTGGCTTCCTGAGTTAACCTTACGTACTGAAAAATAAAATTTGTGAAAAGAGAACACAACAATGTTATCCAGGGGATAACTGCACAAATCCTAATAATTAGAGCCACAATGGCGTGCAATCTGTGGCTATAGATTTTTCATGTGGGATCCTTGCGAATGAATCTTTTATACGTGGATAGCGCTTTATCGGTCGTCATCTTTTAAGGTTAAGGTATGTTTTCCAAGATATAATGAAAGTTTCTCATAACTGGCTGATTGAGCTAATTCTTCACTGGGAGGCAAGCAAGAACAAATTTCCTTCAAAAGGACCGCAATTAGGAGAGCGCTGTGAGGATCAAACCGATTTCGGGCTTCTTCACTGAATTGCTTAAGTGATTACGAAGAAGATTTGAATTGCTGGCCAATCGTACGACGACAAGTGTGCAAATGGTGATTTCGTGGTACTTTTTGTGGTGGTCTAGAGGGACCATATGTCTCGAGGGGTCACACGATAAAGTCGCTGAGCGATATCACACAGCCATCGTTTGGATAATATTTACCTGTGAGGCTGCGGTAATAACCATGGTGGCTTAATTAATAGGCGGCGGCCTATCAAAGACTAGATAAGCGCAACAGACCGCTGCGCAGCGCAATTTGAAGTAGAAGGAGTTCAGTGTGTGTGTGTGTGTGTGTGTGTGTGTGTGTGTGCTTGTGTGTGGATGTGTGTGGATTCCTAAGGGACCAAACTGCTGAGGTCATCGGTTCCTAGACTCACACACTACTTAAACTAACTTATGCTAAGAACAACACACACACCCATGCCCAAGGGAGGACTCGAAACTCCGGCGTGAGGGGCCGCGCAATCCATGGCATGGCGGCTCTAACCGCGCGGCTACACCACGCAACAAGTTCGGTGTAATTCTAACAGAAGCACTGACATAATATTTTTTTTCAGTCATGTCTCTCCCAAATTTTTTATTTACTTTTTTTCATTGCTTCAAGTGACAAAACGATACAGAATCTTCAGGTACTGCACTTCTCAGTTATAATGCGAAAGAAACTGTGACAGATTCTTCACTGCGGATTACAACAGTCGATGAGAGGGTTTGTCGTTGTGGCTGCACATTTCGCTCTCTGAAAGGCTCTTCGCTCCAGTGCTGCTGAATAACGCGTGCGTGTACATGAAAAACGTGATCAATGCATATGTTAGCTGTTTACAGCAATGGTATTCTTCATTCAGATCTTTTCATAGCAAGATTCATTTACAAACTGCTCGTTGGTTCCGGGATGATTAGCTCGCATCGAAAAAGGTAATGCCACACGCTTAGAAAGGTGAAATGGTTCAGATAGCTTGAGCATTAAAGATGCTAACAGTAGACTGTTTTGTGACCTAGTGGAAAAATCGAATGAGAGCTTAATGATTTTGTATCAATTCGACTTTTCATGTACTGCGCCATCGGGCAGAACTGTTCGTATACACGATGATATGGCAGAACAGGCCAGTAACGTAACATGGCCACTTTTGGTCACAGGCAAAGATGCCTTAGAGAGATATTCCACGAGAATCATTTACTGTAGAGTTTAAAGTCTGTGTGTAGGTGGATGAATCTTTTATATATTTTTCACGCCAAAACGTCTGGGCGGATTAGGATGAAATTTGGAATGAAAATAAGCTTATGTCCTAAATTAACAAAAAGGTTACCTTATATTACCTATCAAAGGGGTGGGGGTGGGGTGACCAAGAAGTGTAGCCCACGACGCGCGAATACTCGTAATTTATTCATCCAGTATTTGAGAATGAGAACACTTAGTCATGTGCAACAAGATTTCCGCATAATTTCAGATCTTTACGACACAGTTCCTCTCTGACAACGACCACACAATGGATAAAGGAAAAAAAAATTATTTCGTATTACATTTTCGCTGTTCATGCAATAAAATTGCCGCATCATGTATTACGTTTTAATTTATTACTTCTTTACTACTAACTAACTCTAGTCACAATAGATATTGCAGACAGTAGCCACGTATACCACTGGTTGTACCTACAAAATCAGTTTTTTTTTACTTTATTGAGTTTCCATTCCCCCCGAAGGGGGCGGGCTGGCAGCAGCTTAGTACGCCGCTCTTCAGCCTACAGAATTTGTTTTAAAAAATGAAGATAATAAATAATAAAAGCAGGCGATTAAATCGGTGACTTAAATGGTAAAATGGCGGAAAATCGTGGAACTTAAAACATAGAACAAAGGGAACAAAGGGTTGATGATGCTAATAAAATATATATGAAGCAGACAGGTAAAAGAATAGGCAGACAATTAAAAAAACACGGCGACAGTCTGGTTTCTGTTCGGAAGAGATATAAAATTTATACCCAGCGACACCATGGTTTCTGTTCGCAACACTTTGGAAAGACGAACAACACTGAACATTCACTTGAACCCTGCACTAAAAAATTGGCACAAATATGATATACCACAGCCGAAGGCAGATGGGGGGAACCTGGACAGATGACGGGAAAGGAAATGGGGGCAAGGCGATAAAAAAAACGAAGTGGGGGGGGGGGGAGGGGGGAAAGAATCATATTATTATACGACGAGTAGTTAAGGAGGTACGACGTCACGAACATTGAGCTGCATGGAAATGAAACTACGGGGCGAAATTCTCTAGAGATGCTGGTGAAATATGTGTACAAATACGTGTGAAATCTGTTAAAGACATGTGAAATATATTTGACCTGTGCGTGCGCGGACAAAGCCACGGGTAAAAAGCTCATCCTACACTGAAGCGCCAAAGAAACCGGTATAGGCATGCGCATTCAAATACAGAGATACGTAAACAGGCAGAAGATGGCGCTGCGGTCGTCACCTCCTATATAAGACAAGTGTCTGGCGCAGTTGTTAGATCGGTTACTGCTGCTACAATGGCAGGTTATCAAAATTTAAATGAATATGAACGTGGTGTTATAATCGGCGCATGAGCTCAGCATCTCGAGGTAGCGGTGAAGTGGGAATTTTCCCGTGCGACCATTTCGCGAGTGTACCGTGAACATCAGGAATCCGGTAAGACATCAAATCTCCGAAAATCTCCGACGGCGCTGCGATTCGATTAGATTTACTTTCATTCCAATTGATCCCTAGTGAGGAGGTCCTCCAGGATGTAGAACATGTCAGAAAAACAAATAATACATGACAAATATTTACAACTCAAACAAATAAGCTAATGTACCATTCCACAGGTCCCAAGTGGAATGATCGTCATTTTTTAATGAACAATATATGAAAGAATCATTTTACAAATACTAATGCACTGAATTAGAGATAAAAATGTTTTTATTTGTTTATAAGGTAATAAACGTGTAATACAACTACTATAATAGTTATTTACCTGAACACATTACTGCACTGAAATGGTGCAGAAGTTAGATTGTACATACACACACACACACACACACACACACACACACACACACACACTTATTTACAATGAACACATTACTGCACTGAAATTGTGCAGAAGTTATATTGTACTTATATACACACAAATCACTTGGTTCTATTGAGAAATTCATCAATGGAGTAGAAGGAGTTGGCCACCAATAAATCCTTTAAGGCTTCTCTTGAACTGAATTTCATTGGTTGTTAAGCTTTTTATGGCTGCTGGCAAGTAATTGAAAATGTGTGTTCCTGAATAATGCACACCTTTTTGTACAATACTAAGTGACTTTAAATCCTTGTGAAGATTATTCTTATTTCTAGTATCGATTCCATGAATTGAGCTGTTGGTTTGAAAAAGTGATATATTTTTAATGACAAATTTCATTAAGGAATAAATATATTGGGAAGCAGTAGTTAGTATCCCTAGTTCCCTAAACGGGCTTCTGCAGGATGTTCTTGAGTTCACAATATAACTCTTACTGCACGTTTTTGTGCCCAGAAAACTTTAGCTTGGCTTGATGAATTACCCCAAAAAATAATCCCATATGACATTATGGAATGAAAGCAAGCATAGTATGCCAGATTTTTCATTTTTATATTTCCTTTGTCTGACACAATTCGCATTGCAAATAGAGATTTGTTAAGACGCTTCAGCAGTTCTGTTGTGTACCCCTCCCAGTTGAATTTATTATCAAGCTGTAATCCCAAGAATTTAACACTGTCCCCTTCTTCTATCTGCTTGTCATCGTATGTTAGACATATACTCGTGGGACACCCCTTACAAGTTCTGAACTGCGTGTAGTGTTTTTTTTTTTTGAAAGTTTAGTGACAAAGAATTGGCTAGGAACAAGTGAGTAATGTCCACAAATATTTTATTAGCTGATATTAAGACTACACTTGATTTGCTATTTATTGCAATGTTTGCATCATCGGCAAACAAAACAAACTTGGCATCTTGTAATGTTACTGATGAAAGGTCATTGATATACACAAGAAAAAGTAAGGGCCCTAAAATGGAACCTTGTGGGACCCCACATGTAATTAGCTCCCAGCTGGATGATGCCTGATAGCTTGATACATGTCTCTTTCCTAATAACACCCTTTTTCCTGCGATGAAGATGATAACGAGGAGAGAGGAAGGGGGAGGACGAAATGAACAAACAGAGCGGGAGAAGGAGGGGATGGACAGAGAGAGGGGGAGGAGTAGATCGACAGAGCGAGGGGGTGGCGGGCAGAGAAGGGGGCGAAGGAGAAGGCAGGCAGAGCCAGGGGGGGGGGGGAAGGAGGGAATTGACTACTAGAAGACTGGAATAAACACATACCTGGGCATTTTTTTTATACACTATACTTCAGCCTTTGCCTAATGGCTAAGAGGGGGGGGGGGAGGGTGGAACACCCGTCCCCCTCCCCCTTGCACCGCGAACGGTCGCCACTGTGTCTACTGTTTTCATGATTTGGCAAATATATTCTAACTTTATGGCCGAGTGCTCGTCGTGTTGTCTAGTCATCAGATTATCATACGGAGGAGCCATCTGTCTGTGTATATTGTAAGCTTTGCTCCGTGTCTTATCGTATTTCAACTGTTTGTGATTCTCATTGTCTGAAGCTAAGATTAGAGGCCTGCTCAGAACTTGCTTAAGCGAACGAAGAAAACCGCCTAAACACACTCAGAGGCTAACTGGTGTAACAGACCAACAATCGTTAAGCCGTCTCGCGGATTCGATTCGCATCTTCTCACTTCCCTGTCTCACAGGCTAGCGAGGTGTGGGATACCCTGTACTACCAGATCACCTGTAACTACACTACTGGCCATTAAAACTGCTACACCAAGAATAAATGCAGATGATAAATTGGTATTCACTGGCCAAATATATTATACTAGAACTGATATGTGATTACATTTTCACGCAATTTGGGTGCATAGATCCTGAGACCCAGCACAACCACCTCTGGCCGTAATAACGGCCTTGATACGCCTGGGCATTGAGTCAAACACAGCTTGGATGGTGTGTACAGGTACAGCTGCCCATGCAGCTTCAACACGATACCACAGTTCATCAAGAGTAGTGACTGGCGTATTGGGACGAGCCAGTTGCTCGGCCACCATTGACCAGACGTTTCCAATTGGTGAGAAATCTGGAGAATGTGCTGGCCAGGGCAGCAGTCGAACATTTTCTGTATCCAGAAAGGCCCGTACAGGACCTGCAACATGCGGTCGTGCACTATCCTGCTGAAATGTAAGGTTTCACAGGGATCGAGTGAAGGGTAGAGCCACGGGTCGTAACACATCTCAAATGTAGCGTCGACTGTTCAAAGTGCCGTCAATGCGAACAAGAGGTAACTGAGACGTGTAACCAATGGCACCCCATACCATCACGCTGGGTGATTCGCCAGTATGGCGATGACGATTACACGCTTCCAATGTGAGTTCACCGCGATGTCAACAAAAACGGATGCGATCATCATTATGCTGTAAACAGAACCTGGAGTCATCCGAAAAATGACGTTTTGCCATTCGTGCACCCAGGTTTGTCGTTAAGTACACCATCGCAGGCGCTCCTGTCTGTGATGCAGCGTCAAGGGTAACTGCAGCCATGGTCTCCGAGCTGATAGTCCATGCTGCTGCAAACGTCGTCGAACTGTTCGTGCAGATGGTTGTTGTATTGCAAACGTCCCCATCTGTTGGCTCAGGGATCGAGACGTGGCTTCACGATCAGTTACAGCCATGCGGATAAGATGCCTGTCATCTCTACTGCTAGTGATACGAGGCCGTTGGGATCCAGCACGGCGTTCCGTATTAACCTCCTGAACCCACCGATTCCATATTCTGCTAACAGTCATTGGATCTCGACCAACGCGAGCAGCAATGTCGCGATATGATAAGCCGCAATCGCGATATGCTACAATCTGACCTTTATCAAAGTCGGAAACGTGATGGTATGCATTTCTCCTCCTTACACGAGGATTCACAACAACGTTTCACCAGGCAACGCCGGGCAACTGCTGTTTGTGTATGAGAAATCGGTTGGAAACTTTCCTCATGTCAGCACGTTCTAGGTGTCGCCAATCATTTGCATATCACAGCATCTTCTTCCTGTCGGTTAAATTTCGCGTCTGTAGCACGTCATCTTCGTGGTGTAGCAATTTTAATGACCAGTAGTGTAGAATCGGTGGAGTAAAGACAGAAGTTAACCGAGGGTGTCTGTGTTTTCTTGTCGTGGGTATAATGGGCAACACCAGGAAGTCGTTGCCAATGTCAACGGACATATAAGTTAGCAGAATACTCCTCATACAGGGTGTTTAAAAATGTCACATATTCCTACAGGAGGTAGTGTTGATGAAAACTAGTAGAAAAGCTCCTACACTGATGCGAATACCTGCTGAGATACGGGCCGTCGAAGATCTGCAGTTTAGAGCCTGCATTTTATTTACAAATGAGACAGGATTCACAAAAAAGGCATCATGAATTACGAGGCGTGTTTTCTAAGTAGGTACCGTTTTCAAATTTAAAACAGACTTGCTAAGATATCTCAATAATTTTATTTTTACATGAAAGCTGTACCTTAATCTACGCACTGACGCCATTACAGTCTGATTCTTCCTTGTTTACGTTGTGTACTGAGTGTTTAAGATGCCTCCGATAATCGTGAGTCCCGCCGACTCTGAAGTGCGGGCTATTATGAGATTTCTTAGTGCTAAAGGCCTAAAAGCGATCGATATTCACCGTGAGATCTGTGCAGTTTACTGATAAAACATTATGAATGATGGACTGGTAAGAAAGTGGGTTAGAACATTTAAAGATGGCCGCACAAATGTGCATGATGTGGGCGCCCTTCGGTCGTTAATGAAAGTTTGGTGCAGGAAGTGGACAATAAGGTGAGAGAGAACAGTCGCTATACGATTTCCTCCTTGTGGGATGACTTTCCTAACGTTTCTCGTAGTGTTTTGTATGACATTGTGACCGAGCACTTGAATTACCGAAAATTGTGCGCACGTTGGATACCGAAAATGTTGACAGATGTGCACAAAACCAAACTTTTAGACAGTGCATTGACTTTCCTTGAGCGGTACCACAACAACGGTGATGATTTATTAAGCCAAATTGTTACGGGCGATGAAACATGGGTGGCCTACGTCACACCAGAATCAAAGCAACAGTCCATGGAAGTTGAGCAAGGGCATCGTTTTGCTGCAAGACAATGCACGTCCGCATGTGGCGAATCAGACCAAAGATCTCATCACATCTTTTCGAAGGGAAACTCTAGATCATCCTCCGTACAGCCCTGATCTTGCGCCCAGTGTCTACCATCTGTTCCTGCACTTGAAGGAACACCTGGGCGGTCAGCGTCTTCAAGACGATGACGAAGTCAAAACAGTGGTGGTGCAGTGGTTAACAAGTCAGGCGGCAGACTTCTATGAGCAGGGTATTCAAAAACTGGTACAACGTTATGACAAGTGCCGCAATATTGACTGAAATTATGTAGAAAAGTAGATTAAGGTACAGGCTTTCATGTAAAAATAAAATTATTGAAATACCTCAGCACGTCTTTTTTTAATTTCCAAACGGTACTTGTTCAAAAAACACGCCTCGTACCACAACACGCACGTGTGGGCAGGTGCAAATCTTCGAGAAATCGTGGATGTGAAGCATCAGGACTGCTTCAGTATCAATGTATCTCCAGGAGCTGTCGGTGACAGAGTCATAGGACCATACACTTTTACAAAACAGTTTAGCCGGTGCTATGTATCACCGAGTTTTGCGCAGTGAATGGCCCGCGCTATTGGAGAGTATTATTCTTGCAGAAAGACAATGACTGCGATTTAAGCACGACGAAGCACCAAACCATTTTCTACGTATCGTGCGACAGTACCTCCCTGCAGTGTTTCATGTAGGATGGTTTGGTGGAGGAGATCAGGTAGGTTGGTTTCACAGGAGCTTAATCTGTTGGATTTCTGGCAGCGGAGACATTTATAGGCTTGCGTGAATGCCGAACCCATCGACAATTTGCAGACGTTACACAGCACGTGGCGCAGTCCGAATGGAGCCAGGTCGCCTGAAGAATGTATCAGGATGCGTGGAAACCACATGCCTGTAGTGTCTATTTCTACGTAACAGACAGAGTGGACAGACTGACCCATATCTGAACAGGTATTGCTTTCTGGACGTGTACTGTTACGCGACACTTTTCTTTCAACAGCCTGTATTATTATCCTTCGCAGGAGCTGCAAAAGAGTGGTGGAATCAAAATCTGTGTAGATCGAATTTGTTGTGAGGCACATGGAAGTTCATTATTTGTACCGAACCTATAACAGTCTACGGAACCGTGACTGTACCCAGACGTGCACCTCTTCGTCCGAAACAAATCGACGGCCACGAGTGTTTTTCCTCAGGGCTCCAAATACATGTTGATCGCGTAGAGAGAGATCGGGACTGCAGGAGGGTGTGTAAGGGTTTCCCAGTGAAACTTCTGCAGTACAATCTTAACAACAGGCACGTCAGCTCCTGGAAGATCATGATGACCTTTTTCTTTGACTGTAAGGGCCCGCTGCTCATTGACTTTCTGGAACACGGCGTCACAACAAAAGTACAGTGGTATGTGGACATTTTGGAAAGACTGGATGCCCGCCATCAATTCCAAACGCCCAGGAATCTTGACGGACGCATCATTCTGTTGCAGGATAACGGCCGCCCACATGTTGCCAAAGTTGTTTTGCCTATGCTTCTGAAGTTTTTCTTGGACATCCTCCATACAGTTCCCATCTCTCCCCAAGCGATTTCCATATTTTTGGAACCCTGAAGAAAAGCAATCGTGGGCTTCGATTTGCTTCGCACGAAGAGGTAACCGCCTGCCTGCAATCGTGGTTCCATAGATAACCGCAAACATCTTTTCTATGAACGCATTGACCGTATTGTCTCACTGTAGGATAAATGTATTAATAGTTATGGTCATGAAAATGGTTCAAATGGCTCTGAGCACTATGGGACTTAACTTCTGAGTTCATCAGTCCCCTAGAACTTAGAACTGCTTAAACCTAACTAGTCTAAGGACATCACACACATCCATGCCCAAGGCAGGATTCGAACCTGCGACCGTAGCGGTCGCGCGGTTCCAGACTGTAGCGCCTAGAACCGCTCGGCTACCCCAGCCGGCTTATGGTCATGACTTTTGAATAGTAAAGAGTTTAGTTACTTATTTTCCTTCTGTCCCATCTTCATCTGACTGCCCCTTATGCTATTATTTGTCCAGTGAAGAAAACATTTCACGCAAATTAACAGAAGAAGACGAAGAAAGAGAGGAAGATTACTACGTCTTCTCGATGTGGATGTTGTTGGATAAACTGCATCTCGTTTGGTGAAGGACTATCCTGTCGGAGTTGAAGGAAACGTTCTAGGCTTTGCCTAAATCATTTGAAAAATCACGGGAAACCTGATCAGGTCGGTTAGACGAGGATTTGAACGCGTTTTCTCTCTACCAAGCCTTAGTATCTTATCAGTTTGAGAGGTAGAAACAATATCTTCGAGATGCGAGTTAAGGAAAGTGGGAAAGGGGGGAGTGTCTGGCATATGTTTCATATTATAGCTTTTTTATCAAGAGCAATATAGAAGCAGATATGGTTTAACTAGTTATGCGGTATCGTGACTGGCGTAAGAGTGGTCATTAAATGATTACTTTGGTTCAATGCCAGTTCATATTTCCAATGAAAATTTTCATTGTAGTAATCGGGAGGGGAGTAGATAATTACATGTTAATGTAACATACCTAAAATATCCTAGTTTTAGCGCTGACATTGTGTACTATTTGCCTCTAGCGCCAATTAATTTCAACAAGTGTGGTAGAACTAAATACAGAAATTTGAAAGTAGGCCTGAAAATCACCTATGATGATACTAAATCAACGTGCCATGAATACATTGAAAAGGAAAGGGACGATATTAGGACTGAAGATATAGACCCAATTGGTGAGTTATAGTATACGGATCAGTGGAAAACAAAGACAGCAAAATGCATACGGTGAAGAGTAAAAATGACCTAAAGTGTGTTTGGCAAATTAAATGGGAATTTCAAAACTCATCTTCTAGTGAGTCTATACAGGAGAATTTCCATGTGCATACCCAGTTGTGTCTTATAGCTGTGAAATCCAAGCAAAAGGTGAGGCTCCCTTATAGGACACAGGAAGCTGCACATTAAGAAGAAGCAACCCGACATAGCAAGTCCCAAGCCAGGTTGCGAAAAAAGGAGGGGAAGGAGTAACACCTCTTTTTATGAAACCTAGGTTCGTCTGGCGCAGACGATAGTAGTTTGTAGGGGCCCCTTGCCAGGGTTACGTTGAGGACTGCAATGGTCGTAGAGGCAACGTGGGACCACGCGCACTCTACTGGGATTAATGAGAGGAAGCAGCAACCCTCTCTGTTGGGGTCAGTTAACATAGAAGCTGGAGTGGAAGCATAGAGATGGCAGTACCGTCAAACCCCCTTACCCTGCTTAGCGCCCGTACCGACGCCAGAGGACATTTAAATTACTCGAGACACAAAGGAATTAAGAGACTTTAGCTGCCAGTGGGCATTTGTTAATATCAATGGGGCAAGTTAAAAATTTGTTCCGGATTCGAACCTGGGTCTCCTGGTTACTAACCAGATGTGCTGATTACTACGTCATCTGGACACAGTGTACCGGCCGATGAGGCCGAGCGGTTCTAGGCGCTTCAGTCCGGAACCGCGCTGCTGCTACGGTCGCAGGTTTGAATCCTGCCTTGGGCATGGATGTGTGTGATGTCCTTAGGTTAGTTAGGTTTAAGTAGTTCTAAGTCTAGGGGACTGATGACCACTTATGTTAAGTCCCGTAGTGCTTAGAGCCATTTGAACCATTTTTTTTTTTGGACACAATGGTCACCACAACCGCATGGACTACCCTAGTATGCCTCCCATCAGACCCAAATTTTCAAGTGATACCACACACTACTGATGACTGACCCTGCCTCCCCATATATATAATATGGCATTTCTGGACGACAGTAATAGTGAGAGATCTGGAAAATGTGCTGGCCAGGGCAGCATCCGAACATTTTCTGTATCCAGAAAGACCCGTACAGGACCTGCAACATGTGGTAGTGTATTATCCTGCTGAAATGTAGGGTTTCGCAGGGATCGAATGAAGGGTAGAGCCACGGGTCGTAACACATCTGAAATGTAACGTCCACTCTTCAAAGCGCCCCATACCATCACGCCGGGTGATACGCCTGTATGACGATGACGAATACGTGCTTCCAATGTGCGTTCACCGCGATGTCGCCAAACACGGATGCGACCATCATGATGATGTAAACAGAATCTGGATTCATCTGAAAAAAAAATGATGTTTTCCCATTCGTGCACCCAGATTCGCCGTTGAGTACACCATCGCAGGCGCTCCTGTCTGTGATGCAGCGTCAAGGGTAACCGCAGCCGTGGTCTGCGATCTGATAGTCCGTGCTGCTGCAAATGTCGTCGAACTGTTCGTGCAGATGGTTGTTGTCTTGCAAACGTCCCCATCTGTTGACTCAGGGATCGAGACGTGGCTGCACGATCCGTTACAGCCATGCGGATAAGATGCCTGTCATCTCGACTGCTAGTGATACGAGGTCGTTGGGATCCAGCACGGCGTTCCGTATTACCCTCCTGAACCCACCGATTCCATATTCTGCTACGTCATTGGATCTCGACCAACGCAAGCAGCAATGTCGCGATACGATAAACCGCAATCGCGATAGGCTACAATCCGACCTTTATCAAAGTCGGAAACGTGATGATACGCATTCCTCCTCCTTCCAAGAGGCATCACAACAACGTTTCACCAGGCAACGCCGGTCAACTGCTGTTTGTGTATGAGAAATCTGTTGGAAACTTTCCTCGTATCAGCACGTTGTAGGTGGCGCCACCGGTGCCAACCTTGTGTGAATGCTCTGAAAAGCTAATCATTTGCATATCACAGCATCTTCTTCCTGTCGGTTAAATTTTGCGTCTGAAGCACGTCAGCTTCGTCGTGTAGCAATTTTAACGGTCAGTAGCGTACTTTTGTTACTGCGTCACATGCCCGCAACGCCACTAGGGGGCATCCAACGTTGCGGTGGCCAGTGCTCATAATGTTTTGGCTTATCAGTGTGTCTCGTGAAGTAACAAGGACGGGGAAATTCGAGAAATTAGAGCTAATACAGATATTGACCTACTGTCATTCTTGCCACGAGTCTTTCGCGAATGGGACAGGGAAGGGGGAGATGAGAAATATCCTCCGTCACACACCGTCAACTGGGTTGCGGAGAATTGATGCAGAGAGAAGAGAGTGAGACTGTTAAGGAGAGTAAATCAACTTACAAGTACGCAGAATTCCCATTACAGGCTTCATGGTACGCACATGTAACGAAAAGCGCGCGCCGTCGTCAGTCGTGTTGCAATCAGGACATCACATACCATTATCGTCCGATTGTAACAACGGCTGCGAAAAACTGATCGTTGGCAACCAGGAGTGCTGACTGTGGTGCTCCACGGACGCGCCGCACTCTCGACTTTGAAGGGGACATCCTTCGTTATGTAAGAGAGAATCTGACGGACGTTTGACCGCGCACAGAGTCCAGTACGGTGGACATAGTAAGAATCGTCTCTGGCGTAGAAAAGCAACTGAAATAGCTGAAAGCCAGATCCGAATGGAACCCCAATTCGATTTTACAGAGAGTACGGCACTGGCTCCTAACTCAACTTGGATTTATCGCGAATCTCTCGCCCAGCGCAAAGTGTCAAGCGACTCGAAAAAAGCGCACATGACTCCTATATGTAAGAAGGGTAAAAAACACGGACCCGCAGAATTGCAAGCCAAAATCCTTAACATCGGTTTACTGCACAATTCTTGAACACATTCTGAGTTCGAATATAACAGGTTTTCTTGAGACGGAAGAAACTTCTGACCGCCGCTCGACACGGATTTAGAGATCAACGCTCGTGCGAAATTCAGCTTGCACTTTCTCATATACATCCTGTGAACCATGGATGAAGGGCAACAGACAGATTGCATATTCATAGATTTCTGGAAAGCGTTTGACATGGTGCCCCACTGCGTACTGTTAACGAAGGTCCGAGAATCCAGATTAGGTTCCCAGATGCGTGAGTGGCTTGGGGTCTTCTTATGTAACAGGACCCAGTACGTTGTCCTCGACGCCGGATGTTCATTCGAGACAAGCGAGCAGGCAGTTTGCGGCTGTTTGCTGATAATGATGCGGTGTACGGGAAGGTGTTGTTGAGTGGTTGCCGTACTATACAAGATGATTCAGACAAAATTTCTAGTCGCTGTGATGAATGACAGCATGCTCTAAATGCAGAAAAACGTGAGTTAATGCAGTCGAGTTCGGAAAACTATCGAGTAATGACTAGCACTCCTGGAAGAAAGGATATTGCCGAGAAATGGCTTAGCCACGACCTAGAGGATGTTTCTAGAATGAAATTTCACTCTACAGTGGAGTGTGCGCTGATATAAAACTTCCTGGCAGATTAAAACTGTGTGCCGGACCGAGACTCGAACTCGGGATCTCTGCCTTTCGCGGGCAAGTGCTTTGCCAACTGAGCTACCCAATCACGACTCACGGCTCATCCTCACAGCTTTAATTCCGCCAATACCTTGGGTGGCAGAGCACTTGCCCGCGAAAGGCAAAGGTCCCGAGTTCGAGTCTCGGTCCGGCACACAGTTTTAATCTGCCAGGAAGTTTCATATCAGCGCACACTCTGCTTCATTCTAGAATCCAGTAATGTTCGAATACAAGGTTGTTAATGTGCTGTTTGGCACAGTCACGTCAATTAAATGTCTAGGCGTAATACTGCAAAGCTTCATGAAATGGAACGAGTACGTACGAGCAACATTAGCGAAGGCGAATGGTCGATCGGTTTATTGAGAGAATTTGAGGAAAGTGTAGTTCATCATAGAGGAGACCACGTGTAGAACGCTAATGCGACCCATTTTTGAGTACTGCTCGTGTGTTTGGGATTAAAGGAAGACATCGAAGCAATTCAGAGGAGAGCCGCTAGATTTGTTACCGGTAGGTTCGATCAACACGCGAGTGTTACGGAGAGGTTTAGTTAAGTCAAGTGGGAATCTCTGGAGGAAAGACCTCACTATTTTCGAGAAACAATATTGAGGAAATGTAGGGACCTGCCATTTGAAGCTGACTGCAAAACGATTTTACTGCCACCATCGTAAATTTCGCATAAGGACCACGAAGGTAAGGGATATTAGGACTCGTACAGAGGCATATAGACAGTCGATTTTCCCTCCCTCTGTCTGCGAGTGGAACAGGAAGGTGTCTTGCGGAGTATGTGTGTACATGTAGATGTAGGTAATCGGTATATAACTCATGGCATTATACAGTTCAGAGCTCATTGTGTGGATACCGTGAAACGGCAGATTTGAAAGTGATCCAATGTTCAAACTTATTTTACATCCAAATGGTTCATTTCTGGACGGGGGTTACTTAACAAGGCTTTATCTATTAAATCACCTTCATAACCCCTAGAGACCTGTGTTAGGAATTATGAAAACCCTAGAAGTCTATGACAGGAATTGTGAAACGCCCTGTATGAAGAAAAAATCTTGTGGCTGTATTCTATAAGAAGGCGGAAGAAAACTAGCGAACGTTAATAGCAGATGATTAGATGAAGATCTCACAGGCACCCGGAAAACTTTCTGTTTTTGGTATGTACTGGAGAACAGCACATTAGTGGCTCATCCATCTTCGAGAGAACCGCTCCCACGCTCATTAACCGCAGGCTGTCGACAGAAGCATTGGCTCAGGTCAGACAGTTTGCAAGGGTCACCTACGTGATCCTCCTTACGATCTGCTAACGTGATCCGTCCTCCAAACAATGTCGCCATCCGGTCATGAAAGCAGCAGGAGGAAAATGCACACCTACTCCAATTTGTTTTTCTTTGGAAATTAGGAATATGTAGTTTTACAAGATTGTTAATAACTATATAGGATGTCACAGGAGGAATGGTCAATATTCAGGGATATGACAGGAACGATCATTCGACACAAAAAATCAGGTAAATATGGGCTCTAAAATGCACACCTTAAGAGCTGTAAGCACTTCTCCATCTTCGATACTGTGAAACAGATTTCTCTTCTACAAGCTCTTTGCCTTTCCTTATTTTTCGAGGGGGAAGTGGACAGTACGGACTAAAATAAGAAAAAAGTCTCTAAGAGGTCCATGATTAATAAATTTGTTGCTAGCGCACTCGAGCAGATGTAATTTCGATAGATTGCTCATGCGCTGCCTGCGATATGTAAGGTATAAGAGAATCTCAGACCAGAGAACAGTGTTGACTGCAGTAGGAACTGTGCAACAGTAGGAGTAAGTAGTTGCTAGCGAGCAGTCGTGTGTATCGAGTTGGCTGGGCCGATCGTGGGGAGCGATGGTGGAGCCTGAGCGATATAATATAAGGTAAAAGCAGCCTCGCGCATATGTACTATTGTAATATCAAGTCCCATGTAAATGTTTTAAAAATCTCTTAATAATAATCTTTCTTATAAAAATTAACTTTTGACAATCATTCATCTCAATTTAAAGAATTGACTAATTTCTCCAATCCATTGTCATCCCGAGTATTGTAAAGAAAAATCAGTTGTTTCTTTTTATACATGACGAATCTATCGGCCAGCATTGCACAGGGCTGTGCCAGAAAAGTTTAGTTTCATATAGGAGCAGATAAATACGCGTTATCCGGCGACTTTATTGAGGTAAGAATTTTCAATTTATTCAGTGTGATCTTTCACGGTCATGACGCAGCACTGCTGACGTCGAAAATTTACCAGTTTAGATTCACACACAGTCAATTATTGAAAGGTTATCTATGAGTCACATTTTTTTTTATTAGGAGATTAGTCACATTTTATTGTTCCAAGGTTACGGAATTTGTCTGTGGGAGGTTACGCTGAATGTGAATTATATACTTATATTTTTTACTGTTGGGAGGTTATTGTATAATTATCTTTGGGAGGTTACACTAAATGTGAATATTATTTTTATTGTGGGGAGGTTACAAGTCTAGTAAATATGGCCTCTAAAATATATGCCTTAAGACTATGGGTACTAGTTCAGTAGAAGGAATGTGTTCCATAGTATCGAAGATGAAAAAGCCTTCATAGCTCTTAAAGTATGCACTTCAGAAGCCGTGTTTGGCCCATACTACCACCTCTCACAATATGAAACGCAAAAAGCGTGTTGTATGAAGACGTTTCCAGTTCACTCGAGAGTTACTGTTGCAACAGTGCATATGGAGGGCATGAAATGATTACATTTTCAGATGAATAGCACAACCGCTTCTGAAGTACTCATATTACAAAGTTGTGTACCTTTCACAGGCGGCATCCAGTAGATCGAACTGATGGCGAATACTGTCCTGGCTTACGTTATTCCACACCTACTCGACTTGTTCACGTACTCCTGTAAAAGTTGTTGGTTGAAGAGTCGCACGAGACACTTCTCGTCCCATCATATTCCACACGTGCTTGACTGGGCACAAGTCGTGAGATCGTGCTGGTCAGGAGAGTTGCTGCACGTCTTAAAGAGCTCATTGAGTTTCACGGGCAGTGTGTGGGCGAGCTTTATCCTACTGCAACAATACATCACTTCCTGTTGCAAGAACGGCAAAAGAACAGGTCTAACAAAGTTCCGCACATGCAGAGTGCTGGTTCATGTCCCCTTCAGAAACACCAAAGATGAATGAGAGTTGTAGCTTGTCGCACAAGGCCAGGGGTGAGACCGACGTGTCTTGGACGAATGTACTCTACGAGACAACGCTCACCAGGTCTATATCGCACGCGCAAACTAACATCATTTGCGTGCAGGCAGAATCTGCTTTCATTGCTGAAGGTCATGGGGCGCCATTTAATCATCTGACTGCAGCAATCGAGTCGTGCACGCCGATGTTGTGACGTGAATGGAAGACGGGCTTGAAGTGTGCGTACCCGTAGTCCCATTGCTAAAAACCGGTTCCCAACAGTTCGTGTTGACACGTCTGAACTCACAAGGCTTCTTATCTGTGCTGGGGTAGCTTTACGATCTGCCACTGCTGATCTGACAATACGATGATCCTGGCGGGAGTCTGTGCTGCGTGGACGTCCGGAAACTCGTATACAGGTGTGAAAGTATCCACGTGAGCACTGTTACCAATATCGTTGCAAAACTGACGCAACATGTCCACTTCGTGTGACAGTTCTCCGAAAGGACCATCCCGCCACACTGACGGCCACTATTTGACTCCTTTTAAACTCGGTCAGTTGGCTGTAGGAAGTACAGGAGTGCATCCCCGTGGTATGGTTGCCTGCTGGTTCCACACGTCAGCTCCACATGTAGCCTTCTGGCTGTGAGCACTCGCTATTAAGGGGTAGACACAGATAGCGCTCTTGTAACTAAGCCACTACACTATGTGTTGGCGGGTGACGATGAAACCATTATAAGTACATCTATATTCTCCAGGTGGCATATGCCGCCTTCGGATCAAGATCTACATCGTATTTCCAAGTGTATTAATTTTTTTTCCGGTGGTGTATTTGTTTCACAGTATCAAAAATGCCCCCCCCCCCCCCCATGAACCATGGACCTTGCCGTTGGTGGGGAGGTTTGCGTGCCTCAGCGATACAGATAGCCGTACCATAGGTACAACCACAAAGGACGGGTATCTGTTGAGAGGCCAGACAAACGTGTGGTTCCTGAAGAGGGGCAGCAGCCTTTTCAGTAGTTGCAAGGGCAACAGTCTGGATGATTGACTGATCTGGCCTTGTAACAATAACCAAAACGGCCTTGCTGTGCTGGAACTGCGAACGGCTGAAAGCAAGGGGAAACTACGGCCGTAATTTTTCCCGAGGGCATGCAGCTTTACTGTATGATTAAACAGGCGAAATACCCTCAGACTTCAAGAAGAACATAATAATTCCAATCCCAAGGAAAGCAGGTGTTGACAGATGTGAAAATTACCGAACAATCAGTTTAATAAGCCACAGCTGCAAAATACTAACACGAATTCTTTACAGACGAATGGAAAAACTAGTAGAAGCCGACCTCGGGGAAGATCAGTTTGGATTCCGTAGAAATACTGGAACACGTGAGGCAATACTGACCTTACGACTTATCTTAGAAGAAAGATTAAGGAAAGGCAAACCTACGTTTCTAGCATTTGTAGACTTAGAGAAAGCTTTTGAAAATGTTGACTGGAATACTCTCTTTCAAATTCTAAAGGTGGCAGGGGTAAAATACAGGGAGCGAAAGGCTATTTACAATTTGTACAAAAACCAGATGGCAGTTATAAGAGTCGAGGGACATGAAAGGGAAGCAGTGATTGGGAAGGGAGTAAGACAGGGTTGTAGCCTCTCCCCGATGTTATTCAATCTGTATATTGAGCAAGCAGTAAAGGAAATAAAAGAAAAATTTGGAGTAGGTATTAAAATCCATGGAGAAGAAATAAAAACTTTGAGGTTCGCCGATGACATTGTAATTCTGTCAGAGACAGCAAAGGACTTGGAAGAGCAGTTGAACGGAATGGATGGTGTCTTGAAGGGAGGATATAAGATGAACATTAACAAAAACAAAACGAGGATAATGGAATGTAGTCGAATTAAGTCGGGTGATGTTGAGGGTATTAGATTAGGAAATGAGACACTTAAAGTAGTAAAGGAGTTTTGCTATTTGGGGAGCAAAATAACTGATGATGGTCGAAGTAGAGAGGATATTAAATGTAGACTGGCAATGGCAAGGAAAGCGTTTCTGAAGAAGAGAAATTTGTTAACATCGAGTATAGATTTAAGTGTCAGGAAGTCATTTCTGAAAGTATTTGTATGGAGTGTAGCCATGTATGGAAGTGAAACATGGACGATAAATAGTTTAGACAAGAAGAGAATAGAAGCTTTCGAAATGTGGTGCTACAGAAGAATGCTGAAGATTAGATGGGTAGATCACATAACTAATGGGGATGTATTGAAGAGGATTGGGGAGAAGAGAAGTTTGTGGCACAACTTGACCAGAAGAAGGGATCGGTTGGTAGGACATGTTCTGAGGCATCAAGGGATCACAAATTTAGTATTGGAGGGCAGCGTGGAGGGTAAAAATCGTAGGGGGAGACCAAGAGATGAATACACTAAGCAGATTCAGAAGGATGTAGGTTGCAGTGGGTACTGGGAGATGAAGAAGCTTGCACAGGATAGGGTAGCATGGAGAGCTGCATCAAACCAGTCTCAGGACTAAAGACCACAACAACAACAACATCAAAAATGAGGAAGTGAACATAGTCATGAAAGTACGCATTTTAACCTGTCATATCCGTGAATACTGACCATTGCTTCTGGTACACGTTTTATGTTTCTTCTCGTAGAACGACTATCTTTAGTTTCATTAGTACTGGGCAGGCAGTGATTACAACATGACTGTAAACCCACACAACACTTTACCGAACGAGGGCGCAATAATTAGCACAATGCACCAACTTTTTTTGGGGGGGGGGGGGAGGGGGGTGATAACGTACGCAGTACTTTGTCGGTTTCATCATCAAGGAAGCTTATTAATTTTCTACCTTCCATTAGAAGAGCATCGATTATACGGATACATACCCGGAATATTGACAATCTGGCATCATATCTCCAGGAACGGCAGACGTTGGAAAATTACGAGTGTTCTTGTTGAGATGTGAATGCATTGATAACTAAGGATAAATTTTTCGTAGGCTCCTAGAGAAGCAATTAGACGCAGCAAAGACACATTTAAGGGAGGACGTTCATGAAAAAACATACTATTTAAAAGATCCACCAAATTCACAATTTTTAAGTTACAGAAATGAAATTTTGTGCCATACTCGAAATGAAATTAACACATTTACTGTTAAGTTCCTTGGGTTATAAATATTCAATTTTTATGGAATTTAAAAATTTTGATTTCAAATATAATATATGTACCTTTATCTCAGAAACTATTCAAGAAATTTCTACAAAAATTTTCTCTGTTTAATTAATCTATTTGCTTATAATAAGCTTCTCTTGTTATGTTTTTTGAATATATCGAATAGGAGAATTTTAATAACTTTTTAATTATAATTTTGTAAGTATAATATAAAATTTATCCAAAATTCTGAGCAATTTTCAGCATATCTCAGCTTACACTCAAAATTTCAAAATTTAGTCTTGAGACAACATTTATTGGATTTGCAGGAATAAGTGTACAAAATTTCGTAACTAGTCTCCATAGATTCTGGGAAAAGAAGTACACAAAATTAAAAAAAAAGACATAACTTTCAAGAAATGCATTTTAAAGTTCAACCTAACATTTATCTGTTGTGTCACATCTTCAGATGGCTCTAGATTTGTACTCAGGCTTCTCTTACCCCTCAGGCTTCTCTTTTGATTTCTTGTTTTGTGCCTTCTTTCTGGCCTTAAACTGACTTTTCGGCTGCAGAGAGGCGCTGTAAATCTATTTTTCTCATGTCTTCAGTGAAGTTTCCTATCTTAAAACCCATTCTCTCTAATACGTTTATCCTCTCTATGCTCCCATGACTAAATACAAGAACTGCATCATAAGTTGTAATTCTGGATAAAATGCGTAAGTAACACAAGATAAATCGCTTTTTCATAAACAAAGCAGCTGGTTTGGTATTGTTTACAAGATACGGAACAGAGTCACAGATGACCTACAAACCAAAGAAGATAGACAGTACTCTAGTCATTTACAGACCAAAAGGATCTACAGAAAGGAAGTAGAAAAACAAAGAGGAAAAGCAAAGCCAGATTTATTGAAGACGCTCACAATCCTTGTAAAGCAGCAAGGGATCTGGTTAATGAGCACAGGAAAAAGCCCACCTCTTGCTCTAATTCTTGCAGTCCAGATGAGTTTAATGACTATTTTATAAAAATAGTGGGAAACACAATAGATGAAATTCCTGACTTTGGAATAGATCCTGCAGCTGCTGTGAAATTTGAGAATAAATGCAGAATGGTAATGTGGAAGAGAGTGTATCCAAAAGAAATAATAAAAATTGTAAAAAGCTACAAATCTTCAGGAAGCCCTGATATTTATGGCATGTTCTGTACTATGTTAAAAACTATAATCAGTGCAATTGCACAGCCATTAACAGTAGTAATAAATGAAAGCCTCCGTGCAGGGGAATTTTCAGACTTCCTGAAAGTAGCACGCACAGTGCCTGTTTACAGAAAAAGGCAGTCCACATGAAGTGTCAAGCTACAGGCCCCTATCTATAATACTAGTACTAGCGAAGGTGATGGAGTCGATAATGAAAGAACAAATACACTCCTGGAAATTGAAATAAGAACACCGTGAATTCATTGTCCCAGGAAGGGGAAACTTTATTGACACATTCCTGGGGTCAGATACATCACATGATCACACTGACAGAACCACAGGCACATAGACACAGGCAACAGAGCATGCACAATGTCGGCACTAGTACAGTGTATATCCACCTTTCGCAGCAATGCAGGCTGCTATTCTCCCATGGAGACGATCGTAGAGATGCTGGATGTAGTCCTGTGGAACGGCTTGCCATGCCATTTCCGCCTGGCGCCTCAGTTGGACCAGCGTTCGTGCTGGACGTGCAGACCGCGTGAGACGACGCTTCATCCAGTCCCAAACATGCTCAATGGGGGACAGATCCGGAGATCTTGCTGGCCAGGGTAGTTGACTTACACCTTCTAGAGCACGTTGGGTGGCACGGGATACATGCGGACGTGCATTGTCCTGTTGGAACAGCAAGTTCCCTTGCCGGTCTAGGAATGGTAGAAAGATGGGTTCGATGACGGTTTGGATGTACCGTGCACTATTCAGTGTCCCCTCGACGATCACCAGTGGTGTACGGCCAGTGTAGGAGATCGCTCCCCACACCATGATGCCGGGTGTTGGCCCTGTGTGCCTCGGTCGTATGCAGTCCTGATTGTGGCGCTCACCTGCACGGCGCCAAACACGCATACGACCATCATTGGCACCAAGGCAGAAGCGACTCTCATCGCTGAAGACGACACGTCTCCATTCGTCCCTCCATTCACGCCTGTCGCGACACCACTGGAGGCGGGCTGCACGATGTTGGGGCGTGAGCGAAGACGGCCTAACGGTGTGCGGGACCGTAGCCCAGCTTCATGGAGACGGTTGCGAATGGTCCTCGCCGATATCCCAGGAGCAACAGTGTCCCTAATTTGCTGGGAAGTGGCGGTGCGGTCCCCTACGGCACTGCGTAGGATCCTACGGTCTTGGCGTGCATCCGTGCGTCGCTGCGGTCCGGTCCCAGGTCGACGGGCACGTGCACCTTCCGCCGACCACTGGCGACAACATCGATGTACTGTGGAGACCTCACGCCCCACGTGTTGAGCAATTCGGCGGTACGTCCACCCGGCCTCCCGCATGCCCCCTATACGCCCTCGCTCAAAGTCCGTCAACTGCACATACGGTTCACGTCCACGCTGTAGCGGCATGCTACCAGTGTTAAAGACTGCGATGGAGCTCCGTATGCCACGGCAAACTGGCTGACACTGACGGCGGCGGTGCACAAATGCTGCGCAGCTAGCGCCATTCGACGGCCAACACCGCGGTTCCTGGTGTGTCCGCTGTGCCGTGCGTGTGATCATTGCTTTTACAGCCCTCTCGCAGTTTCCGGAGCAAGTATGGTGGGTCTGACACACCGGTGTCAATGTGTTCTTTTTTCCATTTCCAGGAGTGTATTAAGTTATTTTGAAGGGAATAGTCTCTTTTATGATGCGCAACATGGCTTTCGGAAGGGCAGCTCACCAACAACAGCGGTACTTGACTTAGTTACAAACATAAGTCAGTGTTTTGAAGACAAGGAGCCTATAGCACTAGTACTCTGTGACCTTAGTAAGGCATTTGACTGCATCCTACATAAGGCCCTGCTCAGAATGCTAAAAACATATGTTATCTGTCCTGTAAACTCTTGAATCCTAACTGAGAAACGGACGACAGATTGTCTCCGTGCAAGGAGCTGATTCAGGTGAGAAGAATCTGCAGCATGGTGTGCCACAGGGATCGGTTATAGGGCCCCTGCTGTTCCTTATCTTCGTAAAAGACATAGGCGCCAATGGGCACACCTTGCAGTTTGTGGATGATACAACCCTGTTCTCAAAAGGAGAGAATGTTGTACAGGCAGTCCAACAAGCAGAAGTCTGGTTCAATGAAGCTAAGGCCTGGTTTATCATGAACAAAATGAAAATTAATGAAGAAAAAACTCAGAGGATGATATGCAGCCTCAGCAATACTGGAGCACTGGGTAACGCAACAGATGTTACACTTCTGGGCTTTCTCATTGATACCAAATTAACCTGGCAACAGCACAGCAAACATGTATGTTCAGAACTTTCACTGGTCCTGTACCTCTTGAGGAAACTGAAAAGTATAGTACCAGAAGAGTACCTGCTAACTGTGTACTATGCAATGTTCCACAGCCACATCAGTTATGGGCTGTTGTTCTGGGGCCCTACTGCAGGGTGCAAGAATGTGCTTTTACTGCAAAAGAAAGCAATGAGGATCATTACTTCAAGCAAAAAAACAGACCACTGTAAACCAATTTTCACCAGGTTACGAGTTCTGACTGTTTACAGCCAGTATATATTGAACTGCCTCTTCCACATAAAGAGAAACCATGATATCTACAGAAAGAGAAATGAAGTTCACAAATACAGCACTCGCAACAAAGCGGTCACCTTTACAGATGAACCACATCTTCCCAAAATTCTGCCAATGAACCGAAGACGACTATCCGCCTTCCTCACAACTGCCATTACATGCCTGTCGCACTTCATATCACTCTGCAGTGTTCGATCAAATATTTAATCGACGTGACTGTGTCAAGCGCTACACTGCTAATGGAGTATTCAAACATTACGGGATTCTTTTTCCTATTCATCTGCATTAATTTACATTTATCTATATTTAGAGTTAGCTGCCATTTTTTACACCAATCACAAATCCTGTCCAAGTCATCTTGTATCCTCCTACAGTCACTCAACGACGACACCTTCCCGTACACCACAGCATCATCAGCAAACAGCCGCACATTGCTATCCACCCTATCCAAAAGATCGTTTATGTAGATAGAAATCAACAGCGGACCTACCACACTTCCCTGGGGCACTCCAGATGATACCCTCACCTCCGATGAACACTCACCATCGAGGACAACGTACTGGGTTCTATTACTTAAGAAGTCAGTTCCGAAGTGCACAGTTCCGGTAGCAAAACCGAGTCACTATCGACAGTTGATCTGACACGATGGCATTGCCAATATGTGCCATAGTGATGGAGCTGCTACAGTCATCATGGGAACTGGATGAGTCTGTCTGTGCATTTGGGCAGAACGTGCCCCTGTGGAATACTTGGCTAAGCAGACGGGGCAGCGAGGCAGTGAGATAACGCTGGTGCAGCGGAGGGACCGTGCAGACTGCACGCGGTGGAGGCACGCCACTTCCCCGAGGCCACGCCCACCGCCACCGCCACCTGTCCTCTGCCTGTCGCGGCAGCCTGGCCACGCCCTCGCATCGCATGCGTTCTGCCATTTCCAGCCGCGCTCTGGCGCGAGTGCGGCTTCTGTACACTTGCGAACTCGTGACGCTGCCAGTGTTGAGTAAATGCACGCACTAGTTGAGGCGTGTTTCTACACTACTGGCCATTAAAATTGCTACACCACGAAGATGACGTGCGACAGACTCGAAATTTAACCGACGGGAAGACGATGCTGTGATACGAAAATGATTAGCTTTTCAGAGCATTCACACAAGGCTGGCGCCGGTGGCGACACCTACAACGTGCTGACATGAGGAAAGTTTCCAACCGATTTCTCATACACACACAGCAGTTGACCGGCGTTGCCCGGTGAAACGTTGTTGTGATGCCTCGTGTAAGGAGGAGAAATGCGTACAATCACGTTCCGACTTTGATAAAGGTCGGATTGTAGCCTATCGCGATTGCGGTTTGTCGTATCGCGACATTGTTGCCCGCGTTGGTCGAGATCCAATGACTGTTAGCAGAATATGGAATCGGTGGGTTCAGGAGGGTAATACGGAACGCTGTGCTGGATTCCAACGGCCTCGTATCAATAGCAGTCAAAATGACAGGCATCTTATCCGCATGGCTGTAACGGATCCTGCAGCCACGTCTCGATCCCTGAATCAACAAATGGGGACGTTTCCAAGACAACAACCATCTGCACGAACAGTTCGAGGACGTTTGCAGCAGCATGGACTGTCAGCTCGGAGACCATGACTGCGGTTACCCTTGACGCTGCATCACAGAAAGGAGCGCCTGCGATGGTGTACTCAACGCCGAACCTGGGTGCACGGATGGCAAAACGACATTGTTTCGGATGAATCCAGGTTCTGCTTACAACATCGTGATGGTCGCATCCGTGTTTGGCGACATCGCGGTGCACGCACTTTGAAAGCGTGTATTCGTCATCGCTATACTGGCGTATCACCCGGCGTGATAGTATGGAGTGCCATTAGTTACACGTGTCGGTCACCTCTTGTTCGCATTGACGGCACTTTGAAAATTGGACGTTACATTTCAGATGTGTTACGACCCGTGGCTCTACCCTTCATTCGATCCCTGCGAAACCGTAAATTTCAGCTGGATAATGCACGACCGCATGTTGCGGGTCCTGTACGGGCCTTTCTGGATACAGAAAATGTTCGACTGCTGTCCTGGCCAGCACATTCTCCAGATCTCTCACCAATCGAAAACGTCTGGTCAGTGGTGGCCGAGCAACTGGATCGTCACAATACGCCAGCCACTACTCGTGATGAACTGTGGTATCGTGTTGAAGCTGCATGGGCAGCTGTACCTGTACACGCCATCCAAGCTTTGTTTGACACAATGACCACGCGTAGTGTTTGACTCAATGACCACGCGTATCAAGGCCGTTATTACGGCCAGAGGAGGTTGTTCTGGGTACTGAATTCTCAGGATCTATGCAGCCAAATTGTGTGAAAATGTAATCACATGTCAGTTCTAGTATAATATATTTGCGCAATGAGTACCCGTTTATCATCTGCATTTTTTTCTTGGTGTAGCAATTTTAATGGCCAGTAGTGTACTAATTAGAACAAAGTGGGGGTCTAATCCCGTACCATATTAGGATTTTTACTGGGCCTGGATATATCTTGCGGGTGTGGCAGTACTCTTCATCAACAGATTGCCTAACTTGGAGATGAATGATGCAAAGAACTCGCTAATCATTTTCTGCAACATTGGTGATGTACTCTATTCAGCTGTCGCGAAGGTGGGTCATTTGAGCCGGCCGGGGTGGCCGAGCGGTTCTAGGCGCTACAGTCTGGAACCACGCGACCGCTACGGTCGCAGGTTCGAATCCTGCCTCGGGCACGGATGTATGTGATGTCCTTAGGTTAGTTAGGTTTAAGTAGTTCTAAGTTCTAGGGGACTGTTGACTTCAGAAGTTAAGTCCCATAGTGCTCAGAGCCATTTGAACCTTTTTTTTGTGGGTCATTTGCGAAACCAACGTTAAATGCTTCAGGTGTTGCATTACGGACCGAGGTGGCGCATCCGCAACGGCGACGGTTCAACACCGCGTCCATCCATCCAGGTTTAGGTTTTCCGTGATATTCCCAAATCGCTCCAGGTAAATGCCGAGATGGTTCCTTCGAAAGGGCGCGGCGGATTTCCGTCCCTATCTTTGAAACATTCCGAGCTTGTGCGCCGTCTCTAATGACCTCGATGTCGACGGGACGTAAAACCGTCATCTTCCCTCCTTCCTACATCTTGTATTTGCCTACAGCTGACCTAGTTCGCTATAGTTAAATACAAATGACATCGTCGGAGGTTGGAGTCCTCCCTCGGGCATGGGTGCCTGTGTTGTCCTTAGCGTAAGTTATTTTAAGTTAGGTTGAGTAGTGTGTAAGTGTAGAGGAATTCGTGGCGGGCCGCATCAGACCAATCAGAAGACTGATGCCCCCTCCCCCCCCTCCCTCAAAAAAACCTAGTGATCGATGACTCCAGCAGCTTGGCCGCACAGGAACTAACTATAACCACAAATGATATCGAAATTTTGACGTTACATAAGCATACTGGACAAAACGTTAATTATTATCAGGAGCCCGCGTAACATCTTCTTTCGCTACTAATTTAAAGCATTCTGGAAGGCATGACCTCCGCAACTATTCTGCTTAACCAAGTTATGAAATAAATTGCAGAAAACCATCAAAGTTACAATATTAATTTCCTTTGTTTCTTTATGACTAGTTTTGAGCCTAAGCTCATTACCAAATCGTCCAAAAAGCTATGCGATAACGTACATTACGAGAGCCACATGCATGTACATTGTAGCTTTCGTACAAAGCAGTAAAATACATCTTTAGTATAAAGCAGTACAAGGCTGAACTTCATTCACCTAATAATGGTTCAGGACGTATGAGGGAAGGAGGAGGTGGACAGCGAGAGGAGGAGCAGTAGATGGACAGAGAAAGGGCAGAGGAGATTGACAGAGAGAGGGTGAAGAGGGGATGGATATAGAAAGGGAAGAGAAAGAAATGGGCAGCGAAGGAGGGGAGTAGCAGATGGGTAGACAGAGGAGCAGGAAGAGGTTGACAGAGTGTGGGAGGTGTAGCACGTCGACAGAGAGAAAGGGAAAAGAAGGGACTGGACAGAGAGAAGGGCACAGGAGATGGACAGAGAGAGAGAGAGAGAGAGAGAGAGAGAGAGAGAGAGAGAAGAGAGAGACAGCGGGAGGAGGAAATGGACTAATAGAACTGGAATAATTACGTAGCAGGTCATCGCCAGGTACTCAGTTAGTGTAAGATAAGTTTTGTAACTAGTGTACTCGGAACTGAAGTAGTCTCTTCATCACAATAAAATTCGGTTTCGTACTTTCTCTTATTACTATACATCATAAACCAGATCATGTATTTTAGACAAGTGACACCACTGTCCAGTATCTGGGGCGTATGAACAGGTTCGTTTCTGGACTGTTGTTAGGGATGATCTAGGAAAGCTCAGCGCGAAGACGTAGTACAGACATCGTTTACAGTACTTGGACAGCTGAACAGCTATGAATCTTACAGTGAAGCATCGTTAGCTAACGAACGATATCTACAATTTCTACCCAGCATTGAGCACACCTTTTCTGCTACCGTAGAGCACTGCAGAGGGATTTCCCCTTCACGGTACGGTATTGTTGCCTGGGGATTTCCCTGGATTCGGCGACGCAATCGTATTAAGGCTTGATGGGGCTAGCGCTCCCCTGCTAGTTCCACTATTGCTTATCTCCTCTTAGTCCAGCTCTCTCTTAATTAAACGCGAATCCCAAATGGCATCCAAGAGTGTCTTCGTAAAACGCGCAGTCACGCAAATGTCTAGTGTGTTCTAATTAGAAAAAAAAATTACCAGGAAAGGTTCGAGCCGGAAGGGAAACATGAATTGCGCCCAAAGTCACCGAACGAAACCGTAAAAAGGTTTTAAAATATTTGTGAAAACTTCTCCATTAACTGAAAGATTGAGCATAAGTTCTCCCTCATCCCGCCCCCCGCTCCCACCTTCCAGGAAAAGGTCAATGCGACAGCTTTTAGAGACTGATTTACATTATGCTGGGAATAAAAAAAGAAAACGCAGCGACTTTAAACTCTTCGACCCAACCATGGATTGTGGGAATAACTCATGGAGTACTGTCGACACAGTTCCGACACCTCTGTGCGATAAATCAAGCTAACCGCTTAATCATTTGTAAAGACCTGCTTGCTAGGCCGAGACTCAAGGCAGGATGGCTGTATTACGTGACCAGTGCTCTTGAAGGCTGAGCCATCCACACACACCTGGCGGATCGAGTCAAAACTTTAACTTGCTACTAATTCCTTTGCATGAGTTTCGAATTTCTTTGAGGCATCGCACTGCTAGACTGCAGTTCAAAAAAAAAAAAAAAAAAAAAGTTCAAATGTGTGTGAAATCTTATGTGACTTAACTGCTAAGATCATCAGTCCCTAAGCTTAGACACTACTTAACCTAAATTATCCTACGGACAAACACACACACCCATGCCCGAGGGAGGACTCGAACCTCCGCCGGGACCAGCCGCATAGTCCATGACTACAGCGCCTCAGACTGCTCGGCTAATCCCACGCGGCCGACTGCAGTTCGAGGATGCATCGCACAGCACGAAGTTAAGACTTAACGACGGCTTCAGGAAGAGGCTATGCAAACGAGCCTCGAATCACAGACGTCTTGAAAGCAAAAGTCAAAGTTGTCAATCACCAAGGACAGTGGACACCTACGGCTAAGGACATTGGACTAGATGTAACTACGAAAGGAGACGTATGAACATTCGAAACTGCTGAACGTTATTGGAATATTTTGGAACACGAATCACATAGGTCAGTCATTATTGCACTGTTTATAAGATCATGGGAATAAACCACATATAGCCGGCCGGAGTGGCCGTGCGGTTCTGGGCGCTACAGTCTGGAACCGAGCGACCGCTACGGTCGCAGGTTCGAATCCTGCCTCGGGCATGGATGTGTGTGATGTCCTTAGGTTAGTTAGGTTTAATTAGTTCTAAGTTCTAGGCGACTGATGACCTGAGAAGTTAAGTCGCATAGTGCTCAGAGCCATTTTTGAAACCACATATAACTGCATGTTGCATGACACTCGATCCGACGATGGTCACTTAGCGTCCTGTTGCTGGACCCAGTGATCATCACCAATATCTGGTCTGCGAGGGGAGAAGAGCCGATGGCATAAAGTTCCTCATTCCCAGAATTATTGGTCCCCAGACACTGCATTAATGACCTACGTTAAACATCAAATATTTTCGCAAGAATGGATAGAGATGAGGTGGCGATGTTAAGCATATCGGTGTTCTCGGAATCCTTTGAGGAGAGTTAGCCTTTGTATCGGCAGCAGCTTTCGCCCTCTGCTTGTGTATCTTCGCATTCAGCAACACAAACATGACGGTGCACTCTGGATACTCTCATTACAGTCACGGACAGTAAACAGGTGCACTTAATGCGCATGGCTGAAAGATTAGTGATCAACACGTCTTAACGTAGGAAAAGAAAGAAACTTTCCCTGTCATGTGACTGGATATACTGTACCTCTCCGTGTTTCTGAGCTAACAACAACACAGGATCTCATTGCAGTTCTTCTCGATGTATTGCTGTACCATCTTTAAAAAAAACTTAAAATCCTAAAATAAACAACGTTTCGGTCGTCTTGCAGCGAGCTTCCTCAGGGCGTAGTATTTTAGCATTTTAAGTATTTTATAAGATTAAATAGCAGCATACCCAGGAGGTTTATTTCTGTGACTGACACTGGATCCTATGAATTTATAATAGCACAGGACTTCACTTTTTTTGCCATATCTTTTGGTCTGTCTTGACACTAATGTTTTAATCGAGATGAAAACAGAATGCCTCTTGCTTATTGAACTCATGGTTAGAACGCATTAGTACATGCGTCAGGTCGTGGACATTGACCTATTGAGCAGTGATTGCTCAGAAAGACCACTAACTGCAGAAACTGTTGTGCTGTGTTATTAAATAGGTTCGCTTCGGAGCCGAAAAGCGAAATTAACTGCTTGTCACCTGTGGTTTGGTGGTATTTTATTGTGTGTAAGAAAAAAACACTGATTTTATTGATACTGTTACCATAAATAACAGCCGGTGGCCCCTTTTCCATTTGGCTATAATTCACATGTACCATTGTTAGACGCATACGAAATCAGTTGTTCTTTACCGTCGGGTGGCTTACGTGACCGCACAGCGCCTATCCCGAGTAGCAAACATCTGTTGGCGTAAATGTGTCCATGCTCGGAGAAGACTTCGCACACTTTTGTAGCTTCAAGAATATAGCAGGGATATTACCCTTCAATGTAGGCTGACGTGGGGCTCAGAACATTTTTGGTCAGTATATGGTAAAGGTATTGAAAGCTCTTATGAAAAGAACTACGTTTAGTTTTACTCACTAAGTTTATTAAATGGCTATCTTAAATTTCGGATGTGTTGCCCATGGATGGACCCAGTGACGATTATGACGTCATCTGGATAGTTCACAGCCTGTGGTAGTCCCTGTATAAGCCACTCTAAGTATTTTTGTAACATTGTGGAAGTACTTGCACACAAAAAAGGTAGTCTAATATATTGATTACCATATAAAGTTTTGATTCCGCTTCTAAGGGTATTTACAGATAAGCGTAAGCTAAATATATCCTAGACAAGAACTACCTCCATGATAATTTTGCCAGCGACGTTTCCAGACGTGGAATTCAATAAACACTTCAGTTCGATGGAGTGCTGGTGGGCGTTTTACGTACCATTGCAACGGTACCTGCTAGCGTTATAACTTACATTCTTTTCTGTTCACGAAAAGATTGGTGAATACATGCCTCTATAAGAGTCCTAACTGTAGTAGAGGAGGTAATATGTCAGTTTTACTTTAGAGTACAGCACTGGTGCCAGCAAATGACCACCTTACATTAAATGAGAAAATTCTGGAAAAGTGTAGTGCAGATTCAAAGACACAAGAGTCTGGTGAACAGACAATGGAGAAAACAGCAGCAATAGATCACGAAATCCGTCGTTTTATTACAGCAGCTCTAAATTTAAAATATTACATAGTCATCTTCAGTGCATATAACAACAGCTGACGTAGTCCAAAGCATGCTAGATTTCTGTATGTTCTACTTTCTTCTTCTTCTTTATCGTCGCCTTGTCCCACGTCACGTAGGGTCGGCGTTGCTCTCCTGGATCCTTCTCCTCCATAGTACTCTATCCATTGCCTCTTCCTTCTTCCATCTTTTCTCCCTTAGGTCCCCGGATATATCCTTCCACCTCATCTTCGGTCTTCCTCTCCTTCTCGCTCCTTCAGTCTTTGTATCTTCAACTCTGTTTCCGATATACTCTTCCCTTTTTCTATGTAATGTCCGTACCACCTTAGTCTGCTCTCTTGTATCTTTTTCCCCATGGATCCCACTTTCACAGCTCCTCTAACAAATTCATTTCTAATCCTGTCCTTCCTTGTTACCCCACACATCCACCTCAGCATCCTCATTTCCGCCACTTCCATCTTCCTTTCCTGGGCTACTGTGACTGGCTATGTCTCTGCCCCGCATATCATAGCAGGCCTTACTACCGACTTGTGCACTTCCCCTTTCAACCCAATGCTCACCTTCTTGTCACCCAACACTCCACTCATTTTCCTCCAGTTGTTCCAACCGCAATTTGTTCGGTGTTGTATCTCGCTTTCCAGTCCCTCTGTATGTACGACCCCAGGTATTTAAATTTGCAGACCGATTTCAGCTCATCATCCTGGATCTTGCAAGACCTCATCAGCACATCCTCCTGCTCTACATCAACCAATATTCTTTACTACGTGACACAATGGACTAATGTCGTCTGTTGTTATATACGCTGAAGATGACTATGTAGTAGTCAAAATCTACAGGTGCTGTAATGAAACGATGGATTTGGCTATCGATTGCTGTTCTTTTCTTCGTTATCTATATTCAATGGTCGGTGCACACAACGGGATCATATGGATTCCACTGTGATTCCTCTAGGGAATGTTGCTAACCCGTCTGGGTTCGTCACAAGAACACATTAAACATAAAGATCCCTCAGAATTAAGCAAGAGAGAGAAAAATTCTTACGGAAACGTTTAAACGTTCTTTCCGAATCCCGTTGGCCAGTGGACAAGAAAAGGAACAGATTAATACCGGTACGAAGGTACGTCATTTACTAAAAACCTGCTTCGTATGGACGCTTTATTGTAACATAAGATAAGAAGAGAAGCTATTTAAATTTAGTTCTACGAGGGGCATTCCATAAGCAATGCAACACATTTTTTTTAGCAGTTTAGATTTATTCTGGATTCCAATACACCCATTCCAATAACCATATTATTGCCTACTCTTTAGGCTAGAAAACCCGATTTTTCAGCATAATCTCCTTTCAATACGACGGCCTTGATCCACCTTACATGGTATCACTCTACTGGTCGACGTCGGAGTGAACGTCTCGCTGCATCAATAACCGGCCTCCCCATCATCCACGCACTGCCATGCAGGCGGTAGTCGGAAGGTCCGAGGTCCGGACTGTAGAACGGTGAGGAAGGAAAGTTCAATGCAGTTTTGTGAGCTCCTCTCGGGTTCACCACCATCAGAGACGTCCAGTTGTGCAGCGAGGTGTTTGTGATGCGTCGATCACCTCGAATGAGAGTGTCCGCACGTTTCAACGTTGGAGGAGTCACACCTGTGTGCGGCACGCCGGCTCGTGGGAGGTCGGACAGGTTTGCGTGACCTTTTGCGATTATGACAGACGCCTCATCCGACGATTCACCGTGCTTTTGTTCGGTGGTTTGGTTTACCGTCAAAAGAAACTCAACGTCAGCCATTCTGAAGGCTACGTGTAGCGCTGCCACCTATCAGAACTTCATGAAACTATGGAGGCTGAAGTGGGAATATTCCACGTGTCCCACAATAAATTCCTCGTTTCTCAAACGAAACTGGCCGAAAAAAATTGCATCCCTTACTGAACACTCCTCGTTCATAAGATTCCTGTAAAGTAGATGGGTAAATCACATAACAAATGATTCAAATTGGAGAGAAAGGTGGTTTATGCCACAACTTGAATGCAACAAGAGATCAGTCGTGGGATGCATCCTGAGGCTTTAAGGAGTAGCTAATTTGGCAAAGGAAGACAGTGTAGGGAGTGACAACTGTAGAAGGAGACTGGGGCATGAACACAGAATGCAGGTACAAAAGGATGGGGGATGCAGTGGTTATGCACAGGTTTGCACAGGAGTGCTTCATGAAACCGGCCCTCAGAGCGATGACTACAACGCCACCATTCAACTTCTGGGCTCTGAGGGTTTGTGAATGAGAAGGAGGCGCTTGGGCTGCGTACGTACTTGGCGAGGTCTGCGCGGTACTTCCTCTTGGTGGGCGCGGCGGGCGCCATGCGCTCCAGGTCGGCCTTGACGCGCCAGCAGCAGCGCGCCGTCAGTGCGAACAGCACCACGTTCACCAGCAGCTGCGCGCCCACCGGCGCCGAGAACACCTCCAGGTACTCCGTCTTGCCCTCTGCGGACACACACGCGATCCGTCACGTGGCGCCAGAAATGGAACACGTGCTTCAGATGGCAAACAGTATGACAAGGCAACATTAGGTACCTTAAATTTATCCATGTTGTATGGGATTGATTGAGGTCACCTGATGATGGCAGGGTGCTGCCGAAACATGCGGTGATAATAAATACACTACTGGCTATTAAAATTGCTACACAAAAAAGAAATGCAGATGATAAACGGGTATTCATTGGACAAATATATTATACTAGAACTGATATGTAATTACATTTTCACGCAATTTGGGTGCATATATCCTGAGAAATCAGTGCCCAGAACAACCACCTCTGGCCGTAATAATGGCCTTGATAAGCCTGGGCAATTAAGTGAAACAGAGCTTGGATGGCGTGTTCAGGTACAGCTGCCCATGCTGCTTCAACACGATATCACAGTTCGTGAAGAGTAGCGACTGGCGTATTGTGACGAGCCAATTGCTCGGCACCATTGACCACGGGTTTTCAGTTGGTGAGAGATACGGAGAATGGGCTGGCCAGGGCAGCAGTCGAACATTTTCTGTATCCAGAAAGACCCGTACAGAACCTACAACATGCGGTCGTGCATTATCCTGCTGAAATGTAGGGTTTCGCAGAGTTCGAATGAAGGGTAGAGCCACGGGTCGTAACAAATCTCATATGTAACGTCCACTGTTCAAAGTGCCGTCAATGCGAACAACAGTTGACCGAGACGTGTAAGCAATGGCACCCCATACTACCACGCCAGGTAATACGCCAGTATGCCGATGACGAATACGCGCTTCCAATGTACGTTCACCGCAATGTCGCCAAAGACGGATGCGACCATAATGATGCTGTAAACAGAACCTGGATTCATCAAAAAAAATGACGTTTGCCATTCGTGCACCCAGGTTCGTCATTGAGTACACCATCGCAGGCTCTCCTATCTCTGATGCAGCGTCAAGGGTAACCGCAGCCATGGTCTCCGAGATGATAGTCCATGCTACTGCAAACGTCGTCGAACTGTTCGTGCAGATGGTTGTTGTCGTGCAAACGTCCCCATATGTTGACTCGAGACGTGGCTGCACGATCCGTTACAGCCATGCGGATAAGATGTCTGTCATCTCGACTGCTAGTGATACGAGGCCGTTGGGATCCAGCACGGCGTTCCGTATTACCCTTCTGAATCCACCGATTCCATATTCTGCTAACAGTCATTGGATCTCGACCAACGCGAGCAGCAATGTCGCGATGCGATAAACCGCAATCGCGATAGGCTACAATCCAACCTTTATCAAAGTCGGGAACGTGATGGTACGCATTTCTCCTCCTTGCACGAGGCATCACAAGAACATTTCACCAGGCAACGGCGGGCAACTGCTGTTTGTGTATGAGAAATCGGTTGGAAACTTTCCACATGTCAGCACGTTGTAGGTGTCGCCACCGGCGCCAACCTTGTGTGAATGCTCTGAAAAGCTGATCATTTGCATATCACAGCATCTTCTTCCTGTCGGTTAAATTTCGCATCTGTAGCACGTCATCGTCGTGGTGTAGCAATTTTAATGGCCAGTAGTGTATTAAAAATACTTATACTCCCTGCATCTTAAAACATCCTCGAGTAAAACACATCAAGTGCGGAAACGTTTTATGTACTGTGCTGTAATTTGAAATTTGTTTTGGTACAACACATGATGTACATAGTACAATACACCTTTACTATAAGACAAGGATATCTGAATAATTAATGTGATATAATATCTTGAAAAAATAGTTAAATAGTAAATAAAATTAAAAACGAAAACGAAAATACACTGACAGAATAATCACAACACCAGAAAATACTTAATATGGAGTAATAAAATTTCGGAAATACATTTGTCTAGGTAACGTTTGTAAACGATTAACATTGCAAGATCAGTGGTTAATACACTCCTGGAAATGGAAAAAAGAACACATTGACACCGGTGTGTCAGACCCATCATACTTGCTCCGGACACTGCGAGAGGGCTGTACAAGCAATGATCACACGCACAGCACAGCGGACACACCAGGAACCGCGGTGTTGGCCGTCGAATGGCGCTAGCTGCGCAGCATTTGTGCACCGCCGCCGTCAGTGTCAGCCAGTTTGCCGTGGCATACGGAGCTCCATCGCAGTCTTTAACACTGGTAGCATGCCGCGACAGCGTGGACGTGAACCGTATGTGCAGTTGACGGACTTTGAGCGAGGGCGTATAGTGGGCATGCGGGAGGCCGGGTGGACGTACCGCCGAATTGCTCAACACGTGGGGCGTGAGGTCTCCACAGTACATCGATGTTGTCGCCAGTGGTCGGCGGAAGGTGCACGTGCCCGTCGACCTGGGACCGGACCGCAGCGACGCACGGATGCACGCCAAGACCGTAGGATCCTACGCAGTACCGTAGGGGACCGCACCGCCACTTCCCAGCAAATTAGGGACACTGTTGCTCCTGGGGTATCGGCGAGGACCATTCGCAACCGTCTCCATGAAGCTGGGCTACGGTCCCGCACACCGTTAGGCCGTCTTCCGCTCACGCCCCAACATCGTGCAGCCCGCCTCCAGTGGTGTCGCGACAGGCGTGAATGGAGGGACGAATGGAGACGTGTCGTCTTCAGCGATGAGAGTCGCTTCTGCCTTGGTGCCAATGATGGTCGTATGCGTGTTTGGCGCCGTGCAGGTGAGCGCCACAATCACGACTGCATACGACCGAGGCACACAGGGCCAACACCCGGCATCATGATGTGGGGAGCGATCTCCTACACTGGCCGTACACCACTGGTGATCGTCGAGGGGACACTGAATAGTGCACGGTACATCCAAACCGTCATCGAACCCATCGTTCTACCATTCCTAGACCGGCAAGGGAACTTGCTGTTCCAACAGGACAATGCACGTCCGCATGTATCCCGTGCCACCCAACGTGCTCTAGAAGGTGTAAGTCAACTACCCTGGCCAGCAAGGTCTCCGGATCTGTCCCCCATTGAGCATGTTTGGGACTGGATGAAGCGTCGTCTCACGCGGTCTGCACGTCCAGCACGAACGCTGGTCCAACTGAGGCGCCAGGTGGAAATGGCATGGCAAGCCGTTCCACAGGACTACATCCAGCATCTCTACGATCGTCTCCATGGGAGAATAGCAGCCTGCATTGCTGCGAAAGGTGGATATACACTGTACTAGTGCCGACATTGTGCATGCTCTGTTGCCTGTGTCTATGTGCCTGTGGTTCTGTCAGTGTGATCATGTGATGTATCTGACCCCAGGAATGTGTCAATAAAGTTTCCCCTTCCTGGGACAATGAATTCACGGTGTTCTTATTTCAATTTCCAGGAGTGTATAAGCGCGAGATAAACCATTACAAATGTGAAATGCTGGTGCCTTAATAAGCGGTGTAACCGCCAGAACGTTGAATGCAAGCACGCAAACGAGCACGCTTTGTGTTGTCCAGGAGCCGGATGTCAGCTGATGGCATGGAATTCCATGTCTGTTGCACTTGGTACGTCAATACAGGAACGGTTAACGCTGTTTGTGGATGACGCTGGAGTTGTCGTCCGATGATGCCCCATACGCTCACGATTGGAGACAAATCTGGTGATCGAGCAGGCCAAGGCAACATGTCGACATTCTGTAGAGCATGTTGGGTCACAACGGCGGTATACGAGCGAGCGTTACCCTTTTGGAGAACATACCCTGGAATGCTGTTCTTGGTTCACCGCACACCAGGTCGAATCACCAGACTGACGTATAAATTTGCAGCCAGGGTGAATGGGATAGCAACGAGAGTGCTTCTGTTATCATAGGAAACCGCTCCTCAGACCATAACTCCAGCGGTCGGTCCAGTGTGTCTAGCATGTAGACAGATTGGCTGCAGGCCCTCAACTGGCTTTCTCCTAACCAATACACGACCATCACTGGCACCGAGGCAGAACCAGCTTTCATCAGAAAACACAACAGACCTCCACCCTGCCTTACAATGAGATCTCGCTTCGCACCCCTGAAATCACACTACAGGCGTCTGTTTCAGGGTTGTCCTTCAAGTAACCGATTTGTAACAGTTCGTTGCGTCACTGTGGTACCGACTGCTGCCCAAATTGTTGCTGCAGTTGCAGTACGATGCGCTAGAGCCATACGCCGAATACGATGGTGTTCCCTCTCGGTAGTGCCAGGTAGCCATTCAGAGCCCGGTCTTCTTGCGAAAGTACATCCTTGTGACCACCGCGGCCAGCAATCGTGTACAGTGGCTACATTTTTGTCAAGTCTTTCTTCAGTATCGGAGAAGGAACATACAGCTTGTTGTAGCCCTATTATGTGATCTCATTCAAGCTCAGTGACATGTTGATAATGGTGTCTTTGTCACCCTAAAGGCACTCTTGGCTAACATCAACTCACCATATCCATTCACAAAGGTAACTAAAGTTCACGGCCGTTGCAGTGTGAATTTATGGCAAACCTATTTGCGTCCTCATAGTGGGGCTACTAGCGCCACTCTTATGCAGTTGGTGCGAAATTTGAATAGGCATCATGTTTCAGATGTAGAAAGTAGCTTACTATCTTTCTTTTCTGTCGCACAACTCCTTCTTGATGTTGTGATTTTTTATCCATCAGTGTATACTGGTGTGGTTCAACACATAGCGAAAGATTATTCATAGTCACTTTCTACAATCCTCGCACAGTCATTGTCTATAGAATCATAATCATTTCTTTCTTTGGTACCTATTGAAGAATGTCTTTCCTGGGCAACACTCGTGATGCTGTACCATTGTGATGTGCATTTTTCAGTCTTCCTCGTCCCCTTCCTTGACCTGTTCTTTCTCCGCTCCCTCTTCCTACACTCTTGGTAACTAAGATCTGGGAATGGGTTATGTTGTTACAGAACTCGTGGTAAAGTGGAGTTCATCTCCTGAGATTTTTTGCATATCTCAGATTTCACTGCAAAAAGGAAAGATGAGTGGTATACAACATGAATGCACAAGAACCAAGAGAGAATAATAGGCCTGAAAGACCAAGAAAGAAGTGTTCGGATTAAAAAGGGAGTAAGACAGGGATGCAGTCTTTCGCTCCTGCTGTTGTAAAGGAAATAAAAGAAAGGTTCAAAAGTGAAATTAAAAGTCGGAGTGAAAAGATATCAGCGATAACATTCGCTGATGACGTTGCTATCCTCAGTGAACGTAAAGGAGAATTACAGGATATGCTGGATGGAATGAATAGAGTTTACGGATTGATAGTAAACCGGAAAAAGACAAAGGTAATGAGAAGTAGCATAAATAAGAATAGAGAGAAACTTAACATCAAAATTGGTGATCACGAAGTAGACATGTAGCAAAATAACCCATGACAGACGAATGGCTTCAAATGATTCATTTTTTTTTTTGTGGTTTTAGGGCGCACAACTACAATGGTCATTAGCGCCCAGACTAAGTTAGGAATGCACTGCGAAGCACAAGGTTAAAACAGCAACTAAAAGGGTCAACACTATAAAAGATATAATAACAGGCAAAGGATTAAAAAAGAACAGCATAATCAAATGTCCTTAGACAGGTTTGTCAAGTGGATAAAACGAAGAACGCGAGCAGCTGCTCCTGGGTCATCCGCTAAAATGGCATCCACAATACACGCCAGGCCAAGATCAACGCACAGTGTATTAAAATTCGGACAGGACGTTAAAATGTGGCGTACCGTCAGCAATTGCCCACATGGGCAGAACGGCGCCGGCGCAGCCGTCAGCAGATGGCGATGGCTGAACCGGCGGTGTCCAATTCGTAACCGGGCCAAAACGACCTCCTCCCGCCGAGATGGGCGTGAAGAGGTCGTCCAAGCCGTGGGAAGAGGTTTCAAGGCCCGAAGTTTGTTGTCCGTAAGAGTAGTCCAATCGGCATGCCACAGCGATAAAATGCGCTGACAAATGACCCTCCTACAATCAGATGAAGGGACACAACAAGAAGCTGTCCGAGGCTGGAGGACCGCAGCCTTGGCCGCGGCATCTGCAGCTTCGTTCCCAGGGATACCGACATGGCCAGGAACCCACATAAAGGTAACAGGAGAACCGTCGTCCGCCAGCTGCTGAAGAGAGCATTGGATCCGGTGCACGAAAGGGTGAACCGGATACGGATCACTGAGCCTCTGGATGGCGCTCAGGGAATCAGAGCAGATGACATAAGCAGAATGTCGGTGGCGGCAGATGTAAAGAACAGCCTGGTAGAGGGCAAATGGCTCAGCGGTGAAGACCGAACAAAGGCCATGGAGCCTGTATTTGAAACTGTGTGCCCCGACAATAAAAGAACACCCGACACCGTCATTGGTCTTAGAGCCATCTGTATAAATGAAGATCATATGAATGAACTTCGAACGAAGTTCGATAAAGCGGGAGCGATATACCGAAGTTGGGGTAACGCGAACCTGAGCCTGGCGCTAAGGTGGCGTTTTGCTCTCGCCCACTCGAAAGGTTGCAGGGAGTGAAAAATCAAGGTGCTGAAGGAGGCGACGAAAGCGAACTCCAGGGGGTAGCAGGGCAGATACATACAACCCGGTTTGACAGTCGAGAGAGTCGTCAAAAAAGGAACGATAAGACGGGTGGTCTGGTATTGACAATAGCCGACAGGCATACCGACAAAGCAGTATATCGCGCCGGTAGGGTAGTGGCAATTCACCGGCTTCAGCATGAAGACTCTCGACAGGACTAGTATAGAACGCTCCGATCGAAAGATGTAACCCCCGATGTTGTATAGAGTTGAGGCGGCGTAAGATGGACGGCCGTGCAAAGGAGTATACAAAGCTCCCATAATCCAGCTTTGAGCGGACGATCGACCGATGTAGGCGAAGTAGGACGGTTCGATCCGCTCCTCACGACATACCGCTGAGACACGGAGGACATTTAGAGAACGGGTACAACGGGCAGCCAAATATGACACATGTGGAGACCAGCTAAGTTTCCTGTCAAATGTAAGACCGAAAAATTTTGTTGTCTCCACGAATGGCAGAGCAACGGGGCCGAATCGTAAGGGCGGTGGGAGAAACTCTTTGTAGCGCCAGAAGTTAATACAGACCGTCTTCTCGGCAGAAAAACGGAAGCCATTGGCGACACTCCACGAGTAAAGACCGTCAAGACAACACTGAAGACAGCGATCCAGGAAACATGTACGCTGCACGCTGCAATAGATGGTAAAATCGTCCACGACAAGGGAGCCTAATACACTCCTGGAAATTGAAATAAGAACACCGTGAATTCATTGTCCCAGGAAGGGGAAACTTTATTGACACATTCCTGGGGTCAGATACATCACATGATCACACTGACAGAACCACAGGCACATAGACACAGGCAACAGAGCATGCACAATGTCGGCACTAGTACAGTGTATATCCACCTTTCGCAGCAATGCAGGCTGCTATTCTCCCATGGAGACGATCGTAGAGATGCTGGATGTAGTCCTGTGGAACGGCTTGCCATGCCATTTCCACCTGGTGCCTCAGTTGGACCAGCGTTCGTGCTGGACGTGCAGACCGCGTGAGACGACGCTTCATCCAGTCCCAAACATGCTCAATGGGGGACAGATCCGGAGATCTTGCTGGCCAGGGTAGTTGACTTACACCTTCTAGAGCACGTTGGGTGGCACGGGATACATGCGGACGTGCATTGTCCTGTTGGAACAGCAAGTTCCCTTGCCGGTCTAGGAATGGTAGAACGATGGGTTCGATGACGGTTTGGATGTACCGTGCACTATTCAGTGTCCCCTCGACGATCACCAGTGGTGTACGGCCAGTGTAGGAGATCGCTCCCCACACCATGATGCCGGGTGTTGGCCCTGTGTGCTCGGTCGTATGCAGTCCTGATTGTGGCGCTCACCTGCACGGCGCCAAACACGCATACGACCATCATTGGCACCAAGGCAGAAGCGACTCTCATCGCTGAAGACGACACGACTCCATTCGTCCCTCCATTCACGCCTGTCGCGACACCACTGGAGGCGGGCTGCACGATGTTGGGGCGTGAGCGGAAGACGGCCTAACGGTGTGCGGGACCGTAGCCCAGCTTCATGGAGACGGTTGCGAATGGTCCTCGCCGATACCCCAGGAGCAACAGTGTCCCTAATTTGCTGGGAAGTGGCGGTGCGGTCCCCTACGGCACTGCGTAGGATCCTACGGTCTTGGCGTGCATCCGTGCGTCGCTGCGGTCCGGTCCCAGGTCGACGGGCACGTGCACCTTCCGCCGACCACTGGCGACAACATCGATGTACTGTGGAGACCTCACGCCCCACGTGTTGAGCAATTCGGCGGTACGTCCACCCGGCCTCCCGCATGCCCACTATACGCCCTCGCTCAAAGTCCGTCAACTGCACATACGGTTCACGTCCACGCTGTCGCGGCATGCTACCAGTGTTAAAGACTGCGATGGAGCTCCGTATGCCACGGCAAACTGGCTGACACTGACGGCGGCGGTGCACAAATGCTGCGCAGCTAGCGCCATTGGACGGCCAACACCGCGGTTCCTGGTGTGTCCGCTGTGCCGTGCGTGTGATCATTGCTTGTACAGCCCTCTCGCAGTGTCCGGAGCAAGTATGGTGGGTCTGACACACCGGTGTCAATGTGTTCTTTTTTCCATTTCCAGGAGTGTACATCAGCTGGGAGGCAATCCATTACTGGATTGATCGCTATGGCGAAGAGAGCGTCGCTCAAAACTGAGCCATGTGGCACCCCATTCTCCTGGCGAAAGGCGTCGGACAGGACAGAACCCACACGTACCCTGAACTGTCGATCCATTAAAAAGGCACGAATAAAAAGAGGGAGGCGACCGCGAAGGCCCCATGTACGCATGGTGCGGAGAATGCCCGCCCTCCAACAGGTGTCGTAAGCCTTCTCCAAATCAAAGAACACAGCCACTGTCTGGCGCTTCCGCAAGAAGTTATTCATAATGAAGGTCGACAAGGTAACCAGATGGTCAACAGCAGAGCGGCGCCTACGAAATCCACATTGTACATTGGTAAGTAGGCGTCGAGATTCGAGCAGCCAAACCAAACGAGAATTAACCATTCGTTCCATCACCTTACAGACACAGCTGGTAAGGGAGATCGGTCGATAACTGGAAGGCAAGTGCTTGTCCTTTCCCGTCTTAGGAATCGGGACAACAATAGATTCGCCCCAGCATGTGGGAACATGACCCTCAATCCAGATGCGATTATAAGTACGAAGAAGAAAACCTTTACCCGCAGGAGAAAGGATCTTCAGCATCTGAATATGAATAGAATCAGGCCCTGGGGCGGAGGACCGTTACCGGGCAAGTGCATTTTCGAGTTCCTGCATGGTGAATGGGGCATTATAACTTTCACGATTCGAGGGGCGGAAGTTAGGTGGCCTTGCCTCCTCTGCCTGTTTTCGGGGGAGGAAGGCAGGGTGGTAATGAGCGGAGCTCGAAACCTCTGCGAAAAAGCGGCCGAAGGCATTGGAGACATCCTCAGGGGCCACAAGGATGTCATTTGCGACCGTCAAGCCAGAAACTGGTGAGTGGACCTTAGTGCCAGATAGCCGGCGCAGGCTACCCCAGACAACAGAAGAAGGAGTAAAACTGTTGAAGGCGCATGTCAAAGCAGCCCAGCTGGCTTTCTTGCTTTCTTTGATAACACGACGACACTGCGCACGTAATCGTTTATAATTGATACAATTCGCCATCGTAGGGTGGCGTTTAAAGGTGCGTAAAGCACGTCGACGAGCACGTAAAGCGTCTCTACATGCTGCGGTCCACCAAGGGACTGGTACGCGACGTGGAGAAGAAGTAGTGTGAGGGATGGAATATTCAGCAGCAGTGAGAATGACTTCCGTGAGGTGTGCGACCTGACTATCGCAGCTTGCGAAGGTTTGATCTTGAAAGGTCGCCCTGGAAGAGAAGAGCCCCCAGTCTGCTTTGGAGATGTTCCAACTAGTTGAGCACGGAGAGGGGGTATGATGCAGGAGATGGATAACACAAGGGAAGTGGTCGCTCGAATACGTATCAGAAAGTGCGTACCACTCAAACCGGCGTGCAAGTTGGGTAGTACATATAGAGAGGTCTAAATAGGAATAGGTATGGGTTGTGTCCGAAAGAAAAGTAGGGGCGCCAGTATTGAGGCAGACAAGATTCAGGTGGTTGAAAAGGTCTGCTAATATCGAGCCTCTCGGGTAGGATGCTGGAGAGCCCCAAAGGGGATGGTGGGCATTGAAGTCTCCAGTCAACAAAAATGGTGCAGGTAGCTGAGCAATAATTTGCATCATGTCTGCCCTGGTAACGGCAGACGACGATGGAGTGTAAATGGTACAAATGGAAAATGTAAAAGTGGGGAGAGTAATTCGGACGGCAACTGCCTGCAGGTCGGTGTGCAATGTGATGGGATCGTAGTAAATATCATCCCGGACCAGCAACATAACCCCTCCATGAGCCGGAATACCTGCCACAGGAGGTAGGTCAAAACGCACAGAGGCATAGTGTGCCAAGTCAATTTGATCGCATGGGCGTAGCTTCGTTTCCTGGAGAGCTACGACGAGCGGACAGTGCAAGCGTAGCAGCAACTTTAAGTCCTCTCGGTTGGAGCGAATGCCGCGAATATTCCAATGAAGAAGTGCCATCGTGAGAAGAAAAAGAAAAAGGAGAAGCAAGAAGGGGTCACCTCGAAGGCCGCTGAGGGCCTGGCTTCGAGCGAGCACTGCCGCCGCTATCAATAGGCGGAGAGTCATCGTCCGTTTGTTCAATAGGTTCGTCGGCCATCTTGTTAAGATGGCCGGGAGGGGGAGCTTCCTCCACCGGTGAACGGCCAGATGTTCGGCTACCAACGGTGCGGCCAGGCGAAACGGATGACGGCCTGGGGCGGCAACCGCTGGGTGGCGCAGGAGAAGAAACGCGCCGTGGCGGAGAAGGAGAACTGTGCTTCCTATGAGCCTTCTTGGAAGGTCGTTTAGTCAAAGTACTGGTCGATGGCTGGGAGTTCGAGGTACGTAGGAAGTCTGCACGGGACGGTTCCTTCTTGAAGGTCCGTGCATCTGACTTCTGGGTCTTAGTCTTGGCAGAAGCTGATGAAGGTGCTTGTGTCTTAGGGGTGACGGGAGAAAGAGGAGACGTTGACCGGGCGATCTTAGCACTGGCCGAACGGACGACCGTAGTGCTAAAGGTAAGATCGCATGTCTGCGTCGACACCTCCATGGTAGTCCGAGGAGAGGCGAGGACAGTACTGTATTTCCCCGCTGGGAGCAGCGTGGGCTTCCTACTAGCAAATAGCTTGCAAGCAGCCGAGGTGGACACTTTCACTTTGACCCGAATTTCCTGTATGCAGCGTTCATCCTTGTTGATGGGACAGTCGCGGGAGGACGCTCTGCATGGTCACCCTGACAGTTCACGCAACGAGGAGACGGAGGTGGACAGTCACCCTCATGGGCGTCCCTGCCACAAGTGACACATTTAGCCGCATTAGAACAAGACTGGCGAGTGTGATTAAAACGCTGACACTGGTAGCAGCGCGTAGGTGTCGGGACATAGGGGCGAACAGAAATAACCTCATAGCCCGCTTTGATGCGCGACGGCAGCTAAACACTATCAAAGGTCAAGAAAAGTGTCCGGGTCGATACAAGGTCATTGTTGACCTTTTTCATGACCCTATGGACAGCCGTCACGCCCTGCTCAGCGAGGAAAGACTGAATCTCCTCGTCAGTCAATCCGTCGAGTGATCTAGTATATACCACTCCACGAGACGAATTCAAAGTGCGGTGAGCCTCCACCCGGACAGGGAACGTGTACAGGAGTGTGGCACGAAGCAGTTTTTGTGCCTGAAAGGCGCTCTCAGTTTCTAACAACAAGGTACCGTTACGCATCCTGGTACAAGACTTGACAGATCCGGCTATGGCATCTACGACCTTCTGAATAACGAAAGGGTTGACAGATGAAAACTCCTTTCCGTCAACAGATCTAGAAACTACGAGGAACCTTGGGGCAGGCGGTAGTACTTTTGTCACTGGTGGCTGGTCAAGTTTCCGTTTTTGGGCAGAAGTCGAGAGAGAAGAAGAAGAGAAATCCATTGCGGAGGAATCCCCTATGATTGCCAGCGTCTCCGATGGCGCGCTCCTTCCTTGTGGGGACCCTCTCAGAGGGCCTTAGGTGAATGTTTACATCTCAGGTCACACCTCCCGAGAAAAGGACGGAGGGACCAATCGGCATGGTCGGAAGGTGTCAGCTCAGGCAATCACCCCTCCCTGGGCCTGGCTTTTACCAGAGGGTATGTGCGTGCCTTACTTGTCTACCCAGGGCGGGGAATTACGCGTTACCCCGTCACCGGCTACATGTGCGAACGCGTGGGTCGGCCTTCAGGCACGCACAGGGAGGAGAGAAGAAGAGGGGGAAAAAAAGGGAGAGAGGGAGAGAAAGGACAGACTGTTTCAAACGCCGAGGCGGAGACCAGAGGGTGGAGTAGAAGGCAAGGAGTAGAAGGCAAGAAGGCAAGAAGCAGAAGGCAAGGAGTAGAAGGGAAGTAGTAGAAGGCAAGGAGTAGAAGGCAAGGAATAGAAGGCAGGGTAAAAAGCAAGGAAGACAGTGAGAGGGAGAAGGACAAAGAAAGGAACCAAACAAAGGAAGGAAGAAACAAGAATAAGAGAAAAACCAAAATGACCACAAATATAATTCGTGGAACCGTCCATCTCCGGACGCAGGCGCAAACTACCCCCTTGAGGGGGAGGGACTCCTTTTAGTCGCCTCTTACGACAGGCAGGAATACCTCCGGCCTATTCTAACCCCCGGAGCCGCAGGGGGGTCAAATGGTTCAAATGGCTCTGAGCACTATGGGACTTAACTTCTGAGGTCATCAGTCCCCTACTTAAACCTAACTAACCTAAGGACATCACACATATCCATACCCGAGACAGGATTCAAACCTGCGACCGTAGCAGTCGCGCGGTTCCGGACTGAAGCGCCTAGAACCGCACGGCCACCGTGGCCGGCAAAGACGAATTAAGGAGGACATAAAAGGCAGGCAACCACATGGCTAAAAGAAGTCTACTCATATCAAACATAGGCCTTAATTTGGGATGGAAATTTCTGAGAATATAAGTTTGGAACTCGGCGTTGTATGGTTGTGAATAATGGACAGTGGGAAAACCGGGCAGAAGAGGATCGAAGCGTTTGAAATGTGGTGCTACAGAGGAATGTTGAAGATTAGATGGACTTACACGGTCAAGACTGAGGAGGTTCTCCGCAAAATCGGTGAAGAGAGGAACGAATGGAAAACACTGAAAAGCAGAAGGGTCAGCATAATAAGACATCTGATAAGACATCAGGGAATAACTTCCATGGTAACAGAGGAAGCGGCAGAGGATAAAAACTCTAGAGGAAGACAGAGATTGGAATACACGTAGCAAATAATTAAGGTCGTAGGGTGCAAATACTACACATAAAGAGACTAGCGCAGGGGAGAAATTCGTGGCCGACCGCCCATCAAACTAATCATGTCTCAAAAAAGAGGAGAGAGAGAGAAGCTTACACAGTACACCCATTGGCTGCACAACGTCAAAGATGAAGTGCCCCATGCGGTGGGTACCCTCAGTCTGGACAGAACGAGTTCAGCTGATACCGTGTGTCAGGCCCATTCTGCAAGAGGCTGTCACAGTGTTAAGATACTTCGTTCCCGTCTCGTGACACGCCAAACCATTCGTTCCACTGTCGGGCAGTGGGCTCTCTCGAGAAAAACTTCAAAAATCTTATTCAATTGCTCGTAAGCATGGAAGCGACAGTACCTGCCATCCAAGGCGACATTTCTACGAGTTGAATGGATTACAAGTATAAAAGCTTTTTCAATAGCTGAAATGCCATTTGATGCACATTTAGAGTCGAAAAAAAGCGTAGTTGTTGACTTGTTGAGAGGAATAGAATGTTGTTGTTCTCCTCATTCCGAAGACTGGTTTGATGCAGTTCTACATGCTACTCACTCTCTTGTGCAATTTCTGTTTCTTCGCCCGGGGACTGGGTGTTTGTGATACCCTCATCATCTCACCATCATTCTGGAAGTGCCGAGACTGGAAATGGAAAGATTTGGAACTTGTACGGGCGCTGATGACCACGATGTTGAGGGCCCCACAAACCGACATCAACATCATCTCCTGTGCAAGCCTCTTCATCTCCGAATAACTACTGCAACCTACATCCTTTTGAATCTGATTGCTGTATTCATCTCTTGGTCTCCCTTTACGATATTACCCCCAACATCTCCCTGTAGTACTATAAATTGATGATTCCTTGATGTCTCAGAATGTGTTCCATCAACTTATCTCTTCTTCCAGTCAGGTTGCGCCACAAATTTCTTTTCTGTCCTGTACTGTTCAGTATATCCTCATTAGTTACGTAATCTACCCATCTAATCTTCAGCGTTCTCCTGTAGCACTACACTTCAGAAGCTCCTATTGTCTTCTTGTCTAAACCGTTTATCGTCGTTGTTTCAATTCCGTACGTGGCTACATTCCATACAAATACTTTCAGAAAAGACTTCCTAACACTTAAATCCATCTTCGATGTTAACAAATTTCTCTTCTTCAGAAACTCTTTTCTTTCCATTACCAATCTACATTTTATGCCCTATCTACTTCGGCCATCATTAGATATTTTGGTGCCCAAATAGCAAAATACATCCATTACTTTGTCTTGTTTCCTAATCTAATTCCCTCAGCTTCATATACCCTCCTTTCAAGACACTGTCCATTCCATTCAACTGAACTTGCAAGTCCTATGCTGTCTCTGAAAATTGGAATGTCATCGGCAAACATCAAAGTTTTTGTTTTTCCTTCCTGGACATTATTTCCTACTCCGAATTTTTCTTTGGTTTCCTTTGCTGCTTGCTTGATGCACAGACTGAATAACATCGGGGATAGGTTACGACCTTGTCTCACTCCTTTCTCAAACACTGTTTCCCTTTCATGACCGTCAAGTCTTATAACTTCCGTCTGGTTTCTGTACAAATTGTACGTATCCTTTCGCTCCCTGTATTTTACGCCTACTACCTTCAGAACTTCAAAGAGAGTATTCAAGTCAACATTGTCAAAAGCGTTCTCTAAGTCTGCAAATGCTCTAAACATAGTTTTGCCTTTCCTTAACCTACCGTCTAAGAGAAGTCGTAGGGTAAGTACTGCCTCGCGTGTTCCTACTTTTCTCCCGAATCCAAAAAGATCATCCCCGAGGTCGGCTTCTACCAGTTTTTCCATTCTTCTGTAAATAGTTCGTGTGAGTATTTTTTCAACCATTAGTAGAATGGAGGTCGAGTTAGCACTTACGCTGGATGAAGCAGGAGACGCGGCCGAGGCCGAACATCCTGCCGGTGGCGCTGAGGTAGTAGGCGACGCCGGTGATGACGGTGGGCACGCCCCACGCGTACAGGGAGTACAGCGTGAAGAGCCGGCGGGTCCTGCTGCGGCGGGAGCTCTCCCTCGAGCTGCGCACCGCCCTGCACACCAAACACCGGACACTTCAGCGAACTATACTGTGCTAGTAGCATTCTCTGTAAAGTGTTGAGACACTGCAAGACGACAAGTGAAGCGATGACATTTTGGAATCAGCAAATATACTGAGGTGACAAGTCATCAGATAGCGATATGTAAATATACACTACTGGCCATTAAAACAGCTACACGAAGAAGAAATGCAGATGATAAACCGGTATTCATTGGACAAATATATTATACTAGAACTGACATGTGATTACATTTTACGCAATTTGGGTGCATACATCCTGAGAAATCAGTACCCACAACAAACAACTCTCGCCGTAATAACGGCCTTTATACGCCTGGGCAATGAGTCAAACAGAGCTTGGATGGCGTGTACAGGTAGGTACAGCTGCCCATGCAGCTTCAACACGATACCACAGTTCATCAAGAGTAGTGACTGGCGTATTGTGACGAGCCAGTTGCAGGGCCACCATTGACCAGCCGTTTATCAGTTGGTGAGAGATCTGGAGAATGTGCTAGCCAGGGCAGCAGTCGAACATTTTCTGTATCCAGAAAGGCCCGTACAGGACCTGCAACATGCGGTCGTGCGTTATCCTGCTGAAATGTAGGGTTTCGCAGGGATCGAATTAAGGGTAGAGCCACGGGTCGTAACACATCTGAAATGTAACGTCCACTGTTCAAAGTGCCGTCAATGCGAACAAGAGGTGACCGAGACGTGTAATCAATGGCACCCTATACCATCACCCCGAGTGATACGCCAGTATGGCGAGGACGAATACACGCTTCCAACGTGCGTTCACCTCGATGTCGCCAAACACGGATGCGACCATCATGATGCTGTAAACAGAACCTGGATTCATCCGAAAAAATGACGTTTTGCCATTCGTGCATCCAGGTTCGTCGTTGAGTACACCAGCGGAGGCGCTCCTATGTTTGATGCAGCGTCAAGGGTAACCGCAGCCATGGTCTCCGAGCTGATAGTCCATGCTACTGGAAACGTCGTCGAACTGTTCGTGCAGATAGATGTTGTCTTGCAAACGTCCCCATCTGTTGACTCAGGGATCGAGACGTAGCTGCACGATCCGTTACAACCATGTGGATAAGATGGCTGTCATCTCGATTGCTAGTGATACGAGGCCGTTGGGATCCAGCACGGCGTTCCGTATTACCCTCCTGAACCCACCGATTCCATATTCTGCTAACAGTCATTGGATCTCGACCGACGCGAGCAGCAATGTCGCGATACGATAAACCGCAATCGCTGTAGGCTACATCCGTATTACCCTCCTGAACCCACCGATTCCATATTCTGCTAACAGTCATTGGATATCGACCGACGCGAGCAGCAATGTCGCGATACGATAAACCGCAATCGCTATAGGCTACAATCCGACCTTTATCAAAGTCGGAAACGTGATGGTACGCATTTCTCCTCCTTACACGTGGCATCACAACAACGTTTCACCAGGCAACGCCGGTCAAGTGCTATTTGTGTATGAGAAATCGGTTGGAAACTTTCCTCATGTCAGCACGTTGTAGGTGTCGCCACCGGCGCCAACCTTGTGTGAATGCTCTGAAAAGCTAATCATTTGCATATCATGGCATCTTCTTCATGTCGGTTAAATTTCGCGTCTGTAGCACGTCATCTTCGTGGTGTAGCAATTTTAATGGCCAGTAGTGTAGAAGTGATATGTACTGAACCAAGCAATCATTTGAAGGCCCAGTTTCATCAGTGTCGAATCCAAACGAAACGTAGCGGTGACGTTGCGCTCCTCTAACTGCACCATCACGTGACGTGACGTTGCGCATTACCTCCAGTGCGAATATATCAGAGTCCTCAGGTGGTGAAATTGTTATTTCGGTGTAGCGAGAGAACTGGGAGTGTATGTCGACTTCCCATGAACATTAACTAATTGTGGAGTGACGTGTCCGCGATAGTAATACGAGCTGTGACACGGTGTGTCTCGCCTGCAGACGGAGGCTGCCGCCGTGATGTGGGACGGCCGTGACGTGGCCTCTAAAATGGTGAGCACAACGCGGCCGCGAGCAGCCCGTCACGTCCGAGCCTGAGGCAGCGTGTGAACCTAGTCACGGAGTCAGGTGGCGAATGGCGCTTTGCTTGTGTGCTCACTGGAACAGAGCGCGAAGGCCAGGCGAACATCGCGACGCAGTCAACGAAGGGGAGGGCAGGGCAGCGAAGAAAATACTGGGTGGTTATAATTAAACTTTCCCTACTTAACACGTTATAACACGGAAACTAACTGTCGTACAAGGACCAAACTTGGTGGCATTTGTGTCAGGGACACGGGGAAGAGAAATAATGCAGAATCAATTCAATTGAAACACTTTTAATGTGCTTCATACGTCCGCTAAACCCGCTGGGCAGAACAGGTGTTTAGGAATGTGGAAAGCGCCAAATAATATGTCGTTCAGTTTCATTCAAAGCTGTCGTTTATTGTAACAATTTAATAACACCTTTAAATCAAAACGGCACATAGCCGAACCTTTACAACTACGAGTTTCAAAATGCAGTTCTTTCATGGCTGAAGGCCTCCAAACAAAAAATCTTATATATATATGACAGCTAGTTGGAAAACCTCAAGGCAAAAGTAGATCGAACAAACATATCAAGGTGCAATACGAACAGCCGAAGGCCACAATTAAATTTCAAAATTTTAAAATATATTACCATGATCTTTTAAGGCAGAAGGCCGCAATGTCTTCACCTAAGGGGAAATTTTGAGAATAAGGCTTTAAGCGGCTGAAGGACCACAGTTGATTTTCCAAAAATTCAAAAATACCTTAACCTTTAAATTTTCAATGGCTGAACGAACACTAAATGAAAAGCAACGCAACGACAATAACTAAATTTAAGAATAATGTCTTAAGCGGCAGTAGACCCACAATTGAAATACATAAATTGGTTTACATAAAACACAATATTTTTTTTTCTTTTTTCTTTAAACATAATAACATTCACCGGTATACCTGGGAAGGCAGGGGAACGAGATCTGTCATTGACTATATAATAACAGATCAGGAATTCAGGAAGGCTGTGAGGGACACACGTGTATTCAGGGGATTCTTTGATGACACTGATCAGTATTTAATCTGCAGTGAAATTGGGATTATGAGGCCGAAAGTGCAGGAGGTCAGGTCCACATGTAGGGGGATAAGAGTGGAGAAACTTCAGGATAAGGAAATCAGGCACAAGTACATAACAGCGATCTCAGAAAGGTACCACTTAGTTGAATGTAGTCAATTACAGTCATTGGGAAAGGAATGGACAAGGTACAGGGACACAGTACTAGAAGTGGCTAAAGAATGTCTTGGAACAGTAGTGTGTAAAAGTAGGATGAAGCAAACAGCTTGGTGGAATGATACAGTCAAGGCAGCCTGTAAAAGGAAAAAGAAGGCGTATCAAAAATGGCTACATACCAGAACCCAGGTAGACAGAGAAAGTTAAGTTGAAGAAAGAAACAAAGCCAAACAGATAATTGCAGCATCCAAGAAGAAATCGTGGGAAGACTTTGGAAACAGGTTGGAGACTATGGGTCAAGCTGCTGGAAAACCATTCTGGAGTGTAATTAGCAGTCTTTGAAAGGGAGGTAAGAATGAAATGACAAGTATTTTGGACAGGTCAGGAAAACTGCTGGTGAATCCTGTGGATGCCTTGGGCAGATGGAGGGAGTATTTTGAAGAGTTGCTCAATGTAGGTGAAAATGCGATCAGTAATGTTTCAGATTTCGAGGTAGAATGGGATAGGAATGATGATGGAAATAGGATCACATTTGAAGAAGTGGAAAAAATGGTCAATAGATTGCAGTGCAATAAAGCGGCTGGGGTGGATGACATTAAGTCGGAGCTCATCAAATACAGTGGAATGTCAGGTCTTAAATGGCTACAAAGGATAATTGAAATGGCCTGGGAGTCGGGACAGGTTCCATCAGACTGGACAAAAGCAGTAATCACACCAATCTTTAAACATGGGAACAGAAAAGATTGTAACAACTACAGAGGTATCTCTTTAATCAGCGTTGTGGGTAAAATCTTCTCAGGTATTGTTGAAAGGAAAGTGCGAGTATTAGTTGAGGACCAATTGGATGAAAATCAGTGTGGGTTTAGGCCTCTTAGAGGTTGTCAGGACCAGATCTTTAGCTTACGGCAAATAATGGAGAAGTGTTATGAGTGGAACAGGGAATTGTATCTATGCTTTATAGATCTAGAAAAGGCATATGACCAGGTTCCTAGGAGGAAGTTATTGTCTGTTCTGCAAGATTATGGAATAGGAGGCAAACTTTTGCAAGCAATTAAAGGTCTTTACATGGATAGTCAGGCAGCAGTTAGAGTTGACGGTAAATTGAGTTCATGGTTCAGAGTAGTTTCAGGGGTAAGACAAGGCTGCAACCTGTCTCCACTGTTGTTCATATTATTTATGGATCATATGTCGAAAACAATAGACTGGCTGGGTGAGATTAAGATATGTGAACACAAAATAAGCAGTCTCGCATATGCGGATGACTTAGTTGTGATGGCAGATTCGATTGAAAGTTTGCAAAGTAATATTTCAGAGCTAGATCAGAAATGTAAGGACTATGGTATGAAGATTAGCATCTCCAAAACGAAAGTAATGTCAGTGGGAAAGAAATATAAACGGATTGAGTGCCAAATAGGAGGAACAAAGTTAGAACAGGTGAACGGTTTCAAGTACTTAGGATGCATATTCTCACAGGATGGCAACATAGTGAAAGAACTGGAAGCGAGGTGTAGCAAAGCTAATGCAGTGGGCGCTCAACTACGATCTACTCTCTTCTGCAAGAAGGAAGTCAGTACCAAGACTAAGCTATCTGTGCACCGTTCAATCTTTCGACCAACTTTGTTGTATGGGAGCGAAAGCTGGGTGGATTCAGGTTACCTTATCAACAAGGTTGAGGTTACGGATATGAAAGTAGCTAGGATGATTGCAGGTACTAGTAGATGGGAACAATGGCAGGAGGGTGTCCACAATGAGGAAATCAAAGAAAAACTGGGAATGAACTCTATAGATGGAGCAGTCAGGGCGAACAGGCTTAGATGGTGGGGTCATGTTACACGCATGGGAGAAGCATGGTTACCCAAGAGACTCATGGATTCAGCAGTAGAGGGTAGGAGGAGTCGGGGCAGACCGAGGAGAAGGTACCTGGATTCGGTTAAGAATGATTTTGAAGTAATAGGCTTAACATCAGAAGAGGTACCAGTGTTAGCACTGAATAGGGGATCATGGAGGAACTGTATAAGGGGGGCTATGCTCCAGACTGAACGCTGAAAGGCATAATCAGTCTTAAATGATGATGATGATGATTTAAAACATTGGCTATAATAGATTACTAACAGACCATTAAACACCCATGAAAAGGACAGTACAGAAAAGGGCACTCAGACGCCTCCAGGGGGGTGGGGGGTGGGCCCGCCCTCCAAACATTAATGTTCACTTAGGTGAGACAGGTAGTGGGCCCAACTACACTTGATCCGTCGGTAACCCATCCAAGAGACAGTCACAGACCGACCGACCAAACGACTTGCTGGCCCCAATCGGTACTTAAAAGCCCAAAGACCAACTCTTACGGACGTAATTATCCACAATGAAATATGTATTAAGCTGTCAAAACTACACACCATGTTGGTCAGCGACAACAGGTGAGTAAAGGACGCTGCCTGAAATTACGTTAGTGGCCAGGGCAGGTAACCGGAATACTAACGGCCACAAGGCAGAACATTCCGCTGGTACACTTGAATTTGAAGTAAGGTAATATAGTTAACTTCACCGAAAAGGAACACTGCCTGAATTTACGTCAGTGGCCATGGCAGGTAACCAGAACACTAACTGCCACAAGGCAGAAAATTCTTCTGGTGCACTTGAATTGTAGTGCACCAATATAGTTAACTCCACCACACGGCGGCTCGATTTCACCTCTACAAACAATCGGTGTTGCTCACAGGGAAAGCTCCTCAACAACGAATCACCCAAACGAACGACACAACATGAACGGACGTGACTTGGGTACTTAACACACCACTCAACTTTGACGTCCTGGGTCGGTGAGCCACGAAGCTCGTAGCGATCGGACAGCTCCATAAATGCTCCGACACCACGCAGGGACCGCCAGCGGACCCAGCTGACTGCACCACATGGAGATCCTCCCTGGTCCGCACCAACTGAGCGACTCCCGCCGACCCCCTAGCCGGAAACTATATGCACAAGACCAAAGATAGTACACGGTGCAAATATCGATACACATCGCAGCTGCCACACGTAGAAGGAGGGAGAACCATGGCATCACCACAACAACGGCGGGAAACCGAACACAGATAGACAGCCAAGCTCAAGAAAACGCATAGTTCGGAGTGAGCACGGCTCAGTGCTGCTACGGCACATCATACTATTTCATGCCAGTACCATTACTGCTACAAAAGGGGCTCAATATGGCGTCCGTCAGTCTCCAGAAGAGTCTGAATGCGCAGAATTGCATTCTGCACAGCAGAAAGAAGCATGTCTGTAGGTATGCTGGCTAACCTGTCTTCACATGCTGCACTTCAGTTCAGCACATATATCGATGTTCCCCTGGTAAACCCTCTCCTTCAGGTAGCCCCACAACCAGAAATCACAGGGAGTGAGATCAGGTGACAGTGCCGGCCAAGCATTTGGAAGCGATCGTCTGATAATTCGATCTTTACCAAATGTGTTTCGGAGAATAGGTGAACTTCACGAGCGATGCGCGGTGGAGCCCCATCTTGCATGAAAACTGTTGAGTTCAATGCGTCTTTCTCCTGTGAGGCGGGAATGACATGCTGCAGTAACGGTGACCAGTCACACTGTACGTCTTTGGTCCTTGAGCTCCAGCCTGTTCAAAAAAGAATGGGCCGATGACGAACGTAGCTGTGAAGACACACCATACGGTGATACGTTCACCATACATTGCAACTTCACGCACAGTGACTGGAAGTGAAGCTATCCACACTCAGTAGTTCTGTGCGTTCACCTCACTCGTCAGAGAAAAATGAGCTTCGTCTGTCCATAGTCCAGGGCCAGTCCTCGTCAACTTCAATCCTTGCGAGAAAGTGGAAAGCGAAGTCAACACGTCGCTGTGTGTCCTGTGCTGCAAGCTGCTGTACCATATGGATCTTGTGTGGATCCCATTTGAGAATGGTTCGAAGCATCTTCCGTACAGTGGACCCCGGAACGTTCAACTGTCGCGACACAGGAGGCGCACTGCCTGACGATCGAGAATTGCGCACAACCTTGTCTGCCATAGCTACAGCGATTTCATCAAACACGTGTGGTGCAACAGGTCGTCGGCCTCTTCCCGGAGAGACGCCGAGCTTTCCAGTTGATTCGAACTTCTTCGTCGCGCTCCGCACAGCAGGTGGAGAAAGAGGACCCTTCCGTAATCCTTTCACCCATTGATGTTCTCGAAGTGCAGCTGCAGCATTACTGTTGTTTTGATAACAGAGCCTCACCAGTAATGCCCTGCTCCTTTTGTCCAAGTTCATGTTGACACGTCAACAAGTGTACTGCGACTGATCAAGTGTGTGAGACCATGGATTACGACGACTGACCACGGCACCTGGTGGCCATAGTTGGAGTTGGACGGTGGCGCTGTGACGCATGGAAATCATGCACCCCATACTCTGGACATTAATGCTATCAAGTTTGATACTCGTACAGTAAATAGTTTCCGTATTATAACGTGTTAAATAGGGAAAATTTACTTATAACCACCCTTACTTCGCGTCACAGTGTGTGCGCATGTTGGGAGGCAGTTTAGCCAATGTCACGCTGTCTTTCCTTGTTGATACAGTACGCAGACCTTCCTTGTAAAGGGCTGGCAGAAGTCACGAACCTTAGTTCAGAGTCGGGTTCTGATGAAGAAAATGGCATGCTGATGTAGCTATGTAACACTTCAAAACGGAACAAATCAGAATATAGAATCGGATACTCGTACAGGAGAAATACTCATGGCGCATTCACTTTGACAAGAAAAGTTTTCGGATAAACAGGTCACTAACTACTTCTGTTTAAGCCAGTCAGTTGCACGAGGTTCAAAAGATTGTGCGGAAATTATATTTTCTGATGAATGTAATCACCAAAAATCAATTGTAAGTGGCGAAAAGCTTCATGAGCGACGTGTTACCGAAATAAGAAAGAGTTGCATAGATTACTTTGGAAACTCAGCAAGATAAGTTATTGTTACTGTTCATGATTTGAGCGTAAAATCCAGGCACGTTAACTGAGTTCTAAAGAAGTGTCAAAGACGTAACTCTGGCTTACAACGAGTCCGATGGGTATGAACACTTGCTGCGTCTTAATTCCGAGGTGGCTCGAGTTCTCGAGATGGAGGACTGTGAGTTCTTAGGAGGGATGCCTCAGTTTGCGAAATCACATCAAATATTTTACCTCGGATGAAATGTTGAACTTTCGGCGGCTTATTTTTAGTTTCTTGGTACATCGACGCGAAGAAATTATATGGTAGGCCACCGGCGTATTTTGAGTCTTCAACCTTCGTTCAGTCTCTCTTTCCTTTGCCTCATTGTTCACTCTGCACAATGAACTGTTGTACAAGCTTGGAGACTCAGTTGCTTCACTTTCTTTGGTTGTTCTTTGAAACAGGGGTGCTTGATTAATGAGAAATGTTCAGTTCCGCAGGACCCTCAATCTGAGATGAAACTTCCTCGTAACTATCAATATTTCCCATATCTTCAACTTCGAGGTCGTCACTTTGAAACACCACCTCGCGGGAGCAGGTATCGCGCTCGCGCAGCAGACTATGTCCCGAACATTAAGCGGCGAAGGCAGAAGGAGGCAGTGTGCCGCTCTGCCCCGCCCTTCAATTTTCGCTGTTATATTTACACTCGTGAGACATGAAAGCCTTCCTGCGCTGCCCTGCCGTTCTCAGCTGAGTCCCAGTGTGCACCTGGCCTAACTCTGTAGCCAGGGAGAGCTGCACAGCAGGCCGTGGGGGCGGCTAGGGGCCCACGTTCAAAAAAAGGGAAAGAAGATCTGGATTTAACATCTCGTCGAAGACGGGGACGTTGGAGACGGACTCCAAGCTCTGGATGGGGAGGATGGAAAGGAAACTACCCATACTCGGATTAATGGATGTCGGAAAATTGTGACAAATCTAAATACCGATGCCTGGCCGGGAATTTCAACTCCTTTACTTTTGAATACAGATCCAGTTACTGTACCATTAGGCCGCCTCGCTTGATAGGATTAATACACTACTGGCCATTAAAAGTGCTACACCAAGGAGAAATGCAATGATAAACGGGTATTCATTGGACAAATATATTATACTAGAACTGACATGTGATTACATTTTCACGCAGTTTGGGTGCATAGATCCTGACAAATCAGTACCCTTAATAACGGCCTTGATACGCCTGGGCATTGAGTCAAACAGAGCTTGGATGGCGCGTACAGGTACAGCTGCCCATGCAGCTTCAACACGATACCACAGTTCATCAAGAGTAGTGACTGCCGTATTGTGACGAGCCAGTTGCTCGGCCACCATTGACCAGACGTTTTCATTTGGTGAGAGATCTGGTGAATGTGCTGGCCGGGGCAGCAGTCGAACATTTTCGTATCCAGAAAGGCCCGTACAGACCCAGAAACACGCGGTCGCGTATTATCCTGCTGAAATGTAGGGTTTCGCAGGGATCGAATGAAAGGTAGAGCCACGGGTCGTAACACATCTGAAATGTAACGTCCACTGTTCAAAGTGCCGTCAATGCGAACAAGAGGTGACCGAGACGTGTAACCAATGGCACGCCGGGTGATATGCCAGTATGGCGATGACGAATACACGCTTCCAACGTGCGTTCACCGCGATGTTTTCCAAACACAGATGCGACCATCATGATGCTGTAAACAGAACCTGGATTCATCCGAAAAAATGACGTTTTACCATTCGTGCACCCAGGTTCGTCGTTGAGTACACCATCGTAGGCGCTCCTTTCTGTGATGCAGCGTCAAGGGTAACCGCAGCCATTGTCTCCGAGCTGATAGTCCATGCTGCTTCAAACGTCGTCGAACAGTTCGTGCAGATGGTTGTTGTCTTGCAAACGTCCCCATCTGTTGACTCAGGGATCGACACGTGACTGCACGAACCGTCACAGCCATGCGGATAAAATGTCCGTCATCTCGATTGCTAGTGAAACGAGGCCGTTGGGATCCAGCAAGGCGTTCCGTATTACCCTCCTGAACCCACCGATTCCATATTCTGCAAACAGTCATTGGATATCGACGAATACGAGCAGCAATGTCGCGATACGATAAACCGCAATCGCGATAGGCTTCAGTCCGACATTTATCTAAGTCGGAAACGTGATGGTACGCCTTTCTCCTTCTTACACGAGGCATCACAACAACGTTTCACCAGACAACGCCGGTCAACTGCTGTTTGTGTATGAGAAATCGGTTGGAAACTTTCCTCATGTCACCAGGTTGTAGGTGTCGCCACCGGAGTCAGCCTTGTGTGAATGCTCTGAAAAGCTAATCATTTGCATAACACAGCATCTTCCTGTCCGTTAAATTTCGCGTCTGTAGCACGTCATCTTCGTGGTGTCGGAATTTTAATGGCCAGTAGTGTATCTTAGCGATAAGTGTCATTGACAAGTGGGATTAGCAATGGGAACTAAAGGGGTGGTACAGGAAAAAAACTCCTTGTAATCAGCAGAGGCATTGAAGCGTCTCTGTACAAGTCGCTTCATTCAGTTTCAGGGTCGAACTCACTTTTAAATAACAGTATCGCTTATGTGTCAGTGCTCCTATAATTTCAAACTGAGGGAAAGATGACCAGCTTAATGCTATATCTGGCTGCCACAATGATATTTCAACAATATATTACCACATTTGAATTTTTTTTTTTATAAATAAGTTGTTTCCCATATTAAAGATTTGACATGGTAAAGCAATCATCTTGTGTCTGTGTCGTCGCCCTATGTTTCACCACACACCATCCTCTTGTTGTCTGCTTGGAAGCGTGCTTGTCGTTTACGTGAATATTTATAGGGTCTTTGGGCTTGTGGTAAGTTTCTCTGAATGTAGGGGCAACTTAGCCAACCTTTGTGTGTAAAGCTACGGGCAACTGTTCTGGGTCAGAGAGACACCGGAGACAGGGGGTCCGTCGATTTATTGAATTGCTGCAGGTAGAACGTGCTTATTGTCTTTGTCGACTTGTGGTCTGTCGTAGGACACTGAGGACGGAGCGAGCTCCTTCACTGCCCTGGCAGTCATAGCAAAGATAACACCTAGTTTTCGTCCTCAGTAATTTTGTGAATGTGTAAGTTCAGATTAACCGAGTTTCTAATTCATTCTTAGTAGCTTTCAAGTATTACAGACAAGCATAATCCATGAAGGAAGTGATAGTAATTCGCGAGTTTCGGAATTTATTGGAGTGTTCTTCGTGGCCTATAAATTCGCCATATAGGGAAACGATGCCACGTGTAATAACTGATTACGAGAACTTCATATTTATTTATCATTCCGGCGTTCATATTAAAATACTACTGTTTTTTGTGGAGATTTCAGCTTAATTTGCGTCACTTGCATAGCTGGTACCAAGCGTTTATTCGTGAGATTGTCCTCGCGGTATTCTAAACACTCAGTAGCCAACCAATTTTTCTTTTTAAATAAATTCTCGTGCATTATAGTTTGATTTCGTGATCTGTCTTTGTCGTGATTTGCATAGTAAATTGATGTTCCTCTTTAGTGGATAACTACGTGGGTAACTGATTTACGGTGGCTCCCACCTTAGAACTGTTCACAGAACGTAGCCTCTGTTCACTGTATTCGTCATTGTAAATCCGCGTAATTTTTACTATGAATTTCGGCATAATTTTGTGTCCGAATACTCCACCATCGAGCCTAGTTTCTCTCTAACCCATTTTAGATTTTAGTTCTTTCTCGAACTTATAAGTAACTTCTTTCTCTGCGATGAATGCCTAGTCTGATAGTGTGCGTCTGTAATCCACGTATCCTACTGTACTTCCAATTTTCAAATAACCGCATCAGTCGTGTATTTATTTCCTATGTTATTCCAGTAGCGTTCAGTACCAACACTCTTTGATTGGTTACGGTTCTTAATAATATGCTTCTTCATGTGTTTTTTTTAAAATCTTAATACAAGAATAAATGTATCGTGGAAGTTATTCTTGATATTCAGCCGCTATGTATCCGATCCCCATCTAGCCTTTTCTAGGCCAACCTAGATCACTTGTGTGACTGTCACCTTATTTTTAAAAGCATTTCCTGAACTGATTCTTTCCCATAATTAATTAGGAAGTTCTCAGTGTCTAGGGCGATATGATTATTTCCTTGAATTGAGGCCTATTTGCTAATTAGCTCTTATCTTCACTTTCACTGAATTTAGAATACAGTATAGTGATAGGATCCATTCAAGTGACGACCTTGTAAAATCATTTAGAAAACATAACGATTCCGTGCCAGAGTCTCTCTTTCCTACGCAGTTATCAGACAGACAAGTCCACCTTTCTACACTGGAAGAAGTGTATGGGTAAATAAGCAACAAATAAGTCTCACCTGACGATCTAAGTTTCACAGTTATGTTTCAGATCAGTCACCAGTCAGTCGCGCTTCATACAAGCAACAGTGATGCTGTTCCAACAGTTTACAAGTCTCCAGTGGGAGAAAGCGTTGTACTATTATAATTTTGATACAATGAATCTTTCGAACATTTTTTAAAAATGTATTAAGTCTTTTGATGAAATCGGTCATTTTGCAGCGCGCGCCTTTCATACATCGCAAAATTGCTCCACGGTCGGTGTAAGCCACATATTTGATCATAGACATTTAGTCAAGCGTCGTCTGTTCCTGTTTCAACGAGGTGTCTTTGCCAAAACGAGAGAACAGCTTTGAACGGTTTCGGCCAATGGAAACAATAGAACTGGGTTCTGTTCCACCACCCTTTACCAGACAAAGACACCGTTTTTCTTCCTTGTTCGTTTTTAGGGACAGTACGCTGTATGAATAAATTTTGCAGACATTTATCTTGTGTGAATATGAACGCATTAGACCAGTAAACATCGATATTATAGTGAGGTTGCAGCCAGCCGCAAGCACTGCGATTTTCTTCATACAGGGTGACAATTACTGAACTACATGAAAACAAGCTACGGCGTGCACACACTTTATTCGACATGTAAACGTCACTAGAGATATTCGGTTTTAGGATATGACATGTTCGATATGTCTGCCATCATTGACGATGATGTGACGCAGACGAATAGCGAAATTCTGCATGACCCACTGAAGTGTCTTAACATCGATGCTGTCGATGACCTCCTGAACGGCTGTTTTCAGCTCAGCAATGGTTTTTGGGGTTATTGCTGTACACCTTGTCTTTAATATAGCTCCACAAAAAGGTGTCGCATGTGTTCAGATCCGGAGAATATGGTGGCCAATCGAGGCCCATACCAGTGGCCTCTGGGTACTCCAGAGCGAGATTGCGGTCCCCAAAGTGCTCCTCGAGGACAATTAAACACTCTTCTTCTTTGATGGGATCGCGCTTCGTCTTGCATCACATATGGTCGAAATCAGGGTCACTTTGGATAATGGGGATGAAATCATCTTCCAAAACCCTCACGTACCGATCAGTAGTCACCGTCCCAGCAAGAAATATCGCACCGATTATTCCGTGACTGGATATTGCACACCAGAAGTTACCCGTTCAGGGTGAAGAGATTTCTCGATCGCGAAATGCTGATTATCAGTCCCCCAAATGCGGCCATTTTCCTTGTTGCCGAACCCATCCAAATGAAAGTGGGTTTCGTCGCTAAACCAAACCATGCATATGCATACTAATCGCCATCAGGCCCCGCGGCCAATCGTGCAGTTTGAACGTCCTAACGCAAAACGTTCAGAAGTTATGGCGATTTTATTTTATATAGTTCAATAATTGTCACCCTGTATGATTGGGTATTATGACAGAAATCAGCCTGATAGTCACAAAGTTTTCCTGTTTTTTGTGCAGAATTCATATGCAGAATATCAGGTCTTTGTTCACATTTTACTTGATTCAGAACACTTGTTGGCCTGAATCCGTCTCAGTATTAGACATCTGTGAGCTCAAGTACCAAGTAGTTTTTGTCCACTAACGGCCAAGTTTTGGGGGATTCGTAATATTGTTGCATTAATTCACACTTCTTCCTAGTATTAAGAACTTTAGCCATGCGTGTGTGCTTCACTGACAGGATCCTCATGCAAGATCAAGGGATGGTGTACTTCTTGCTCTTGTTTAGACTTGAATTCATGGTTACATTGTACATCATGCCTTGTTTTGTAAATGATTTACGGAAAGCGAGGTAAGTTGAAACTTATGCAGTTACTCTGAGAGTTACTGCTACCGAGTCTTTCTGATTACCGACCATTCAATTAAGTGCACAGACTAAATGTTTGTAGCCTATTAGGCAAAGAAGGTAACGGGCGTCAAAGACATTTCTCCCTGTACAAATCGGGCCCGTAAGATACGATTTATATACCGCTTGGATGTTGTGTTTATGTGATTAACGGTTTCAGGCGTCCCCAAAGCTTAATGGTCAGCGCGTCTAACTTCCATGCAGCGGTCCCGATTTCGATTCCCAATTGCGTTGGAGAGTTTCTCCGCTCGGGGACTGGGTGTTGTGTTGTCCTTATCATCGTTTTATGGTCATCGACACACAAGCTGCCAAAAATGGCGTCAACTGAAAAGATGCAGATGCCAGGACTGAGATTCACTGGAAGAATCCGAAGGAAATGCAATCCGAAAACAAAGGAAGTAGGTTACAGTACACTTGTTCGCCCACTGTTTGAATACTGCTCACCGGGGAAGGATCCGTACCAGATAGGGTTGATAGAAGAGATAGAGAAGATCCAACGGAGAGCAGCGCGCCTCGTTACAGGATTATTTAGTCATCGCGAAAGCGTTACGGAGATGACAGATAAACTCCAGTCGAAAACTCTGCAAGAGAGACGCTCAGTAGCTCGGTGCGGGCTTTTGTTGAAGTTTCGAGAACATACCTTCACCGACGAGTCGAGCAGTATATTGCTCCCTCCTACGTATATCTCGCGAAGAGACCATGAGGATAAAATCAGAGAGATTAGAGCCCACACATTGGCATACCGACAATCTTTCTTTCCACGAACAATACGACGCTTGAATAGAAAGGAGACCCGATAGAGGTACTCAAAGTACCCTCCGCTACACACCGTCAGGTGGCTTGCGGAGTATGGATGTAGATGTAGATGTAGATGTAGACTTGCAACTTAGCGGCCGAACTTCCCCCAGTTGGGGGACTCCCGGCCATCACTGCCAAACTATCATTTCATTTCAGAGTTTCATGCTCGTGTTCAATACGCAACTCTTACTTGAGAGCTAACTGTCTCTCTTTTGTTGAGCTCGCCCTCTCGTATCATTAGTAAACTGGTCAGATGGCGTTATCACTGGGTCACATTCACTTTCTAGGGGTTAATGTCGGAGTATAAAGTGCGTTCTTTACTTTGCATCAACACACGTAATTAGTCGAGATACGAGGGCAACTTACAGTGTTTTCGATGCTATACAGAGTAGGACGGAAATAGCTCTGCTTGTAATATAGTGTGAGCCGTATGTGTACACCACCAATCATAAACTGTCATGCCTGAAAATACTGCCGGCTACAAATGAGCTTAATTTTTCCTTCTGTCGCTGCTGGAGGCACGCGCCAGTAACTTAAGGCAACATCAGCTTCTGGGTCAAGGCTTCTACGGAGCTGCGAGGCTATCGTGATGCAAAATAAGCGCTGCACCGAGCAAATAAACAGAACGAATGCGTTTCTTGCTGTCTTGTGTGCTCTGTGGTTGTGGTGTCCCAGCTCTCCAAGGCTGCAGTGGAAGCGTTCTGTAAAAGATGTCGAGAGAATTTTACGACTGATTCAGATAGTGTGCTTCACAGTCAGGAAGTCCCTATCGTTTAAGTTTTGTCTTACCAGATCGATATTTCTGGGTTTAGCAATTCCCTGATGTTCCCACTCGACAATAAGTTTGTGTAGAAGGGAACTCCAAGCTGCTGGGAGAGACAAAGAGAGAAAGCAACTCGTCGGACAAAGATGCAGTGGCCGACCCTTCACGAACTGAAAACAACGTAATCTATTTTGGCCTGTGGATCAGTCTGGGCGGAAAGAACCTAATCTATTTTGGCCTATATGGCTTCAAATGGCTCTGAGCACTATGCGACTTAACTTCTGAGGTCATCAGTCACCCTCGTATGCCCTTAGTGGGCATTCCTGCACGATGTGTTTGACCGCCACAGTCGCAAGCGGCCGAAGGAAGTTTACCCCATCTGTGTAAGGAGTCGGCACATCTCCCACAGTTGGTTCTGATGCGATTAAGGGTTGACCAAACTTTGCGAGGGCAATCAAATCCTTTTGGTTTACTAAAGATGCATGGCATACTGTGGCAGTTTACTGCTGTTCTGCTCTCCCATTCCTCTTTCCATCGGTCATTTATTTTAAAGTTGGTTTGGTGCAGAGCCTGTGCAGTCTTTAGTGGAGGATGCCTGGACCGGAGTCGGTTTCCTTTGATGTCGTGAGTATCTTCATGGATTTGTAATTGAGGGTTGGTCATGATTTTTTGAAATTCTCTAACCAGAGCGTGTTCACGGCGCAGGTTAGGAGGGGCTATGTTACTGAGAACGGGCAGCCACACTGTAGGAGTTGGCCTGATTGTGCCTGATATAATACGCATTGTTGCATTAAGTTGGTTATCTACCATGTGTGTGTGTTTGCTGTTGAGCCACACTGGGGCACAGTATTCTGCCACTGGATACACCAAGCCAAGTGCGGATGTTCTTAAGGTAGATGCTGTGGAGCCCCAAGTGGTGCCACAGAGCTTCTGCAATATGTTGTTGCGTGTTTTAAGTTTCGCTGCAGTTTTCGTCAGGTGTTCTTTGAATGTTAGTGTCCTATCTAGGGTAACCCCAAGGTACTTTGGGTGTTTGTTGTGATTTAGTAATTTCCCGTCTAGATAGACTTGTAGTTCTGTAATTTTTACTGTGATGTTATGAGCCATACGCTAAATAAATAAATAAACCTAAGGACATCACACACATCCATGCCCGAGGCAGGATTCGAACATGCGACCGTAGCGGTCGCTCGGCTCCAGACTGTAGCGCCTAGAACCGCATGGCCACTCTGGCCGGCTGGCCTGTAAGTCAAGACGGTAATGTCCAAGGGATTAACTTTACATAGAGGTAGCAGATTACAAGAGAGAGGGTAAGGAGATGGCTAGGGAGAGAGAGGTTAGGATTAAATGGACAAAGAAATGTAGGAGGTGGAGATGGACAGAGAGAGAGGTCAACGAAGGAGATGAACAAAGGGAGAGGTTGGAGGAGAAGACTGACAGAGAGACAGAGAGAATGGTGGAGGAGATCGACAGAGAGAGGGGGAAAGAGGTGGAAAGAGAGAGCAGAAGAAGGAGATGGACAAAGAGAGAGGGAGGGGAGCAGGAGATTAACTGAAAGAGAGGGAGGAGGAGATGAAAACAGAGAAAGGAGGAGAGAGAGCTACGTACAATATTCATGTTGAATGTGTGCATGGGCAAAGCTCCATCAAAAAGACTAGTATATACATGAAGCAGCATTTATGTATGTAAGACATCTCCTCCCAAATGCCAGGAACAATTTCAACCAAGTTTGGCACACAAACTGCAAATGTCATGAGTACCAGCACTGTGGGGTTTATCTCCAATAGGAGTAGAGGTATGGGCGAAAAGGTATCAGACCCTGCTGGAGAGGCTGCCCTGTGCAACAACTGTGTTGTGTGGGAATAGTATTGGCCTGCCTTATCGGTAGCTTTGCTGGGCAACCTTTGTGTCAGGCCAAGAATTGGTTTTCCAGTTCCCAACATATTCACTGCCCTTCACACCAACTGTGTTGCTTTGGAGTGATGTTTTGGAATAGCATTGGCCTGCCTTATCGATTTGCTTCGCAGGGCAGCCTAAAAGTCAGAGACAAAACATAGTTTACTACCAGCTGATATGTAGTTGGCCCTGTGTAAGCGTATTGTCACATCGCTGGCTTAGTTGTGGAGTATCTTTGCGGGCAGCCGCTTCTAGAGAGTCGATCACGAGACACTAAACTGTTATGTTGTGTAGTGTGTAGCTCTGCATATAAGAAGCATTGTTAGTATTCAGGTTGAAGTGTTGCTACAAGTGCTATTACAGTAAAGTGATTAAATATGAAAGATGTAATTGAAAATGAGCAGTGCCGCCGATAACGTATTTGTGTATCCTCTCGTTGCGTGTCGCACAGTATCAATCATCCGCGCCGTGTTCGGTCTCCGAGAATGAAATGATGTGAATCAGTAGAAATCACTTACCATAAAAGAGTGCAGTCAAGTGCCAGTGTCTTGTAGCGAGCGTGAGGACGTGCCTTCGATCATCGCGTTTCCGCATTGTCAACGATCAGCCGCGCCGCGACGGTTACGCGCACGCTCGTACAAGTGAGAATTGAGAACTGAAAAATTAGATTTACGAACAGTGTTATATCATTACTAGTGACAAGGAGGACTATTACCAGATATCTGTATATGTAACGAGCGTAAGAACTTTCGTTCGATCTTTCGGGTTCCGCATCGCCAACAATCACCCGCGTCGTGTCGGTTACGCGTACGCTCGTCCGAATGATCTTTTGGACTGTTAATCATCAAGATTGTTAATTGGGATAAACATTTACGATTTAGAGTGTAAAAAGTGCAACCTGTGCCTTCCATATCGTCTCAGAATATAGATGTTCATCCACAGACATAGGGCAGTGTTGTGTTTTAACGTTGGGTGGCTCCCCTAAACCTGCTTGAATATTTCGGGAGATAATTTCAGGCAAGCCAACAGCAGTGTGGAGCAGGACAATACGACCGCCGCGGGATTATCAGGTACGTGGTGTGGATAGGGCGCCCGGCCTAGAAAAGAAGAAGTGAAAACAATTTAAGCGTACCCCCACCCATTCGTACTCTCGGGCGTGTTACACCTGCACAAAATGTGTGTCGTGGTAGTAGTAATGTCCGCTTTATCAATGTGTTTCCAGGGGCTAAACATGCAGAGAGATGGGGGAAAGGAGGTGGTTAATATGAGTTGGGAAGGATGAACGGGACAGGCATAGGAGGTGGGAATGGACAGACAGAGGCAAACAGAGGCAGACGGAGAGGGGTAGGAGGGGATGGACACTGAGAGAGGGGAGGAGGGATTAGCAGAAAGGAGGGAAGCAAGATGACACACACAAAAGAGAGCAGGGAGGAGGAGATAGTCAGAGAGGTAGAGGATAAGAGGTGTGTTGCACAGATAGTATAAGCATATCTTGCAAGGGCTACTCCTGCAGATCAACATGGCTGAGCAGAAAGACGATGGACAGGAGGAGCTGGTCTACATCTGCATCTACATTTATACTCCGCAAGCCACCCAACGGTGTGTGGCGGAGGGCACCTTACGTGCCACTGTCATTACCTCCCTTTTCTGTTCCAGTCGCGTATGGTTCGCGGGAAGAACGACTGTCGGAAAGCCTCCGTGCGCGCTCGAATCTCTCTAATTTTACATTCGTGATCTCCTCGGGAGGTATAAGTAGGGGGAAGCAACATATTCGATACCTCATCCAGAAACGCACCCTCTCGAAACCTGGCGAGCAAGCTACACCGCGATGCAGAGCGCCTCTCTTGCAGAGTCTGCCACTTGAGTTTGCTAAACATCTCCGTAACGCTATCACAGTTACCAAATAACCCTGTGACGAAACGCGCCGCTCTTCTTTGGATCTTCTCTATCTCCTCCGTCAACCCGATCTGGTACGGATCCCACACTGATGAGCAATACTCAAGTATAGGTCGAACGAGTGTTTTGTAAGCCACCTCCTTTGTTGATGGACTACATTTTCTAAGGACTCTCTCAATGATTCTCAACCTAGTACCCGCCTTACCAACAATTAATTTTATATGATCATTCCACTTCAAATCGTTCCGTACGCATACTCCCAGATATTTTACAGAAGTAACTGCTACCAGTGTTTGTTCCGCTATCATATAATCATACAATAAAGGATACTTCTTTCTATGTATTCGCAGTACATACATTTGTCTATGTTAAGGGTCAGTTGCCACTCCCTGCACCAAGTGCCTATCTGCTGCAGATCTTCCTGCATTTCGCTACAATTTTCTAATGCTGCAACTTCTCTGTATACTACAGCATCATCCGCGAAAAGCCGCATGGAACTTCCGACACTATCTACTAGGTCATTTATATATATTGTGAAAAGCAATGGTCCCATAAGACTTCCCTGTGGCACGCCAGAGGTTATCTTAACGTCTGTAGACGTCTCTCCATTGATAACAACATGCTGTGTTCTGTTTGCTAAAAACTCTTCAGTCCAGCCACACAGCTGGTCTGATATTCCGTCAGTGAGAAAGGAGGGAGGAGGAGGCATAGAGGGAGGGGAGGAGGAATTGGACTGAGAGAAAGAATGATGAGGAGATGAACAGGGAGAGAGGTGAAGAAACAATATACAGAGACAGGGGGAGGCAGAGATGGACAGTAGAGGTAGGAAGATGAGGTGGGCAGACAAAAGGTGGGGTGGGGGGATGGAAGGTGATTCATGAACACACACGGAGGGAAGCTTTGGGGATAAGGCAGCAGACTATATACATGTATGCACACATGTATACATGCATGTATGTTCAGAATCTCCTCCAAAACCACTGGATCTATCTGAATCCAATTTGTTATGCAAACAGCCAAATTCATGAGTATCAACACTGCAACCTCGCAGCTGCAACAAGAGCTGTGTGTGTGTGTGTGTGTGTGTGTGGACCATAATTGTTCAGTTATCGATAGTATCTGCCCTGTGTATGTCTCCGTCTCGTTGTTAGGAAACTGGAGGATGCTGACCCATAAGAGGGTACATGAAGAATGGCAGACAAAAATATAGAGGCCTTGCGTGACAAACAGAAAGGAATGGACTTGCTAGGAGCGATGTGGAGAATTAGAGGTCTGGTTTTAGCTAGGATGTGTGGGTGTCTGTTATGGTGAGAAAAGCTGGGAGGTGCTGGCATAGCCCATGAAATGTTATTGGCGCCTTACCGCCAATTGGAGTTTAACTGTCATCTACTCGACCGTTCGATAGAGCGAACCTGCTAGGGAACCGTTGTGTGTCGACATGTGGACTTTACAGTGAGCTCTTTTCTGTAATGGAATGTAATTTTGCTCTTAACTGATGCTTAACCCACTGCATGCTGATTCCTTCTGGATCTAGCTGGTAATTGTGTTCGTTCCTCCGATATTCTGCGTGAGCGAAGGCGCTCGTTTGTATTTTTATACAGCTAATTTTCTGGACACGAATTCGCTATTTGTGGTGAAAGTGGATTGTAATTTCTATTTTGATTCCTACTTACCACTTTAGTGGGTCACATGGCTTGGTTGGTTGATTGTGTATGCAAACTCCCACTTACTGTTAAAATTTTTCTATAAGTTACTTGCCTGGTATATTACGTATTCAGTGTTTGTCTAGCTTGTTTTTATTGGTGTTTTGTATTTTACTTGAATAGTGTTCAATTCTGCATATATGTTTGTGTGGTACACGACATATTGGCCATTATTTAACACTTTGTTTATTGAATTCAAGATCGAACTCCGAAAGATGCCTTGCTCTATGCTTCATTTGGTCTTGTGGCTTTCATCAGATCATTTTTGATAATGTAAATTCCTGTTACATCTGTGGAAAAAGTATCTGTTTTGTTAGACAGCTGGCCACCTGATTCTAGTAAAAGAACATTACTTGTCATTAGCCGTTCGCCGAACTAGCCACTTGTGTAATAATCATATTGTGGTTCGTTTGTTTGGCGTTTCTGCCCGCTGGGCTTACCTATTTTTCCTGTATATTTCATCAGCTACTGTCATTGTTTGCTTGCCTATAACCCCATGAGGTTAAGTGCTTGTCTTACTTTAGCGTTCTATATTCAAGTTGTATATGACACTGTCCAGGAGGCATTTGTATTTACAGTTAGTTTCCTTTATGATTTACTGCAGCTGATTCCTTCTAAATCCCACTTAGGTAAGTCTAACAGCCCGCCTGGCAACGAAGGCGTGTTTGGACGTAAGCTTATGGTTCCTTAAAATTACTGATGGGCATCTTCTACTCAACTCATAACTTCCCAGCGTGACCACATGGACACAATTGTTGACTAGTTTTATTTTTACTTCATTGTTGGCTTACAATTTAATTTTAGCGTTGGCGGTCACATATTGTTTTCAGGGAGGGTTTGAATTTTACGTACATTGGGTTAACACTTCATTGTTACCATTTACACTGTGATTGTGACAGCCTGTATTTCAGAGAGTGCTTTGAGGTCCATAATGGAGCATGTTGATGTAAAGTATGTAATGTTTCGTAAAGAACTTCTTCATTCTGCGCATGTGAAACTATTTGCAGTACTTCTAAATATGTTTATAGATATTTTCATTTGAGAAAAGTTGTTATCCATCGATTCATTTTCTGTTTATGGAGTGATTATTTCAGCTGTGTCCATATGGACACGCTGGGCAATTACAGGGTCAAAAATGATTTCGTTTCTTTTTCTCTTTTCGTATCATAACAGAGGTCTGGCAGAATCTTTAGAACCTGGTTTGACTGTGCAGGATGTTTTAGACATCCTGTTTGAGGATTCAAACGCTCCTCAGGCTGATGGAATTTACATCACGCCCCCTGATCCAGCAGTCCTCGCGGATGAGGATTCGGCTGATGAGGATGAAGGAGGAATAGCGGATAATCTCAATACTAGACAACTCCGGACTGAAGCTGAAATAAGATTAAAACACACACACACACACACACACACACACACACACACACACAGAAACAGATTTCAGAAATGTAGATTACAGGAACAGAAATATGCAAAAAAACCTGGGTTCATGGTGCACTAATTTCAAATTTGAAGTCTTTTCCTGATCCATGCTTTCACATGTATGTTGATAAGTCTGCCGTGGAAATTTTCGAATTATTCTTTGATGACGATCTGATACAATTCCTAGTTGATGAGTCAAACAAATACGCACTTTTCAAGAACTTTCCAAATCCTAATATAACTTGTGAAGAAATGTGTTTTCTGGGGATCCTCATTCTAAGTAGTTATAACTCGCTCCCTAATAAGAGGTTATACTGGGATTCCAATTTAGACACACGAAACGATTTTGTATGCAATGCCATGAGGAGAATACTTTTTGAACAAATTCTTAGTTTTCTGCACTGTAACGACAATAACAAATTTGATGAAAAGGACAAGATGTGGAAAATTAGACCCTTTATTGAAACAGTAAGAGACAAATGTAATAAGCTGTTTGTTCCTCAGCAACATCTGTCTTACGATGAATCAATGATAAAATATTTTGGGAGACACTCTTGCAAGCAATTTATCAGGGGGAAACCGATACGATTTGGATATAAAGCATGGTTTTTATGCACTACTTCTGGATATCTGGTAAATTTTTCCTTTTATAAAGGAAAATCACCCAATCCAAATATAGTATATGAAGCACAGTTTGGTAAGGCTGCTGCCACACTCGTTCAGATGATAGATGATTTGACACTGGATGTAAAGCTACTGCCATTCCACTTTTTCTTTGACAACCTATTTACAGGTTTTTCTGTTCTGTCATACCTGAGAGAAAAGGGCTATGGAACAACAGGCACTGTCAGAGAAAACAGAGTTCCCAAATCGTGCCCAATTTCCTTAAAGAAAGCGCTAGTTAAAAAGGAAAGGGGGTATTTTGAATCCTCAATTTGCAAGGATGATGGTGTTATAGTCACAAAATGGGTGGACGATTCAGTAGTTACTGTAGCTTCTACCTGTGAAGGAGTTGAACCTGTATCATTTGTAAAAAGATATTCCGCAAAGGAGAAGAAGACAGTTCAAGTACAAGTCCTCAAATTATCACAGCATATAATAAACACATGGGAGGAGTGGATAGGATGGATGAAAACATTGCCATGTGCAGAATAAACATTCGAAACAAGAAGTGGTACTGGGCTTTACTTTCTTGGCTGATTGACATATCTGTACATAATGCGTGGCAGCTGAAGAAAGAAACGGGAGCTAGGACTACTCAACCTGAATTCAGAGGAGAAATTGTACAAGTTTACCTAAAAAGATATATGAATCCCGTAAAAGGAGCAGGCAGGCCGTATATCAGTCCTATGTGTGGATACAAATCGCGTGTTCCAAGTGATATCAGATATAATGGCATAAAGCACTATATCAAGAAAACTGAGAAGAAGAGAAGATATGTAGGTTTGTACTGCAAACAGAAATCATCAGCTGTTCGCTCAAAATGTGGGAAATGTGATGTAGGACTGTGTTTTACTAACTTTCATGGTACACTTCAAAGCATTCTCGACAAATGATTGTGAATTATTTTGTGTATGGTATTATAAATTGGTTTGTAAGAATTATTTTGTTCAAATTTTGCCTTACTTGTATTAAAAATCTGATTAATAAAACATATCTTCAAATGTATTTCAATATCACAGAAAATATTTCAAATATGCATCTGAGTGCCCAGTGTGTCCATATGGACACGTTATGTTACAGACAAACTAAGACAGAGAAGAGTCAAATAATATCTTATATGCACTACTTAGATGCACAACAAGTCAAAAAATTGAAAATAAAATTAAATATCCAATTTTGAAAAATTCTGGCAGTTAAGGGTTAATCAAGTTTTGTGTAAATCCTAAACTACCTTCGCCCATTGTAAAATTTGTTGGTATGGCCCCCAGCCATTGATTCTGTTGTCCTGTATCTGTCCTAATATTATTAAAGTTTTTTGAGTTGTGAAATATTATTCACTTAAGATTGATTAGTGTTCCTGTAAGCTGGTACCTAGTGGCCAGGCATCTCGTTCCTTAATGAAATTTGTATGAAAAATTTAATTACTTGAAAGGGCTTCTTCTTGGTAAGCATTTATCATTGGACCTTAAGCTATTTGTGCAGTTACTAAGTGTAGTTATTTGTTTCATCAGTTGAAGTTCTTGAGCTGTAATTGTATGTTAATGAGCAAAGCTGTATGCCAATTAATAATTCCTGCTGCAACTACTTAGTATTTTAAAATATTTTGATAAGAAAAGGAGATTTTACTTTGTGTCCGTCAAGATGTGGTGATCTTTATTTGTTTACTAACTTTTTTCGAAATCATTGCTTTACATCCATGCATTTTAAGAGTTATATTTATTGATGTGTTGAGCCTTAGGTTTAACAGTATTATTTACCAGCTAACACAATGAAACTGAGTATTTAGATAATTTTAAGTGGTGTTCAGTTACTTCTTGATAATAAACTAATGTTTAGGTTATAAAATTTCGATATCTCAGCACCACACCTCTCGCCAACCAGCTCCCTAGTACGTCAGTTTTTTTGCAGGGGTAACAGATGCACTGGGCGCAATTGGGGGAAGGTTGAGATGTATAGAGGAGGGGATGTACAGAGAGAGTAGGCAGAAGGGAATGGCCCAGAGAGAGAGAGAGTGAGAGAGAGAGAGAGAGAGAGAGAGAAGGTAGGATGGGATGCATAGGGTATGGGGAGGAAGGAGGAGGTGGGAAGGTTGAGGAGTCAGGAGGAGATTGGAAGAGAGATGGGGGCAGCAGGCAATGGATGAAGAGAGTTTGGGGGCAGGAGTAGATGGACGAGCAGAGAGAAGGGCATTAGCAAATGGACAAAGAGGAAGGGGGAGGAGATGGACAGGGGGAGAGGAGAAGAAGAGACAGACAGAGAGAAGGGGAGGAGTAGATGCAGAGAGAAAAGGGAGGAGGAAATATACAGGGGGACAGAGGGAGGGAGGAGCAAGACGTGAAATGTGAGAGTGTTTTGATTGTACAGGATGATACACGGGAGACGGACGGTTTTGAACTGCGCAGTACTGAGGACGCGGTGATGGGACGTGGTCGTGGTGGGGATAGTTCTGATCCACACAAGACTCAGTCACTATGAAGCAGTGGGACTTGCAACGTCGAGTGTTTGTCTATGACAGTTTCGTGTAAAGTGGCGAGTCTATTACTGCTATGCAGCGATTGTTTCGTGCACGGTTTAATGTCGGTCGACATGAAGCTGTTCCGACCCTTAACACAATCCTCAGATGGATCGAAAACTTCAGATCAACTGCAGACATAATGGATAAGAAGCATCCTGGCCCGAGACGCAGAGTAACGACACCAGAAAATGTTGATAGGGTAAGGCAAGCGGCCGTCAGAAGCCCAGGACGATCAGCTAGACGTCATGCTAGTGAGTTACGAATCAATCGTGAATCGGTTAGACGAATTTTGCATAAAGAATTAAAATTTCATCTCTACAAAATGCTCATTGTCCAACAACTTAAGGAAACTGATTTTGCTGTACGAGAAGACTTCGCTTACAGAATACAAGTCATTTTGGGATCGAATGAAAATGAAATTTTATTGATGACCGATGAAGCTCATTTTCAGTTAAACGGGACCGTGAATAAGCAAAACCTACATTACTGGGCTCCAGAGCATCCACACCTTATCCACCAGCGTCCTCTACACTCAGAAAAAGTAACAGTCTGGTGTGCTCTTGGCTCTGTTGGCATTATTGGTCCTTTCTTTTTTGAAGAGAACGGGGCCACTGTTACTGTTAATTCGGTTCATTACATTCGAATGCTCGAAACATTCTTGAAACCGGAACTAAGAAGACGACGAGTCCCTTTAAAACGCGTTTGGTTCCAGCAGGATGGGGCAACATCGCACACTGCAAACACTTCAATGACAGTTCTTAGACGCATGTCTCCTGGCCGGATTATCTCACATTTTGGCAATGTTCCTTGGCCTCCCAGGTCTCCCGACTTGTCAGTATGTATTTTCTCTGCCTCGTGATGACTGGGTGTTGTGTGAAGTCCTTAGGTTAGTTAGGTTTAAGTAGTTCTAAGTTCTAGGGGACTGATGACCATAGATGTTAAGTCCCATAGTGCTCAGAGCCATTTGAACCTTGTCAGTATGTGACTTTTTTCTGTGGGGGTACCTTAAGAACTGTGTCTATAACCACAAACCACGAAATGAGGACGAATTTAAGAATGCAATCATTCAAGAAATTGCTGCCATCCCTGCAGAGATTTTAGTTCATGTGATGGAGGATTTTGAGAAGAGACTTGAGTCCTGCATTCTAAATGATGGACATCACCTTGACGACATTGTTTTCCACAAATAACTTTGTTAACTAAAATGGGAAATAATGAGCTTTGATTTTGTGTAAATAAAAATGCATTAATTTTAAAGTTGGCTGAGTATTATTCCATTAAAAACCGTCCGTCTCCCGTGTGTCACCCTGTATAAGTGGGTCTAGGGGTAGCGCCTTTGATTAGTAATCAAAACGTCCTCAGTCCTGGTTAAGAATCCCCTCCACTGCTTGAATTTTGATTAATAATCGGCATTGGTGGCCGAAGACTTGCGGCATAAGAAGTCACCCTCATTCTGCCAACGGCCTTGTTAAAGAGGGCAGAGGAGCGACAGAGGTTCAGAGCACTCTATGCTCCTAGGGGTGGGAAACTGCCCTTAAAGGCGGGAGAATCAGCAGTGATCAACGGCATGAGGATGGAGAAGGCAATGGAGACCACTGCATTAAAGACATGTAACGTGTATCCACAGGAAAAGTGGCCTGCAATTGAATAAGTGTCATGGTGATCTCTCCATTGACAAAAGATTCCGGTATACTCCCCCATTCGGATCTCTGGGAGGGGAATACCAAGGGGGAGGTGACCATGAGAAAAAGATTGAATAATCAACGAAAGGATAACTTTCTACGAGTCGTGGGGTGGAATTTCAGTAGCTTAAACGTGGTAGGGAAACTAAAATATCTGAGAAGGGAAATGCAAAGTTCAATCTAGATGTAGTAGGGATCAGTGAAGTGAAATGGAAAAAAGACGAGGGTTTCTGGTCAGATGAATATAGGGTAATATCAACAGCAGCAGAAAATGGTGTAATGGGATTAGGATTAGTTATGAATAGGAAGGTATGGCAGAGAGTGTGTTACTGTGAACAATTCAGTGATAGGGTTGTTCTTATCAGAATCGAGAGCAAACCAACCCCAACAACAATAGTTCAGGTATACATGCCGACATCGCAAGATAAAGATGAAGGGACAGAGAAAGTATAAGAGGATACTGAAAGGGCAATACAGCACGTAAAGGAAGGTGGACATCTAATACTCATGGGGGACTGGAATGCAGTTGTAGGGGAAGGAGTAGAAGAAAAGGTTACAGGAGAATATGGACCTGGGGAAGGAATGAGAGAGGAGAAAGACTAATTGAGTTCTGTAATAAATTTCAGCTAGTAATAGGGAATACTCTGTTCAAGACTCACTAGAGGAGGAGGTATTCTTGGAAAAGGTTGAGGGGTACGGGAAGATTTCAGTTATATCATCATGGTCAGACAGAGATTCCGAAATCTGATACTGGATTGTAAGATGTACTCAGGAGCAGATATAGACTCAGATCACAATGAAGCAGTGATGAAGCGTAGGCTGAAGTTTGAGACATTAGTCAGGAAGAATCAATATGCAAAGATGTGGGATACGGAAGTGCTAAGGAATGATAAGATAAGCTGGAAGTTCTCTAAGTTATAGATGCAGCGTTAAGGAATAGACCAGTAGGCAGTGCAGTTTAATAGGAATGGACATCTCTAAAAAGGGCCATCACAGAAGTTGGAAGGAAAAAGGTAGGTACAAAGAAGGTAACTGCGAAGAAACCATGGGTATCAGAAGAAATACTTAATTTGATCGATGAAAGGAGGAAGGACAAAATTCAGACCGGAACCGCGCTGCTGCTACAGTCACAGGTTCGAATCCTGCCTCGGGCATGGATGTGTGTGATGTCCTTAGTTTAATTAGGTTTAAGTAGTTCTAAGTCCAGGAGACTGACGACCTCAGATGTGCTTAGAACCATTTGAAGTACAAAAATGTTCTGGGAAAGTCAGGAATACAGAAATATAAGTCGCTGAGGAATGGAATATATAGGAAGTGCAGGGAAGCTAAGACAAAACGGTGCATGAAAAACGTGAAGAAATCGAAAACGAAATGGTTGTCAGAAGGACAGACTTAGCATACAGGAAAGTCGAAACAACCTTCGGTGACATTAAAAGCAAGGGGTGTAACATTAAGAGTGCAAATGGGAATTCCACTGTTAAATGCAGAGGAGAGAGTGGATAGGTGGAAAGAATACACTGAAAGCGTCTATAAGGGGGGAAGATTTGTGTGATGCGATAAAAGAAGAAACAAGAGCCGATTTAGAAGAGATGGGGGATCCAGTATTAGAGATAGAATTTAAAAGAGCTTTGGAGGACTTAAGATCAAATGAGGAAGAGGGGTAGACAACATTCCACCAGAATTTCTAAAATCATTGGAGGAAGTGGCAACAAGACGACTATTCACATTGATGGGTGGAAAGTATGAGCCTGACGACATACCATCTGACTCGGAAATATAGCATCCACACAATTCCTAATGATGCAAGAGCTGACAGCTGCGAGAATCATCATACAATGAGCTAAACAGTTCATGTATCCAAGCTGCTGACAAGAATAATATGCAGAAGAATGGAAAAGAAAAATGAGGATATGCTAGATGACGATCAGTTTGGCTTTAGAAAAGGTAAAGGCATAAGAGAGGCAATTCAGACGTTGCAGTTGATAATGGAAGCAACACTAAAGAAAAATCAAGATACTTTTATAGGATTTGTCGACAAGGAAAAAGCGCTCAGCATTGTAAATTGGTACAAGATGTTCGAAATTCTGAGAAAAATAGGGGTAACATAAAGGGAGAGAGAAATAATACACAATGTGTACAAGAGACAAGAGGGAATAACAAGTGTGGACGACCAAGAACGAAGTGCTTGGATTAAAAGGGTTATAAGACATGGATGTAGTCTTTCACCCCTACTGTTCAATCTATACATCGAAGAAGCAATAATGGAAATAAAAGAGAGGTTCAAGTGTGGAATTAAAATTCAAGGTGAAAGGATATCAATGATACGATTTGCTGATGACAATGTTTTGCTGAATGAAAGTGAAGAAGATTACATGATCTGCTGAATGGAATGAACAATCAAATGAGTACAGAGTACGGTTTGAGAGTAAATCGAAGAGAGATGAAAGTAATGAGAAGTAGAAGAGGTGAGAACAGCGAGAAACTTAACATCAGGATTGATGGTCACGAAGTAGATGAAGTTAAAGAATTCTGCTATCTAGGCAGTAAAATAAGCAATGGTGGACAGAGCAACATCAAAAGCAGACTAGCAATGGCAGAAAGGACATTCCTAGCCAAGAGAAGTCTACTAGCATCGAATTTATGCCTTAATTCGAGGAAGAAATTTCTGAGAAAGTATGTCTGGAGTACAGCATTGCATGGTAGTGAAACATGGACTGTGGGAAAACTAGAACAGAAGAGAATCGAAGTATTCGGGATGTGGTGCTACAGACTGATGTTGAAACTTAGGTGGACTTGTAAGGAATGAGGAGGTTCTGTGCAGAATCGGAGAGGGAAGGAGTATGTGGGAAACACTGATAAGGAGAAGGGACAGGATGATAGGACATCTGCTAAGACATGAGGGAATGACTTCCATGGTACTAGAGGGAACTGTAGAGGGCAAAAACTGTAGAGGAAGACGGAGATTGGAATACACCCAGCAAATAATTGAGGACGTAGGTTGCAAGTGATACTCTGAGATGAAGAGGTTGGCACAGGACAAGAATTTGTGGCGGGCGGCATCAAATCAGTCAAAAGACTGATGACCAAAAAAAAAAAAAAAAGAAAATGCGGAAAGCAGCAGGGAAAAGGCTAGTATATGTATATATATACAAAGCAGTATGTATACATGTATGTCTGTATGTATGTATTACATATCTCCATTATCTTCTCCAAAACCCCAGGATTGATTTCAGACAAATTTGACACAAATGGCAAACATCACAAGTATCAAAACTCTGGGGTTCATAACCTCTTTGCTCCAACGGGAGTGGAGATAGGGCAACAAGGTGTTATGTCAGATCCTGCCATATAGGCTGCCCTGCACAAAAGGTGTGTTGTGTGGAAATAGTTGTGGCCTGCATTGTCGTCCTGTTTTGTAGAGGCAACACGTGAGAATGGGCATGGCTGTGGGAAGGTTTAAATGTACAGATGAGGAGATGGGCAAAGAGAGGGGGCAGGAGGAAGAGGATAAGGAGAGAGGGGCAGGATGAGATGAACAGGGAGAGGAGATGTATAGGGAGAGGTGTGGAGGAGAAAGTGGATGGGGACAGGGGACAGGAAGAGATGGATAGCGTGAGGATGCATGAGGGGATGGAAAAAGATATGGCGACAGGATGATACAGATATAAGGGATGGGGAGGAGAGCAGAGAGGGTGAAGGAGGAGATTGGCTGACAGAGAGATGGCGTAATGGGCAGAGAGAGAGAAAGAGAGAGAGAGAGAGATAAGATGAGATGGACAGAGGAAGTGGGGAGGACGACATGGACATGGACTCAGACACACACACACACACACACACACACACACACACACACACACACAGAGAGAGAGAGAGAGAGAGAGAGAGAGAGAGAGAGGGCACAATAGGTGTGTTGTGCAGACAGTGTTGGCCTCGATTTGCCATTGTTAGACGTGCGTATGTGAGTACGGGCAGGGCTGAGCAGAGAGAGGTGGTGGAGGAGAAGGATAGTGGGAGAGGGGCAGGATGAAATGTGCGGAGAAAGGAGGGAGGAGAAGATGGATAGACAGCGAAGGGGAGGAGGTGATGGACAGACAAAGGGGGGAGGAAGAAATTTGTAGTATTTATGCCTAATGTGTAAGCGATCGAACGCGCGGGGAAAAGACTAGTATTTATATGCGAGTCTCACAGTGTCAATTCATCAGGCACCACCCGACTGTGGTCCCCTTGTCACTGGTCTGTTTGTCTCCACCGTTAAGAATATCCTTCAGAGTTGTTACAAGGGCTAAAAGCAATCCGATGCTCTGACGTTATGATTGGAGACACTTCAGCCGAGCTACTTGATCGAGAAGCAGTGGCTCTTCTCCTAAACTGACATACGCCCGGCAGAGCGGTGTGCTGACCACGTATCCTTGACTTCAGTCCGTTGTAGAATTATGGAACATGTTTTATGCTAAAGAATTATGAAGTTTTTGGAAAATGAACATGTCCTCCATAAAAATCTACATGGATTCCGCAAACAGAGATCCTGCGAAACTCAGCTCGCTCTGTCCTTCCATGAGATCGCAGTGGACAGCGGCACTCAGTTTGATGCCGTGTTCCTTGATTTCAATAAGGCATTTGACACCGTCCCGCATTGCTGTTTAATGAAAAAAACACACGAGCTTACGGAGTATCGGAGCAGACTTGCGATTGAATTTGTCGGAACAAAATCGACGATGTAAAGGTAATATTCGGAGTACCAAAGGAGAGTGTGATAGGACTTCAGCTGTGCGTCGGATGCCCTTTAAGGCTATTTGCAGATGATGCAGTTGTCTAAGGAGAGTGTGATAGGACTTCAGCTGTGCGTCGGATGCCCTTTAAGGCTATTTGCAGATGATGCAGTTGTCTATACCAAAGTCGCAACGCCTAAAGATAGTAAAAATTTGCAGAGCGACCTGCAGGCTCTGGCAGTTGACCCTGAATGTAAATAAATGTAACATATGGCATACACATCACTACTAATGATGACAAACAGCTGGAGGCAGCGTCTGCCGTAAAATAGATAGGCGTAATTATCCAGAGCGACCTTAAGTGGAATGACCTCATAAAACAGATAATGGGAAAAGCAGACACCAGACTCAGATTCGTTGGAAGAATCTTAAGGAAATTTAACTCACTCACGAAATAAGTGATTTTTAAGGCGCTTGTTTGCCCGATTCTTGAGTATTATTCAGCTATCTGGGATACCTATCAGGTAGGACTGATAGAGGAGATAGAGAAGATCCAACAAAGAGCGGCGCGTTTCATCATGGGATCGTTTAGCTGGCGAGAGAGCGTTACGGAGATGCTAAACAAACTCCACTGGCAGACGTTATAAGAGAGGAATAAGGGAAATCACAGCTCGTACGGAAAGATATAGGTGTTCGTTCTTTCCGTGCGCTATATGAGATTGGAATAATAGAGAATTGTGAAGGTGGTTCAATGAACCCTCTGCAGACACTTAAATGTGATTTGCAGAGTATACATGTAGATGTAGATGTAAAGGCGTTGTGCATCACGGAGAGATTTACTATTGAAATTTCGGGACAGCGCTTTCAGGAGGAGTCGGACAATATACACTCCTGGAAATGGAAAAAAGAACACATTGACACCGGTGTGTCAGACCCACCATACTTGCTCCGGACACTGCGAGAGGGCTGTACAAGCAATGATCACACGCACGGCACAGCGGACACACCAGGAACCGCGGTGTTGGCCGTCGAATGGCGCTAGCTGCGCAGCATTTGTGCACCGCCGCCGTCAGTGTCAGCCAGTTTGCCGTGGCATACGGAGCTCCATCGCAGTCTTTAACACTGGTAGCATGCCGCGACAGCGTGGACGTGAACCGTATGTGCAGTTGACGGACTTTGAGCGAGGGCGTATAGTGGGCATGCGGGAGGCCGGGTGGACGTCCCGCCGAATTGCTCAACACGTGGGGCGTGAGGTCTCCACAGTACATCGATGTTGTCGCCAGTGGTCGGCGGAAGGTGCACGTGCCCGTCGACCTGGGACCGGACCGCAGCGACGCACGGATGCACGCCAAGACCGTAGGATCCTACGCAGTGCCGTAGGGGACCGCACCGCCACTTACCAGCAAATTAGGGACACTGTTGCTCCTGGGGTATCGGCGAGGACCATTCGCAACCGTCTCCATGAAGCTGGGCTACGGTCCCGCACACCGTTAGGCCGTCTTCCGCTCACGCCCCAACATCGTGCAGCCCGCCTCCAGTGGTGTCGTGACAGGCGTGAATGGAGGGACGAATGGAGACGTGTCGTCTTCAGCGATAAGAGTCGCTTCTGCCTTGGTGCCAATGATGGTCGTATGCGTGTTTGGCGCCGTGCAGGTGAGCGCCACAATCAGGACTGCATACGACCGAGGCACACAGGGCCAACACCCGGCATCATGGTGTGGGGAGCGATCTCCTACACTGGCCGTACACCACTGGTGATCGTCGAGGGGACACTGAATAGTGCACGGTACATCCAAACCGTCATCGAACCCATCGTTCTACCATTCCTAGACCGGCAAGGGAACTTGCTGTTCCAACAGGACAATGCACGTCCGCATGTATCCCGTGCCACCCAACGTGCTCTAGAAGGTGTAAGTCAACTACCCTGGCCAGCAAGATCTCCGGATCTGTCCCCCATTGAGTATGTTTGGGACTGGATGAAGCGTCGTCTCACGCGGTCTGCACGTCCAGCACGAACGCTGGTCCAACTGAGGCGCCAGGTGGAAATGGCATGGCAAGCCGTTCCACAGGACTACATCCAGCATCTCTACGATCGTCTCCATGGCAGAATAGCAGCCTGCATTGCTGCGAAAGGTGGATATACACTGTACTAGTGCCGACATTGTGCATGCTCTGTTGCCTGTGTCTATGTGCCTGTGGTTCTGTCAGTGTGATCATGTGATGTATCTGACCCCAGGAATGTGTCAATAAAGTTTCCCCTTCCTGGGACAATGAATTCACGGTGTTCTTATTTCAATTTCCAGGAGTGTATATACCCCCCCCCCCCCCCCCCACGTACATCTTGCGTATTGACCACGAGGAGAATATTTAGAAATTAGAGCCAATACAGAAGCTTACCGACAATCGCTCTTCCCATGCGTTATTCGCGAGTGGAACATGGTTGGAGGGATCATATAGTGGTACCGAAAGTACCCTCCGCCATACTCCATTAGGTGGCTTGCGGAGTATAAAGTACGTGTAGATGGCCCTCCAGATCCGAATCCAGTGACGGCCGGGTCTGAGGATGACACGGCGGCCGGTCGGTATCCCTGGGCCTTCATGGCTTGTTCGGACGGAGTTCAGTTTCTCTTATTCCTATATTTATGTTACATATGAATAAAAGTCAGTGTTCTTACGTTAGTGGCAGGCTGTCACCACTGACAGAGAGAGGTGCATCACACACTTAAGAAGATCGCGCCGTCATTCCACTTGTAAGTGTATACGGCAATTTACGTTGTAAGCTCTTCTTGTTTCTGCCCTATGTTTCGGTTGTTCTTCGTGAGAAACCGTGTTTCACAGTTCGCCCTAATCGTCTCGATTTCAACGAGCTGGATACTGGAAACCTGTCACGGGAAAACTGTTCTCTGAAGTGGAAACAAAACCAGTCGATCTAATTTTGCGTTCTTCGCCGAATCACACGGGAGCGAGTGTCACGCGGTAAATACCAGTGACGCGTCCAACCACTGTTTCCCATAACCTTAACCGCATTCAAGAACACCACACTTCAGGCAGAGACATAATTACCGTTAAGTTTCTTGGTATTCCCTGCCTCCCGTGCCCTGATGCTAATTAGATTCGAAAGAAATTGCCACATTAAAAACCGGTGTGAGTGAGACGCACGCACCTTTTGTTATGCGACAAACAGAATGTAGTGGCGTGTTGGTTAAATATCGAAATGGCATTCTAGAGAAGCCCGTCCTAAATTCTAGTTTATTCACTTGTCTTCATTTCCTCGCGTGTTTCCTGAAACACATCAGTTGAATTCCTGGACGTTTGCATCAACGCCGGTGGTTGTATTCTTGGCAGCCTCGTCCATTAAAGAAAACGCCTATACCTAACAGCCTCTTCGACAACGATACGTGGAGTATGAAAAAAAGTAGAAATATAATTCTGGGTCGCATTGTAATACATGAACCACAAAGCTGCTAAAATATGTGTCGTTCTGCGACCAGTTTCGACATTACGTTATCATCTAGCAGAAGCAGAACAGTAAAAATTTTAGCAGCTTTGTGGTGGTTATAAATTACAGTGGTATTTATAAAAGCTGTGGAGTACTGCTTTTCTTGTGTCATCATTCTTCTGACTGGTTTGACGCGGGCCGCCACTAATTCTTTCCCGTGTCAGCCTCTTGCTCTCAGAGTAGCGCTTGCAGCCTACGCCCTCAATTATTTGTTCAATATATTCCAAACTCTTCCTTCCTCTACAGTTTTTACCCTTTACAGCTCCATCTTCTACTATGGAGGTTATTCCCTGATGTGGAGAAAGTTATTTCTTGATGTCGTAATACTTGTCCTATGATCCTAATGGCTCTGGGCACTATGGGACTTAACTTCTGAGGTCATCAGTCCCCTAGAACTTAGAACTACTTAAACCTAACTAACCTAAGAACATCACCCACATCCATGCCCGAGGCAGGATTCGAACCTGCGACCGTAGCGGTCGCGCGGTTCCAGTCTGTAGCGCCTATGATCCTATTTGTTGCCAGTATTTTCCATATCTTCCTTTCACCCACTCTGCGCAGAATTTCTCATCCCTTTCGTTATCAGTTCACCTAATTTTCAACATTCTTCCGTTGCAAAAGAGGGCAGCTCGTTTTGTAGTATCACGTGATAGGGGAGAGCGTGTGGCAGATATGATACGCCGGTTGGCATGGAAGTCATTAAAGCAAAGACGTTTTTCGTCGCGGCGAGATCTATTTACGAAATCACCAACTTTCTCTTCCGAATGCGAAAATATTTTGTTGAGCCCAACCTACATAGGTAGGAATGATCAAAATAAAGTAAGAGAAATTAGAGCTCAAACAGAAAGGTTTAGGTGTTCGTTTTTCCCGCGCGCTGTTCGTGAGTGGAATGGTAGAGAGATAGTGTGATTGTGATTCGATGAACCCTCTGCCAAGCACTTAAATGTGAATTGCAGAGTAATCATGTAGATGTAGATGCAACACATCTCAAGTGCTTCGATTCTCTTCTGTTCTGGTTTGTGCGCAGTTCCTGATTCACTACAATACAATGTTGTGCTCCGAATGTACAGTCATACTCAAAAGTATCCGAACGACCTGAACTGCATTTCGCCTGATTCGCATGCAACCGGCATAACGCAGCTGTCTAGCAGGTCCTCTAATCGCTCCTTGGTACAGTCGTTTGACTATTGAAAATGGTTCCAACAAGTCACCACTAGAAAACACTGCTCTGTATCGCAGTAACTCATGATGTAAAGTAATACCACGATGCTACAAATATCAGGGAACACCTTATGACAGATAAGACTGCCCTTAAGGCTTGTAAGCTCACATTTATTACAATAAATGACATACCTGAAATGTTACCACTCTCATTATTACGTCAGATAGGTAATGAACGTAGTACGTTCGTCGTATTCATGATTTCCTCTTCAAAGTAACATACCGTACTTATTATTTAACACAAAATGATATTAAAAATTTAAGTTATCCACGAGCAGCTAGTTGAGAATATGTATGAACTTCAAATGACACGACGAACCGTCTCGTTCAGCATATGGATTCAAACCCAGGTCAGGCAGACTAAGCAAAGGTTTCGTTACTGATGCAAACTAACAGTCATTCCTGATTAGGCATACAGAGAGTGATATACCTCGATTTTAGACAGTATCAGTCAGCAAATATCAACTTTAAATTACATAACACAAACATTTTAACGGACGCGAATTCCTCCCCAGCATCTCTTGTCCCTGTAAACGAACTACGAGGGATGTTAAATATTGCTTCTTCACAAGTAACTTACTTGAAATGCCGTGAGGTAAAGCTTTGTGTTGGACAGGGATTCGAACCCAGAACCTAATCGGATTGATATCGAAACACAACCAACTGTGACATATCGGATTTCCTTGCCAGTAGCTAGATGTTTTAACTGAAATGACGAGAAGAAACATTAATTTTTTTCTTCCCAGGACTCCAACCTGGCACCTATCGCTGTTATATTCTAGAGAAAACGAACGTTAAATATGGGTTTGTTGCACCAGCAGCGACATGTGAACATGTTTGAACTAGAAATAATATGACTAAGAGTTCAGTGCTCACTGGGAATAGAGCCCCACACATATCGTTGTTGACTACACACAAAGAGACGTCAGCTACCGAATTTTTCTCCACCAGCAGCTCGGAATAACATCTTGAACTTACAGTGATCTCGAAAATAGTTCTGTGTTCCACTGGGAGTCAAAAACGTCAGATATCGTTAGTGTTGACAACGAATGAAAAAACATTAAAAATCAAAATTATTATCCACCAGCAGATGGGTGTTCTCATGCTAGAGCTTGATAATATATAATGAAATCTTTAGTGCCGGGCCAGGATTCGAACCCAATCACACGCAATATGTGGAGATATTGAGGAATCTGCAGTTTTGAACAAACACCAAATTGTAGCCGACCTGTATTGCCACGAAGGGATCAAATTCCGCGTTAAGGACGGTCTGAGTTGCATTCCCAGTTCAGAACCAATTTTATCGACATACAGAAGCTCAGATAAAAGATGGAATAAGTGTCCTGTGACCCTACATAGCGTTTGTTTCGTCACTAGAAATAAATAACTAGTATAAGAAAGGTTACTGGTGATAGAGTTTCTACATGTCGCCACTCCAGACTTTATTGTGGTTCAACCTAACGTCTACTTGGCAGAGAAGGAATATCATCTTTAATGTGAATTTCAGACCACACTGCCATTATATCTTCTTCACTAGGTGTAGTCAGAAGAGAATGGAATCTTTCTCTCCCTATCTAAAATCATTGACAGAAGTGGGAATCGAACCCAGACCATAAGTATAAGAACCTACCATCAGTCCAACTGATCACCAAACCCTCTTCTCTGTGACTCATTTTTCTATCGTAAAGCCGTTGCGCCACACTGGGTGAGAATTCTGACACACAGGCTCCCTGTAGTAAATTGCAGCATGTTCAGTAAATTCATTTACTTGGTTGACCGAATCACCATGAACTAGCTGCCTCGGCTACCCAGTGCATACATTCGACTCTATTTTGTAATCACCGAAATAAAATCACGTAACTGCCACTTACACAGAACTGCCAACAGTGTAGGATGCAGAAATTTAAATAGGAAGTGTTCCTTTCCACTTGAGCTATTCTATTGCGCTATCTGTTTGTAAAAAACGTCGTGCAGCGCAAAAGAAAAGCTGTAACTGTTTCTCTCATTGTCAGAAGTCTAGACCCGGCCATTTGCATTATCTCGCAGCGCTGTGGTATGCAGAAGTTCTGGAGGAATTGTTGTGCAGCTCTGGGGCTGTTGGAGCTATGTGTCAGCTAGTGGTGTAGTGGTAAGTGCCGTGCACCATAGATAAGATGTCGCGAGTTCGAATATATTTACTACTAAACTTTTTTTAAACGCAATTCTGCTGTCTGCTGAAGTTGCATGCGAATCAGGCGAAATGCAGTTCAGGTCGTTCGGATACTTTTGAGCATGACTGTACATTCTCAGAAATTTATTCCATCATAAAGAAGATGATCTTTGTGTTTTGTACAAACCCAATTGTCAGTTCAAAATGGTTCAAATGGCTCTGAGCACTATGGGACTCAACTGCTGAGGTCATTAGTCCCCTAGAACTTAGAACTAGTTAAACCTAACTAACCTAAGGACATCACACACATCCATGCCCGAGGCAGGATTCGAACCTGCGACCGTAGCGGTCTCGCGGTTCCAGACTGCAGCGCCAGAACCGCGCGGCCACTTCGGCCGGCCCAGTTGTCAGTAACAACATCCAACTGCCCCCGTCGTTACAGTCAAGTAAACGTGCAGCTACATGAATACTGAATTTATGGACCAAAGTCCAAGAGCAGCATAGCCTAGAATTTTTTTTATGACCAGTCAGGAGGCATGGGAGAGAGACCATGTTAATGCCTCCCGAGTCTGTTTGCAGTGAGATGCTTCTAAATTACAGCTTTGGCCGTCTGTCTCTTTCTTTCTTGTAAATAAGTGTGCCTCTGTCTCTCTGTTAATCCACATTTCGCTGATAATGTCGCTGTTCCTTTCGAATATCTTTTAACTTTTGCCACCCAACTCCTGTCGCTCATGCGACTGACAAGTGGTGTAACTACAGCTTTCTTTCAGGGTTCTGTTGGAAACCACAAACTGCAATATACGCAAACATTTTCTTAGTATTTAACTGTTTATGACTTTCAGTCTCCCCTGGCAACCACCTAATTCATCCGCCCAAACCCCTCTCGTCGTACTGTACAGTTTAACCTGCTGGGCGACTTCACTGTCACGAACATTGTCGTCGAATGATATAATCGTGTTCGTCAGTTATTGCTGGTACTCCAACTAGATAATGAGGTATTGCTGGCAACGTGAAGCCAGTATGATGCCCGAGTTCGATTCACAGCGCTATTCCTGATTGTTGTTGCCGTTATATCTCTGGATTAACAGTGGACCGTGAGCGCACTGAATAGTTGACCTTTCTTCCAGCAAAGCTTTTCTAGTTTGAGAATGACTGTTATGGATCCCATG